>NC_052159.1:2409782-2723851 GCF_902713615.1 Scyliorhinus canicula
CCCTCTCCCATCTCCATCACCCTGGCCCCAAACTGATACAGGCTCTGCCGAAGGAGACTCAATGTCGCTGGACTCAAAGACCCCGAGAAGAAAGAGCGACTCAGCCGGCACCTCACAGCTAACCTGGTGACAATCAATGAGCCAGAGTCACAGAAAGTCCAAAGCACCTGGTCCGCCTTAATAGCCACCATAGTCAGCACCTGTGAGGAGACGCTCGGGCTCTCGACTGGGAAACACCAAGGCTAGTTCAACGAGAATGAGCAGGAGATCCAGGATCTCCTTGACCGTGAGCGCGAGGCGTTTTGCTGAACTGACAGTGCCACCAAAACACGAGTGAGAGGAAACAAGGCGAGGTGCACAAAGAACCCAGACCTAAAGAACAGATAGTGGGTGGGAAGAGCGCAGGAGACTGAGCACCTCGTCGATAACCACAATGCACGCTTCTTCAACACAATCAAATCCACCTATGGCCTGGGTACCCAGGCGGCCCACCCCACTGAGAGCCCTAAAAGGACAGGCGCTCATCAAGACAGGCAGTCAACACCCACTGCAGAGAGAACCTCGACGACCTCCACTCCTAAGACACAGCCTTCGACATAAGCGTACTTGGCACCATCCCGCAACACGCTACCCATCACCATCCCGCAACACGCTACCCATCACCATCCCGCAACACGCCACCATCACCATCCCGCAACACGCTACCCATCACCATCCCGCAACACGCTACCCATCACCATCCCGCAACACGCTACCCATCACCATCCCACAACACGCTACCCATCACCATCCCGCAACACGCTACCCATCACCATCCCGCAACACGCTACCCATCACCATCCCGCAACACGCTACCCATCAGCATCCCGCAACACGCTACCCACCACCATCCCACAACACGCTACCCATCACCATCCCGCAAGACGCTACCCATCAGCATCCCGCAACACGCTACCCACCACCATCCCGCAACACGCTACCCATCACCATCCCACAACACGCTACCCATCACCATCCCGCAACACGCTACCCATCAGCATCCCGCAACACGCTACCCACCACCATCCCACAACACGCCACCCTCCATCATCCCGCAACACGCTACCCACCACCATCCCGCAACACGCTACCCATCAGCATCCCGCAACACGCTACCCACCACCATCCCACAACACGCCACCCTCCATCATCCCGCAACACGCTACCCACCACCATCCCGCAACACGCTACCCATCAGCATTCCGCAACACGCTAGCCATCACCATCCTGCAACACGCTACCCATCAACATCCCACAACACGCTACCCACCACCATCCCGCAACACGCTACCCATCAGCATCCCGCAACACGCTACCACCACAATTCCACAACACGCTACCCACCACCATTCCACAACACGCTACCCATCAGCATCCCGCAGCACGCTACCATCAGCATCCCGCAACACGCTACCCTCCATCATCCCGCAATACGCTACCCATCACCATCCCGCAACACGCTATCCATCAGCATCCCGCAACACGCTACCCATCAGCATCCCGCAACACGCTACCCATCAGCATCCCGCAACACACTACCCACCACCATCCCGCAACACGCTACCCACCACCATCCCACAACACGCTACCCTCCATCACGCAACACGCTACCCATCACCATCCCGCAACACGCTACCCATCAGCATCCCGCAACACACAACCCATCACCATCCCGCAACACGCTACCCATCAGCATCCCACAACACGCTACCCACCAGCATCCCGCAACACGCTACCCACCACCATCCTGCAGCATGCTACCCATCAGCATCCCGCAACACGCTACCAATCACCATCCCGCAACACGCTACCCATCAGCATCCCGCAACACGCTACCCTCCATCATCCCGCAACACGTTACCCTCCATCATCCCACAACACGCTACCCTCCATCATCCCACAACACGCTACCCTCCATCATCCCACAACACGCTACCCACCACCATCCTGTAACACGCTACCCATCACCACCCCGCAACACGCTACCCATCACTATCCCGCAACACGCCACCCACTACCATCCCGCAACACGCTACCCATCAGCATCCCGCAACACGCTACCCATCAGCATCCCGCAACACGCTACCATCACCATCCCGCAACACGCCACCCACCACCATCCCGCAACATGCTACCATCACCATCCCGCAACACGCCACCCACCACCATCCCGCAACACGCTACCCATCACCATCCCGCAACACACTACCCATCACCATCCCGCAACACGCTACCCATCAGCATCCCACAACACGCTACCATCACCATCCCACAACACGCTACCCACCACCATCCCGCAACACGCTACCCATCAGCATCCCGCAACACGCTACCCACCACCATTCCACAACACGCTACCCATCACCATCCCGCAACACGCTACCCATCACCATCCCACAACACGCTACCCTCCACCATCCCACAACACGCTACCCATCAGCATCCCGCAACACGCTACCCATCAGCATCCCGCAACACACTACCCATCACCATCCCGCAACACGCTACCGATCAGCATCCCGCAACACGCTACCATCACCATCCCGCAACACGCTACCCTCCATCACGCAACACGCTACCAATCAGCATCCCGCAACACGCTACCATCACCATCCCGAAACACGCTACCCATCAGCATCCCGCAACACGCTACCCTCCATCATCCCACAACACGCTACCCATCAGCATCCCGCAACAAGCTACCCATCACCATCCCGCAACACGCTACCCATCAGCATCCCGCAACACGCTACCCATCACCATCCCGCAACACGCTACCCATCAGCATCCCGCAACACGCTACCATCACCATCGCGCAACACGCTACCCTCCATCACGCAACACGCTACCCATCAGCATCCCGCAACACACTACCCATCACCATCCCGCAACACGCTACCCATAAGCATCCCGCAACACGCTACCCATCAACATCCCGCAACACGCTACCCATCAGCATCCCGCAACACGCTACCCATCACCATCCCACAACACGCTACCCATCACCATCCCGCAACACGCTACCCACCACAATCCCGCAACACGCTACCATCACCATCCCGCAACACGCTACCCATCACCATCCCGCAACACGCTACCCATCACCATCCCGCAACACGCTACCCATCAGCATCCCGCAACACGCTAGCCATCACCATCCCGCAACACGCTACCCTCCATCATCCTGCAACACGCTACCCATCACCATCCCGCAACACGCTACCCATCACCATCCCGCAACACACTACCCATCACCATCCCGCAACACGCTACCCATCACCATCCGCAACACGCTACCCATCCCCACCCGCAACACGCTAGCCATCAGCATCCCGCAACACGCTACCCATCAGCATCCCGCAACACGCTACCCACTACCATCCCACAACACACTACCCGTCAACATCCCGCAACACGCTACCTATCAGCATCCCGCAACACGCTACCCATCACCATCCCGCAACACGCTACCTATCAGCATCCCGCAACACGCTACCCATCACCATCCCACAACACGCTACCCATCACCATCCCACAACACGCTACCCACCACCATCCCGCAACACGCTACCCATCAGCATCCCGCAACACGCTACCCTCCATCATCCCACAACACGCTACCCATCACCATCCCACAACACGCTACCCTCCATCATCCCACAACACGCTACCCATCACCATCCCGCAACACGCTACCCATCAACATCCCGCAACACGCTACCTATCAGCATCCCGCAACACGCTACCCATCAGAATCCCACAACACGCTACCCACCACCATCCCACAACATGCTACCCTCCATCATCCCGCAACACACTACCCATCAGCATCCAGCAGCACGCTACCCATCAGCATCCCGCAACACGCTACCCATCAGCATCCCGCAACACGCTACCCATCACCATCCCGCAACACGCTACCCATCAGCATCCCGCAACACGCTACCCACCAACATCCCACAACACACTACCCATCACCATCCCACAACACGCTACCATCACCATCCCGCAACACGCTACCCATCAGCATCCCGCAACACGCTACCCATCAGCATCCTGCAACACGCTACCCATCACCATCCCGCAACACGCTACCCATCAACATCCCATAACACGCTACCCATCACCATCCCACAACACGCTACCCACCACCATCCCACAACACGCTACCCATTAGCATCCCGCAACACGCCACCCATCACCATCCCGCAACACGCCACCCACCACTATCCCGCAACACGCTACCCATCACCATCCCGCAATACGCTACCCATCACCATCCCGCAACACGCTACCCTCCATCATCCCGCAACACGCTACCCATCACCATCCCACAACACGCTACCCATCACCATCCCGCAACACGCTACCCATCACCATCCCGCAACACGCTACCCATCAGCATCCCGCAACATGCTACCCATCACCATCCTGCAACACGCTACCCATCAGCATCCCGCAACACGCTACCCATCACCATCCCGCAACACGCTACCCTCCATCATCCCACAACACGCTACCCATCAGCATCCCGCAACACGCTACCATCACCATCCCGCAACACGCTACCCACCACCATCCCACAACACGCTACCATCACCATCCCGCAACACGCTACCCATCACCATCCCGCAACACGCTACCCATCACCATCCCGCAACACGCTACCCTCCATCATCCCGCAACACGCTACCCATCACCATCCCGCAACACGCTACCCTCCATTATTCCACAACACGCTATCCATCAGCATCCCGCAACATGCTACCCTCCATCATCCCGCAACACGCTACCCATCAGCACCCCGCAACACGCTACCCTCCATCATCCCGCAACACGCTACCCATCAGCATCCCGCAACACGCCACCCATCACCATCCCACAACACGCTACCCATCACCATCCCGCAACACGCTACTCATCACCATCCCGCAACACGCTACCCTCCATCATCCCGCAACACGCTACCCATCACCATCCCGCAACACGCTACCCATCACCATCCGCAACACGCTACCCATCCCCACCCGCAACACGCTAGCCATCAGCATCCCGCAACACGCTACCCATCAGCATCCCGCAACACGCTACCCACTACCATCCCACAACACACTACCCGTCAACATCCCGCAACACGCTACCTATCAGCATCCCGCAACACGTTACCCATCACCATCCCGCAACACGCTACCTATCAGCATCCCGCAACACGCTACCCATCACCATCCCACAACACGCTACCCATCACCATCCCACAACACGCTACCCACCACCATCCCGCAACACGCTACCCATCAGCATCCCGCAACACGCTACCCTCCATCATCCCACAACACGCTACCCATCACCATCCCACAACACGCTACCCTCCATCATCCCACAACACGCTACCCATCACCATCCCGCAACACGCTACCCATCAACATCCCGCAACACGCTACCTATCAGCATCCCGCAACACGCTACCCATCAGAATCCCACAACACGCTACCCACCACCATCCCACAACATGCTACCCTCCATCATCCCGCAACACACTACCCATCAGCATCCAGCAGCACGCTACCCATCAGCATCCCGCAACACGCTACCCATCAGCATCCCGCAACACGCTACCGATCACCATCCCGCAACACGCTACCCATCAGCATCCCGCAACACGCTACCCACCAACATCCCACAACACACTACCCATCACCATCCCACAACACGCTACCATCACCATCCCGCAACACGCTACCCATCAGCATCCCGCAACACGCTACCCATCAGCATCCTGCAACACGCTACCCATCACCATCCCGCAACACGCTACCCATCAACATCCCATAACACGCTACCCATCACCATCCCACAACACGCTACCCACCACCATCCCACAACACGCTACCCATTAGCATCCCGCAACACGCCACCCATCACCATCCCGCAACACGCCACCCACCACTATCCCGCAACACGCTACCCATCACCATCCCGCAACACGCTACCCATCACCATCCCGCAACACGCTACCCTCCATCATCCCGCAACACGCTACCCATCACCATCCCACAACACGCTACCCATCACCATCCCGCAACATGCTACCCATCACCATCCCGCAACACGCTACCCATCAGCATCCCGCAACATGCTACCCATCACCATCCTGCAACACGCTACCCATCAGCATCCCGCAACACGCTACCCATCACCATCCCGCAACACGCTACCCTCCATCATCCCACAAAACGCTACCCATCAGCATCCCGCAACACGCTACCATCACCATCCCGCAACACGCTACCCACCACCATCCCACAACACGCTACCATCACCATCCCGCAACACGCTACCCATCACCATCCCGCAACACGCTACCCATCACCATCCCGCAACACGCTACCCTCCATCATCCCGCAACACGCTACCCATCACCATCCCGCAACACGCTACCCTCCATTATTCCACAACACGCTATCCATCAGCATCCCGCAACATGCTACCCTCCATCATCCCGCAACACGCTACCCATCAGCACCCCGCAACACGCTACCCTCCATCATCCCGCAACACGCTACCCATCAGCATCCCGCAACACGCCACCCATCACCATCCCACAACACGCTACCCATCACCATCCCGCAACACGCTACTCATCACCATCCCGCAACACGCTACCCTCCATCATCCCGCAACACGCTACCCATCACCATCCCGCAACACGCTACCCTCCATCATCCCGCAACACGCTACCCATCACCATCCCGCAACACGCTACCCTCCATTATTCCACAACACGCTATCCATCAGCATCCCGCAACATGCTACCCACCACCATCCCACAACACGCTACCCACGACCATCCCGCAACACGCTACCCTCCATCATCCCGCAACACGCTACCCATCAGCATCCCGCAACACGCCACCCTCCATCATCCCGCAACACGCTACCCATCAGCACCCCGCAACACGCTACCCTCCATCATCCCGCAACACGCTACCCATCAGCATCCCGCAACACGCCACCCATCACCATCCCACAACACGCTACCCATCACCATCCCGCAACACGCTACTCATCACCATCCCGCAACACGCTACCCTCCATCATCCCGCAACACGCTACCCATCAGCACTCCGCAACACGCTACCCTCCATCATCCCGCAACACGCTACCCTCCATCATCCCGCAACACGCTACCCATCAGCATCCCGCAACACGCTACCATCACCATCCCACAACACGCTACCATCACCATCCCGCAACACGCTACCCATCACCATCCCGCAACACGCTACCCATCACCATCCCGCAACACGCTACCCTCCATCATCCCGCAACACGCTACCCATCACCATCCCGCAACACGCTACCCACCACCATCCCGCAACACGCTACCCATCAGCATCCCGCAACACGCTACCCATCAGCATCCCGCAACATGCTACCCACCACCATCCCACAACACGCTACCCATCACCATCCCACAACACGCTACCCATCACCATCCCGCAACACGCTACCCATCACCATCCCGCAACACACTACCCATCACCATCCCGCAACACGCTACCCATCACCATCCCGCAACACGCTACCCATCACCATCACGCAACACGCTACCCTCCATCATCCCGCAACACGCCACCCATCACCATCCCGCAACACGCTACCCACCACCATCCCGCAACACGCTACCCATCAGCATCCCGCAACACGCTACCCATCACCATCCTGCAACACGCTACCCATCAGCATCCCGCAACACGCCACCCTCCATCATCCCGTAACACGCGACCCATCAGCATCCCGCAACACGCTACCCTCCATCATCCCGCAACACGCTACCCATCAGCATCCCGCAACACGCCACCCATCACCATCCCACAACACGCTACCCATCACCATCCCGCAACACGCTACTCATCACCATCCCGCAACACGCTACCCTCCATCATCCCGCAACACGCTACCCATCACCATCCCGCAACACGCTACCCTCCATCATCCCGCAACACGCTACCCTCCATCATCCCGCAACACGCTACCCATCAGCATCCCGCAACACGCTACCATCAACATCCCGCAACACGCTACCCACCACCATCCCACAACACGCTACCATCACCATCCCGCAACACGCTACCCACCATCATCCCGCAACACGCTACCCATCAGCATCCTGCAACACGCTACCCTCCATCATCCTACAACACGCTACCCAACAGCATCCCGCAACACGCTACCCACCATCATCGGAAGCGGCTTTGTCACTAGCGCCTTCAATCCCCACCCCCTACCTAAACTCTGCTCCATTCTGACCCATTAGGAGACAACCCTGTAACCCAGCTCCGTACCTTTTCCACATTTGCAGCCCAGTACTCATACATCAGGTTCGGAAGCCCCTGCCTGCCTTCCTCTCTGTAGTACCAGACTAGGGTGGAAGTTAGATGGGGGACTGAGTGTTCTGTGACAAAATTGAAAAAGTAACGAGGAATATGTAGGTTTTAACTGCACGGGTGAGGTTTCGAAGGCAATTGGTGAGGGGTGAAGTGATCTCGTTCAAGGCCAGGTTAGACAAAGAGAGGTTGGAGCAGCAGAGGATACAATGAGATGAGATGCTGGAGTTATACAGGAGGTATGCAGTCTCATCTATCCTAACTGGGGGTCTCTCACCCCCCCCCCCCCCCACCCTTCTTCTCCACCAACTCTATAACAATGTGAAGTCAAGTAAGTTACAATACGTGGGAGTGAAAAGAAATTTATAACATTTATACATTTTCCAGCTCCCCAATCACAGTCCATGATCTCTCTTCCAGCTCCGCTCCTCACTTCTGTCCCAAGCCTTCTGCCTCATGAACGCCTCAGCCGCCTCCACCGTTTCAAAATAAAAATCTTTGGCTTTGTACGTCACCCTCAGCTTTGCCGGATATACCATACCAAATCGCAGTCCCTTGTTGTACAGTGCCGCCTTCACCCGGCTGAACGCCGCTTGTCTCTTTGCCACCTCTACCATCAAGGCCTGGTAAATCCGAACTCTGCTTCTGCTTCGCCCAGTTTAACACCTTTTCCTTCATGTGGTATTTATGGAAGCAGATAATTACTGCTCTTGGCGGCTCATTGACTTTGGGTTTCGGCATTAACGACCGATGAGCTGAGTCCAATCTTCACCCTCCCCATCAACTCTGCCAGCCTCTCAGAAAAGTACTCAGTTGGCCTTGAGCCCTCTGCACCTTCAGGCAAGCCCACAATTCTCAGATTTTGCTGCCTCAAGCGGTTCTCCAAGTCCTCGAGCTTTGCTTGGAGCCCTCTGTTGACGACCACCCTCCTCAGCTCATCCCCCATCGAGGTGAGCTGGTCACTGTGCTGCGACATGGCCTCCTCCGCTTCCTTCATCTTTTCACTCTGTCCTCTCACCTCGGCCGATGTCTTTGCCACATCCATCCTCACCGGGTCGATTGCCTCCTCCATCAATGATCTCAGTGCGACCGCTATCTCCTTCCTCAACGCCCCCATGTGCCTCGCAAACTGCTTCTTCAGCTCCACAGCCATCACCTCGGTCATCCTTTCCAATGTAAGCAGTGCGGCCCCACCACGCGGTCCGGCATCCGCCATCTTGTCAGCACTTTTCCTGGTCCTTTCCTTTGGCAGTGAACCCATGTTTCCTCCCTTCTTCACAGCTCTTTTTCTCCTTCTGTCTTCAATCTCGAGATAAATCAATAATAAAATAAATACAAAGAAAATAATAAAAATAATTTAAAAATTCAACCAGTGTGCGCTGCTCCCTCTCTACATTCGTGCTGGATTCAGGCCTCGCCTCAGGCCACGTTCCTCCCCTGCCGCTTGCTTCGGGCTCGATGCCCCTGCTCTTCCGGTCACAGGGGTCCCCACTGGCTCCAAACCGGCGGCCGTCCCTCAGGCCCCAACGGCCGAAGAAATCCCGACCGGCGAAACCATGGGGAAACCCCGGAAAATGCTGAAATGCCGCGGACCGGCGGGAGCCTCTCTCCGGTGCGACCACTCCGCGCGTGCCGCCACCGGAAGGCCAGTTTTGATCTCCTTGTAACCATATTACTGCAATGACTCATGAGATCATATCCTTTACCTCAATTTGCGCCATCAGTTTCTGTATATTATTTCAAATTCATGCATTAAGATACAAAGCCTTTAATCTTGCCTTTTTTAATCATCCTAACTCTGGCCACAATAGCCTCTCACTCTGGATTGCACTGTCTACCATTTTTGCATTTTACTGTTCTTTCTTTCGTCACTGTCCTTATTTCTCTTTCCCTTGTCATCGAATTTAGATTCCCATCCCCCTGCCATTCCAGTTTAAACCCTCCCCAGCCACACTGGAAGATACTTATGCAAGGACATTAGTCCTGGTCCTGCCCAGTCTGTACTAGTATCACCTCCCTGAAGACCGTCTCAACATCCGAGAAATATGAAACCCTCCCCCTCACACCATCTATTCAGCCATGTATTAATCTAATATATCTTGCTATATCTACTCTGACTAGCAGTGGCACTGGTAGTATTTCTGAGATCACTACCTTTCTGATACTACATTTGAACTTACCTCCTATGGCAGCACGGTAGCACAGTGGTTAGCATTGTTGTTTCACAGCGCCAGGGTCCCAGGTTCGATTCCCAGCTTGGGTCACTGTCTGTGCGGAGTCTGCTCGTTCTCTCCGTGTCTGCGTGGGTTTCCTCCGGGTGCTCCGGTTTCCTCCCACAAGTCCCAAAAGACGTGCTGTTGGGTGAATTGGACATTCGGAATTCTCCCTCTGTGTACCCGAACAGGTGCCAGAATGTGGCAACTAGGGGCTTTCCACAGTAACTTCATTGCAGCGTTAATGTAAACCTACTTGTGACATTAATAAAGATTATTACTATTAACTCCCTATATTTGGCTTTTAGGACCTCAAGCATTTTTTTTACCTATGTCTTTCGTACTGTTGTACACCACGACCACTGGCTGTTCACCCTCATCCTCCAGAATGTCCTGCAGCTGTTCTCAGATATTCTTGACCCGAGCACCAGGGAGGCAACATACTGTTCAGGAGTCTCATTTACGACCAAATAAACGCCTATCTATTCCTCTTACAATTAAATCCCCTATAATTATTGCATTCCCACATCTTTTACTCCTTCCCTGTTCAGCAGAGCCAACCTTGGTGCAATTAAATTGGCTGTCATTGCGTTCCCCAGAGAGGCCATTCTCTTCAACACTCTCCAAAGCAGTATATCTGTTTTGCAGGGGAGTGGCCACAAGAGACTTCTATACCTCCAGCTACTCCTCTTTGTCTGCCTCAGAGTCACCCATCACCTTTGTGCCTGTGGAGTCTTAGCCTGCGGTGTGACCACCTCCCTATGATATTCTCCACCTCACAGATGCTCCACAGTGTCCTCTAGCTCTGAAAGCCGGGCTTCCAGGAGCTGTAATTGGAGACACTTCCTGAACACATACACTCCTTGGGCACTGGAAATGTGCCTCGTTTCCCACATAGAGCAGGAGGAGCACATCATGGCTTGTAGCTATCCTAATATGACTTGCCTCTTTGGATTAAACCTCTGAAGGACTCTTAAAATCAAATAATATCAATTGCTTCAGGTTCCTTCTTCTCTTTACCTCGTTAATACAAAATATAACTGTGATGAATGTATTCACCATAATGCATGTATGATACTGTAACCTATGACCTATAAGTGGTGATACGAGCTGCTTCCAGGTACTGTACTGTAACCCGTATGTCTCCGCCTCTGGCTCCACCCTCACCGGGGCCATATATAGACCAGCCGCCTGTGGGCGGCATTCATCTGTACAACTGACTCTGGCTAGGCAAGTTCATGACTAATAAAGCCTACTTGTTCTCTCTGCCTCACTGTGAATTGAAGGTATATCAATTTATTAGTCATAGACAGCACTATGGAAGCCACTCTAAAGCCAGACAGGCTCGAACTCGACGCCCGCGCGTCCGAAGCCAAGGAAATATTCGAACATTGGCTCCGATGCTTCAAGGCCTACCTAGACTCCTCCACACCACCTCCCTCAGAGACTCTCAGTAATGATCGAGAAAGACTCCACGTACGAGGTGGCGGTCGCAACTCTTATGGCACACTTCATGAAGCCCGTAAATGAGGTGCTCGCCAGAGAATCGCTGGATGAGTATCTGGTAACCCTAACCCTACTCGTGTGGAACTGCAGCTATCGAGATGTGACGGCGGAGGAACACATGAACTCACAGATCCGGGACACCTACGTGGCGGGGGTCCGCTCAAACTATATCAGGCAGCATCTGCTGCAAAACGGGACCTCCGACCTGCGGGACACGTTAAAGCTAGCTACCTCGCTAGAGGTGGCCTACCAGAGCCTCAGTGCGTTCCCCGCGGGCCTGGCGAACCCCTCGTGGACACCCTCATCGCGGCCCAGATCGGATCCGAATACATCGCAGGCCCGGGCCGCTCGTCTGCCAGCCTAGCCCGGGGAACCGCAGGGCTACTACTGCAGCCAGGGTCAACATCCCCGGCCCAGCCCACACTGCAACGCAATGGCCTGCTTGGAACGCCCCCGTCAGATGCATCATCGACATCGTGCGACTCGTGGGAACAGCCACCTTGGCTGCCGGCTCCGGCACCAACCAACACGTGCCACCAATGGGGGCGGCCATCTTGGTCACCATCTTCACCCCAGCCTGACATCTTGTGACTCCACCGACCACACAGACTACCCGCAGCTGAGCGCTGTCACCCTCAACCAGTCGCAGCCAAAACAGCTGAAGAACTCCATGATGGTCGTCCGGGTCAACGAGCGCGAGACCCCTTGTCTTTTCAATCCTGGGAGTACGGAGTGCTTTGTCCACCCCGACATGGTAAGGCGCTGCTCCCTCCACACCTACCCAGCCTCCCAAACAATCTCCCTTGCCTCCGGGTCCCATTCGGTTCAGATCCAGGGGTACTGTATCGCCAATCTCGAGATGCAGCGAGTAGAGTACGCTCGTTTTAAGCTCTCCGTCCTCCCCCCATCTCTGCGCCCCCCTACTGTTCGGATTGGGACTTTCAATGTAACCACTGAAGCCTGACCCTACAGTTTGCTTGACCCTTGACCCCCCTCACGGTGTGCAGCCTCGCTACCCTCAAGGTCTCCCCCCTTTCAGTCTTTGCGAATCTCACCCATGACTGTAAGCCCATTGCCACCAGGAGGAGGCGGTACAGTTTGCTGGACATGACGTTTATCAAGTCGGAGGTCCAGCGACTGTTGAGTGAAGGGATCATCGAGGCCAGCAACAGCCCCTGGAGAGTGCAAGTGGTGATCGTCCGGACCGGGGAAAAGAATTGGATGGTTGTGGACTATAGCCAGACAATTAATTGATTCACGCAACTGGATGCGTACCCCCTCCCCCGCATAGCGGAGATGGTCAACCAGATCGCCCAGTACCGTGTGTTCTTAATGGTCGATCTGACGTCGGCCTACCACCAGCTCCCAATCCGCCCGGAAGAGCGCCATTACACTGCTTTCGAGTCAGCCGGCCAGCTCTTCCACTTCCTCAGAATATCCTTCGGCTCAACCAAAGGGGTCTCGGTCTTTGAGAGAACGATGGACAGAACAGTTTGCGGGCGACATACCCGTACTTGGACAATGTGACCATCTGTGGCCATGACCAGCAGGACCATGACGCCAACCTCCAGAGGTTCCTCCAGGCCGCCCAATCCCTCAATCTCACATACAACAAAGAAAAGTGCGTCTTCCGTACTACCCGACTAGCCATCCTCAGCTATGTCGTAGAGAACGGGGTCCTAGGGCCCCGACCCATATGCGCCCCCCCCCCCCTCACAGAACTCCCTTCTCCCCACAGCCTCAAGGCCCTAAAACGATGCTTGGGTCTGTTCTCCTACTGCGCCCAGTGTGTCCCGAACTGTGCGGACAAAGCCCGCCCACTTATTCAAACAGCCACTTTTGCCCTGACGGATGAGGCCCGCTCGGCCTTCGGCCCCATCAAGGCCGACATTACCAAGGCCGCAATGCACGCGGTGGACGAGTCCGTCCCCTTTCAGGTAGTGAGCGATGTGTCAGACGTCGCACTGGCTGCCACACTCAACCAGGCGGGTCGGCCAGTAGCTTTCTTCTCGAAGACCCTCCATGCTTCCGAAATCCGACACCCCTCGGTCAAGAAGGAAGCACAAGCCATAGTGGAAGCTGTGCGGCACTGGAGTCACTACCTAGCCGGTAGGAGGTTCACCCTCGTCACCGAACAACGATCGGGAGCCTTCATGTTTGACAACGTACAACGGGGCAAAATAAAAAATGAGAAAATCTTGAGGTGGAGGATCGAACTCTCCACCTACAACTACGATATCAAGTATCGTCCTGGGAAACTTAAGGAGCCCCCAGATGCCCTGCCCCACGGCACATGCGCCAGCGCACAAGATGACCGACTTCAGGCTATCCACAATGACCTCTGCCACCCGGGGGACACCCGGCTTACCCACTTCATTAAGGCCCGCAATCTGCCCTTCTCCATCGAGGAGGTCAAGGCAATGACCAGGGACTGCCAAGTCTGCGCGGAGTGCAAACCGCACTTCTACCGGCCAGACAAGGCCCACCTGGTAAAGGGCTCCCGGCCCTTTGAGCGCTTAAGCATTGACTTCAAAGGGACCCACCCCTCCACTAACCGGAATATATACTTTCTCACCGTCATTGATGAGTACTCCCGCTTCCCCTTCGCTGTCCCTTGCCCTGACATGACCTCAGCCACCGTAATAAAGGCACTGCACAGCATCTTCACACTGTTCGGTTTCCCTGCCTACGTCCACAGCGATTGGGGTACATCGTCCATGAAAAAAAAAATGAAAAAATGAAAATCGCTTATTGTCACGAGTAGGCTTCAATGAAGTTACTGTGAAAAGCCCATAGTCGCCACATTCTGGCACCTGTTCGGGGAGGCTGGTACGGGAATCGAACCGTGCTGCTGGCCTGCTTTAAAAGCCAGCAATTTAACCCAGTGAGCTAAACCAGCCCCTCATGAGCGATGAGCTGCATCAGTACCTGCTCAGTAAGGTGATCGCCTTGAGCAGGACTACGAGCTATATCCGGCAGGGAAATGGGCAGGTGTAGAGGGAGAACGCAATGGTATGGAAGGCCGTCCTTCTGGCCCTCAGGTCGAGAAGTCTCCCGACCCCCCGCTGGCAGGAGGTCCTCCTTGACGCCCTCCACTCCATTATATCGCTCCTCTGCACAGCCACGAACGAGACCCCTCACGGTCGTTTGTTTATCTTCCCCAGGAAGTCCATCTCCGGGGGTCTCGCTTCCATCTTGACTGAAAATTCCGGGACCAGTCCTTCTCCGGAGGCACATGAGGAGCCATATGACCGACCCTCTGGTCGAGAGGTCCCAGCTGCATCATGCTAATCCCCAGTACGTCTACATCGTGCACCAGGACGGTAAGATACGGTCTGGCACCAGCTGGTTCCCCTGTCAACGCACCCCCCCTGCCTACACCCCCTCCGCTGCCCACTGCCACCCACAGCGCCCCGTACGCTCCCCTGGGTCTCCTGTACTGTCCCACGCTGACACTGCTGCCACCCGTCACCCCCTGCCTACCCCCACACCCCAACCGTCTCAGACACCCCGGACTGAGGCTCAAGCTCCAGACACAACGCCCCGGAGTGACCACCTGCTACAACTGTGCCCACCGCACCGCCAGAGCTGAGGTCGAAAAGAACGATCCAGCCTCCAGATAGACTGAATATGTAATGACCCCGCATCACCCCCGCTGGACTTGATTTTTTTTAACAGGGGGTGAATGTATTCACCATAATGCATATATGATACTGTAACCCATGACCTATGACCCGGAAGTGATGATACGAGCTGCTTCCAGGTCCTGTACTGTAACCCCGGTAGGGCTCTGTCTCTGGCTCCGCCCTTACTGGGGCCATATATAGACCAGCAGCCTGTGGGCGGCATTCATCTGTACAACCGACTCTGGCTAGGCAAGTTCATGACTAATAAAGCCTAATGTTCACTCGCTCTCTCTGCCCCTCGGTGAACTGAAGGTATATCAATAACCCTTACAAATTATGAATCACAAAAGAAAGACATTACAACTATAAGCAATAATAGCAATATAAACACTCACCGTCAGTACTCACCTAATCAGCACCTTCTACTTGCCAACCATCACATTCAAATCTTGACGTCACCTCAGGAGCTCCACCTCTGGGTTGAGTGAACGTACATTAAAAGTTAAATTAAAAGTCTAATGATGAACATTGTATTGGATTTGGATTTGTTTATTGTCACGTGTCCTGAGGTACAGTAAAAAGTATTTTTCTGCGAGCAGCTCAACAGATCATTAAGTACATGAAAAGAAAAGGAAATAAAAGAAAATACATAAAAGGGCAACACAATGTCCACAATGTAACTAAATAAGCACTGGCATCGGGTGAAGCATACAGGGTGTAGTGTTAATGAGGTTAGTCCATGAAGGATCTTAGATTACGAAGTTTATTCAATTCATGGTTACCGATTGTTCTTGTACATTGCTAAAACTCAGTAGAAATTCAAGTTAAAAACTTGTCAGGTACAAATAAGAATTGTTTTATTTGGAGTTCATTGGTTACAACTTGAAAATCATTTAAAAGGCAGTTTGTAGACAATTTGATTTTCTTCAAAGAATCACAGGAATTATCTTCTGAGACAATAGCCCAAACACAACTTTAAAAGTCAAAGTCTGAAGTCAAAGTCTGAAAATGAAATATGAATACAGAACTCTTTTCTAATTCTCTTCCTTTACTTTCTGGCTCTCTCTGTCTGTCTCTCTGGCTCTCTCTGTCTGTCTCTCTGGCACTCTGTCTTTCTCTCTCTCTTTTCCTTTCTCTCAAAATGGTGGCCAAATCGTCCATGGATATACTATTTCATATCTGTCATAAGCAATCCGATCACACCCCAATATAATCCTAATTGGTTTGGGTTAGACTCAAGCACATTTGATTTGATAGCAAGCTGTCCATCTTCACGATGTAACATTACTTCCAATTGTTGCCTGCTTGTATATTTTTCATGGGATATTGTGCTTTATCAAAACCAGCAAAAACTGGTCTCATGCTGACCTCACTGCTGCAACAATGGAGACCTTATGTTATCTCGTCATGCCATGCTAGGCATAATTCCGAAAATATAATTCAAACTGTCTTTTATAAGATTGTTTCAATGAGAATGTTGGAATCAAATATATATATATTATATTTGATTCGATGTTTTAACTGTCCATTTATTAAAAACAAGGCAACACAGTCTAAAATGTTTCAGCTTGTATAATCATGGAATGTAATTCACCCTAATCTCAAACGGCGTGAGAATCGTGTAATCGTTCATTCTTATTCCTCGTTGCCATGGATTCAACCCTTGTCCTTGGAAAAATGTAATGATCTTATCAGACTTCTGTGTTTTGCAAACTCATGACTGAGTTTGGAAATTATATAGTTTCTTTCATTTTAAAACTGGGAATTAATATTTATGCTTTAAGCAGCTTTTTACCTATATTAACTGTATTTAAAATACGTGGCTTCTACAGTCGGCCCTTTGATAAATCGAAAGATCAAGTGAGATATATCAGAATAAGATAAAAGACATCATTAAAGCGATAGGATAGGTAAAAGCACAAAGAATAATTCATTCATATTGTCATTGCGGATTTAAACAATAGAATGGAAACTTAGCATTGCAACAAGTATTTCAACAATAATCATTAAAATTCTTAAAGAATCATTATTACAAAATAACAATGAATAAATTAGTCAAATTTGATACTACAGATTCAGTATTAATAGATTATACAAATTATTGATTGATAATATTACGGTTAACATTTCAACAAAAGTATTCCACCTCAAATTCATCAATTGGGGGTGCAGTAGGGTTAGTGTGAATCATTCTGACAGTTGGTCCCCTGCGTTTAGCGAATAATTCTTTGATGCACGTAGCACATTGGTATGTCATATAAATGATGAATCCAGCTGCACAGGAGAATAGGATTATTCTCATTATGGACATTCCAGTGTGTCCAAACCACCCGCAAATTCTATCCCAGAGAGAGAGAACTTGGGATGGATCAAGTTTTTTGATTTCTTTTTGGATATGTAATACCAAATCTTTAACTTCTTCAGAGTTATCGGGAATGAAAGTGCAACATTCTGCACCAATCAGGGCGCACGTGCCACCTTTTTCGGCTAGCATATAGTCAAGTGCTATTCGATTTTGTAATACCACGGTTCAAATTGCTCGCATTTCATCATAGATTTTATCTAGGGCAGTGGCAGTGTAATCAGCTACATTTTGTATGATGGTTGTTATTTTATTTAACTCATTCTCCATCCTGACTTCCCAATAGAAAGGAATGATTCTAGCAAAAATTGCATCTCTAAAGATGATGGAACGTTTTTTTCTTTGAACAGTCATTTCTGAAATATGCAGGAGATTAGTCACATGATGAATGGCAGGTACCATGTATCCTAAATAGCAAGATCCTGACCAGGATCTTGGGAGCCAGGGAAATGCTTTATCATCACAAATAAAATAACTTCCATTATAAGCAGAATATGAGTAAATATATTCTAAGAGCCATTGGTCTTCGAATGTTTTATTATTTCTGAGGTTAGGTATGCCTGTTATCCTTGAGGACCGCATAACTCTTTCTAAGCGGTCGTTTGTACATTTAAAAGCTGTGTTAACATCTACATAGTTAGTACAATTACTATTACCCATAGGTATCCCTTTAGGGTCCTTACTGATGAGGCAAATTGATCCTTTTTGTTTAACATTAGTTGGGAGGTTAAGATGTTGAGGTTTTTTGTCAGGGTTAAATTGAAGTTGGTGCCATCCTGAAAAGGTGTTTAGTGGATAGCCTGCAGATTTCCATAAGTTAATAGATTTTTGGATGTCAACCTGGTACCTCCCATTTTCACATGTATATGCTCCAGAACGGGTCACCACAGAGCGAGGGACGCTTTGATAGATGTACCATTCTGCTGTTTCTGAAGCATTAAAGGGAATAGTTAGAAAGGGAATACCCTCCCCTGAGTTAGTAGGGGTTGCAATGCATACCCAATAATTAGAAATGTTAAAGTTTTCAGCATATATCTTAGATGTGTAAAGGAATGTGTTCTTATTCACTTCTGATACAACATTCACAAAGTCAATCAAATAACTGAAAATTAAAATTGCGGCAAACATTTTACTTGTATGCGCGCTTCACGTGCGATGCGTGAATCCAACTTTTCTTTCCTTTTAACTTAACAGCGGATTGGATGGTGAGAAGGGTTACGAAAGGACCTCCCCACTTTGATCCCAAAGGTTCCTTTTGCAGCTTTTTGACGTACACTTCTTCACCGGGCACCAGGTCGTGTCCACCCTCCGGAGGATCGCCCCACGCGATCTGTTGAGAACACCTGTTAAGAAGCAGAGCTAACAGCATTTGTTAGATTTTGGCAGTAAGACAGCAAAGCATCACTCATTAAATGACAGTCTGCTTTCCGCAAGTCAATAGTTCCTGGCAGAGACATTGGTCTGCCTGTGATGATTTCAAAAGCGCTCAGGCCTGTTGTTCTGTTTGGTGTTGCTCTAATACTGCATAATACTATTGGCAAAGCTTGGACCCAATTCATGCCTTCCTGGCTGTATTTAGACAGTCTTTCTTTCAAAGTTCGATTCATACGTTCCACTTGTCCTGATGATTGTGGATGATAAGGACAGTGTAAGTTCCAGTTAATGTTTAGTAGTTTACAGACTTCCCTACAAACAGCTCCTGTAAAGTGGGTTCCATTGTCTGAGTCAATGCTAGCTGGTACTCCCCATCTGGGAATAAAATCTTTGCATAGCACTTTGGCTGTATGGGCAGCTGTCCCTCTTCTAGCTCGAGCAGCTTCCACCCATCTGGAGAATTTATCCACTATTACAAGGACGTCATTGTACTGTTGACATTTAGGAAGAGTGATGTAATCTACTTGTAAGTCCTGGAATGGACCAGCGGGAGCAGGAGCTCTTAATTGAGGCATTGATGTTATAGGACCCAAGTTATTCTTTTGACAGGTTACACATCGGTTTGCTACCAATTGTGCATGTTTTTTGAATCCTTTACCACACCAACTTCTATGGAATCGATCCATCATTTGTTGAGGTGATATGTGTCCCCATGAATGAATTTGTTGAGCTAAGAAGGGCATTAGTGATTGCGGTGCGACTGGTTTACAAGTTTGAACTTCTCTCCAAATTTCATCATCATATGGTTAAATACCTGATTCTAACCATGTCCATTTTTCTTCCTTTGTACAATCATTCTGCATTTCACGTAAATCATGTAATAAGGTGGTTACTCCCAATTTGTAAATGTGACTTGATTCCTGATGCCAATGAGAGGCACAAAAGGAGGCAGCTTCCCTTGCTGCTTGGTCCGCAAGAGCATTTCCTCTTGCTTCCATAGTGTCCTCATGAGTATGGGATTTACATTTTAGAACTGATACTTCTTTGGGCAAGGTCATAGCTTCTAGAAGATCTCGTACTTCCTTTCCATTTCGGATAGGTGTACCTGCTGTTGTGAGAAATCCTCTTTTTCTCCACAGTTGGCCAAAATCATGTACTACTCCAAAACTATATCTGGAGTCAGTATAGATGTTAGCAGTTTTATCTCTTGCCACATGACATGCTTCTGTAAGTGCCTTTAATTTGGCCTGCTGAGCTGATGTAGCTGGGGGCAAACTTCCTTCAGCTAATACTTCGTATGGGCTTGTGACTGCCCACCCAGCTTTCCTGATACCCTTGTCAATAAAAGAGGAACCGTCAGTGAATAAGATTAAATCTGGGTTCTGTAGTGGCTCTTCTTCTACTAAGCGTACTTCTTCCATTTCCTCTATTATTTTTACACAGTCATGCACTTCTCTCCCTCCCCTTGTTCCTCGGGAAGCGGGAGCAAAGATGATGGGTTTACAGGACTTGCTTTGTGAAAATATAGGTTGGGAGCTTCCAAAACTGCTGTCCATCTCGTCCATCGAGCTGATGTAACTTGTGACACTATTCATGGATAGTAGAGAATGGACTTAATGTGGACATTTAATGATTAACTTTTGGTCTAGAACAAGTCCAGATGTAATCATTACAGCTCGACATGTAGCTTCCATGGCTCGTAAGCAACTGCCAAATGCTAGTGCCACATTGTCAAGTTTAAGGGAATAGTACCCAACTGGTCTTAACTGATCACCATGTTCTTGAGCTAGTACTGCAGTCATGTAACCATCTCTTTCATGAACAAACATGGTAAAAGGTTTTCCGTTGTTTGGAATACCTAAGACTGGCGCTGAACACAGGACCTTTTTCAAATTCAGAAATGATTGTTTCTGTTCAGAATTGAGTTTAATTTGGTCTCTTGATTTTCTGTTTCCTTTTAAAAGATCATTCAATAAGAATCAATCCAATTTCTGTTAAAATTACAGAGTCCCAAGAAAGATCTGACTTCCTGTACAGTTGAGGGTTCTTTAGCTGCTTTGACGGCAGCTGTTCTGTTCTGAGTAATTTCTCTTTTACCTTTGGAAATTTTCTGTCCCAAGTAAACAACTTCTTCCTGGGTAATTTGTGCTTTGGCAAAGCTAGCTTTGTGACCATTAGTACTGAGGTGGTTCAAGACCACCCGTAAGTCCTTTTCATGGTCATCTTTATTGATGGAGGCTAACAGAACATCATCTACATACTGAATAATGGTTGAAGGCAGATCAGGCACTTGCCTGATGTGATTCTGCAGAGCCATGTGGTAAACAGTTAGGCTATTGTGAAAACCTTGTGGTAGTCTAGTCCATGTGTACTGTTGCTGATTGACTGTAAAAGCAAACCATGGTTGTACTTGTTTAGCTAATGGTACTGACCAGAAGCCATTTTCCATATCAATGACTGAAAACCATTGAAGGTCAGGAGTTTTTTTTTTAAATAATTTTTATTGAAAGAGTTTTTCCATACAAACATTTACCCCTACTATTTTTTAAATTATATACAACACAACCCCTCTAGGCAAATATCCCTCCCTCGCCCGCCCTCTCGCGCGCACTAGTCCTCCCCCCCCCCAAGCAACAACTTAACAAACAAGGCAGCCTACAGTTTCAGACATGAGCAGCGAGCAGACTTGCCCGCGTTACAGTCGTACATGTCCCCCCACGACCATTGCTGCCCCCCCTCCCCTCCCCCCCTCCCCTCCCCTCCCCCCCCCCCTCCCCTCCCTCCCCCCCCCCCCCTCCCCTCCCTCCCCCCCCCCCCCCCGGGTTGCTGCTGCCACGACCCCGAACGTCTATCTCTGATCTAAAAAGTCAAGGATAGGTTGCCACCGCCTGGAGAATCCCTGTACCGACCCTCTCAGGGCAAATTTGATCCTTTCTAGCTGAATATAGCTAGCCATATCGTTAATCCAAGTTTCAACGCTTGGAGGCCTCGCGTCCTTCCATTGAATTAATATCCTTCGTCGAGCCACTAGGGACGCAAAGGCCAATATTCCGGCCTCCCTAGCCTCCTGTACCCCCGGTTCTACCCCGACCCCAAAGATCGCAAGCCCCCATCCTGGTTTGACCCTGGACCCCACCACCTTCGACACCGTCCTTGCCACCCCCTTCCAGAACCCTTCCAGCACCGGACATGCCCAGAACATATGCACATGGTTCGCTGGGCTTCCCAGACATCTGACACACCTGTCCTCACCCCCAAAGAACCGGCTCATCCTTGTCCCCGTCATGTGAGCTCTATGCAGCACCTTAAATTGAATGAGGCTCAGTCTCGCACACGAGGAGGAAGAATTGACCTTCTCCAGTGCATCCGCCCACGTCCCGTCTTCTATCTGCTCTCCCAGCTCCCCTTCCCACTTGGCTTTCAGCTCCTCCCCTGATGCTTCTTCCGCCTCCTGCATTATCTTGTAGATGTCTGATATCTTCCCCCCTCCGACCCAGACCCCCGAGAGCACCCTATCACTCGCCCCCTTACTGGGGAGCAGGGGGAACCCCTCCACCTGCCGTCTAGCAAATGCCTTCCCTTGTAAATATCTGAACATGTTTCCCGGGGGGAGCTCAAACTTCTCCTCCAGCCCTCCCAGGCTCGCAAGCCTCCCCTCTATAAACAGGTCCTTCAGCTGCCGTATGCCCACCCTGTACCAGCTCTGAAATCCCCCGTCGATGTTCCCCGGGATGAATCTATGGTTCCCTCTTATTGGCGCCGCCAACAGACCTCCCATTTCCCCCCTGTGTCGCCTCCACTGCCCCCATATCTTGAGGGTGGCCGCCACCACCGGGCTCGTGGTGTACCTCGTGGGGGGGAGCGGCCATGGTGCCGTTACTAGGGCCCCCAGGCTTGTGTTGCCACAGGACGCCCTCTCCATTCGTTTCCAAGCTGCCCCCTCCCCTTCCATCATCCACTTGCGCACCATTGACACATTTGCCGCCCAGTAATACCCCGAGAGATTGGGTAGTGCCAGCCCTCCACTGTCCCTACTCCGCTCCAAAAAGACCCTCCTCACCCTTGGGGTGCCGTGCGCCCACACGTAGCTCATGATGCTACTCGTCACCTTTTTAAAGAAGGCCCTAGGGAGGAAGATGGGCAAGCACTGAAATAAAAATAGGAACCTTGGGAGGACCGTCATTTTGATTGACTGCACCCTCCCCGCCAGCGACAGCGGTACCATGTCCCACCTCTTAAATTCCTCCTCCATCTGTTCCACCAGCCTGGAAAAGTTCAACTTATGGAGGGTCCCCCAGTTCCTTGCCACCTGCACCCCTAAGTACCTAAAGCTCTTTCCTGCTCGCTTGAAAGGGAGTCTCCCAATACCCTCTCCCTGGTCCCCCGGGTGTATCACAAAAACCTCACTTTTGCCCAAATTTAGTTTGTACCCCGAAAAGTCCCCAAACTCTGCTAATAGTTCCATTATCTCCGGCATTCCCCCCTCTGGGTCTGCCACGTACAGCAGTAGATCATCCGCATACAGCGATACTCGATGTTCCTCCCCTCCCCTAGTCAGTCCTCTCCACCCCCCTGAACCCCTCAGTGCCATCGCCAACGGTTCGATCGCCAGTGCGAAAAGTAGGGGGGATAGGGGACATCCCTGCCTGGTCCCTCGGTGGAGCCCGAAATACTCCGACCTCCTCCCGTTTGTCACTACACTCGCCGTCGGGGCCGAGTAGAGCAACTTCACCCACTTAATAAACCCTTCCCCAAACCCAAACCGTTCCAACGTCTCCCACAGGTACTCCCACTCCACCCTATCGAATGCCTTCTCCGCGTCCAGCACTACCACTATCTCAGCCTCCCCCTCCACTGCCGGCATCATAATTACATTCAGCAATCTCCGCACGTTCGTGTTGAGCTGCCGCCCCTTCACGAAACCCGTCTGGTCCTCATGGATTACCCCTGGCACACAATCCAGGATCTTTGCCAGCAACTTGGCATCCACGTTCAGAAGCGAGATAGGCCTGTAGGACCCGCACTGCACGGGGTCTTTATCCCGCTTCAGTATCAGGGAGATCAGAGCCTGCGACATTGTCGGGGGCAGAACCCCCCCCCTCTCGCGCCTCATTAAAGGCTCGTACCAGTACCGGTCCCACCAAGTCCACATTTTTCTTGTAGAATTCCACCGGGAACCCATCTGGCCCTGGCGCCTTCCCCGCTTGCATCTGACCTATTCCCTTGACTAGCTCCTCTAGCCCTATTGGCGCCCCCAGCCCTTCTACCAGCCCCTCCTGGACCCTTGGGAACCTCAATTTGTTTAGGAAGTCCTCCATTCCCCCTCTCCTCGTCGGCGGCTCAGACCGATACAACGCCTTGTAAAAATCCCTGAAGACCCCGTTCACTTCTTGCCCCTTCTGTACTACCTTCCCGCCCCTCTCCTTCACTGCCCCAATCTCCCTAGCCGCATCTCGTTTGCGAAGCTGGTGTGCCAGCATCCTGCTCGCCTTTTCCCCATACTCATAGACCGCGCCCTGTGCCCTTCTCCACTGCGTCTCTGCCTTCCTGGTGGTCAGCAGGTCGAACTTGACCTGCAGGCTGCGCCGTTCTCCCAGCAGCCCCTCCTCTGGTGCCTCCGCATATCTCCTATCCACTTCCAATATCTCCCCCACCAGCCTCTCCCTCTCCTGCCTCTCCTTTCTTTCTCTGTGTGCCCTTATGGAGATCAGCTCTCCCCTGATCACTGCCTTCAGGGCCTCCCAGACCATCCCCACCTGCACCTCCCCCGTGTCATTCAAGTCCAGATAGCTCTCAATGTCAAGTCCAGATAGCTCTCAATGGAAGGTCAGGAGTTAAAGAGTTAAAAATTGTAGACGGATCTGCCACTAAAGGAGCTTTTCTGACAATGAATTGATTTGCCTTTCTGTTGTCAATAGTAAGGCACCATGTACCATTAGCCTTTTTCACAGGCCATACAGGGCTGTTTGATGAACTGTGAATACGCACTAAAATATCCCTTTCTTCAAGTTGTTTTATTATAGGTAGAATACCTTGAATTGACGTTTTGCTAATGGGGTATTGTTTGGTACAAGGTGGAGCTGATCCCATGAAAGTAACTGGGTCCATTTTCAAAAGACCACAATCATTTTTGTCAATTGCCCAAATTGGATGATGTTGTATTTCATCTTTTTTTATGTGTCTAATGGACCAGGTAATTTTCCCATTATTGAAATTGAGTGAAGAATTTAGTTGTGATAAGATGTCCGTACCTAGAAGTGCTTGTGTTACCAGACCTACCCATATTGACGCTATCAGTTGATGTGGTCCAAATTGTAAGAGCAGTGGTTTAGTCTTCCGAAGAGGGACAGAGTCTCCTCCTGCAGCCAAAGCTTCAATTTTCTCTGAAGTTAGGGGAAAGAAAGCAGCATTCTGTTCAGTAACACGGGTAAGTTCAGCTCCAGTATCAAATAAAAAATCGATATGAATACCTTCCACTCTTAATGAAATATATAATCCATCATTTTTCTGCTGCAAAAGTGCATGTAGAGAGAAATGGAGAGAATCATCAAGAGTGGGGTCTAGTAGATTTTTGAATTATCATACAGAGAACGTCTTTGAGCTGGAGGACAGCTGTTTAACATTTCATTCATAGCATTGTTATCATCGTGTAGATTCCGACGTGGGTGCGGTTCGTCCCCATGTGGGTAAGATTCCTCCCGACATGGGTAAGATTCTTCCCTACGTGGGTAAGGTTCCTCCCTACATGGGTAAGACTCCTTCCTACATGGGTAAGGTTCCTCCCTACATGGGAATGGCTGGGAGGTTTTGGAATCCCTGTACGTAAATCTGGGTCTGTCCTGTTGGAACGTTACCCTAGGTGCATCTTGTTTGTGCCCATTACGTGGTTGACCACGAGGTAGAAATGTATTGTAGTGAAAATTGTCTACCTCATTATCATCTCTCGAATCCATCTGTGGTTTAAGATAGCATTTTGTCATCCAGTGTCCTACTTTACCGCAGAAAAGACATTTGGTATTTTTTCCTTACGTGATTTTAATGGAGCCAGGGTACATGTTTGCCCTGAATCTTGTGGTGGTGTTTTAGTCACTGCTGATGAGCTTGTCTGATTGTGTGAACCGCGATCTACCTGAATGCTGTGCCAGTTGTGGCCCAAGATGGTAAAACCAAATTCAAGGCATCAGAAACTTCAGGTTTAACACCGCTACAAAAGCCATTTTTAATGGATTTAAAGTTCTTGCATCCCATGTGTCAGTTTCCTCTGCGAGTGTCATTCCCGAATATTCCATCCAAGTCTGTAAAAATCTTTCCTCAAAATCCTGAATATCTTCATTACTTTTTTGAATGCAAGATGTGATCTGAGACCAATCGGTCCTCGGGGGGCGAAATGTTAATAGCCAATCCCTGATTGCTAGCCAACCAGCGTCTAAATTTTGCAAATCGTCTCCAAGGGCAAATTCCACCTCAGTTCTCAGGGTTGAAATTACACGAGTACCTAGCATGATAGTCAGAACTTGTACTCCATCAAATGGGTAGAGACTGTAAATGGATTTTAATCTGTGAATTCCATTCCATGTGGACATACCACCCTTTTTAGGATGTGGGAGATTTTTGGACCATTTGTCAATTTTTGCAGGCTCTGCTGGTTCATGAGTCCATTGATGATCAAATATGTTTCTAGAGATAGTTTCACCTTCTTCCTCTATTTTTTTTGCTTCCAACTGAAACCCGTTTGCTTTTTAAAGGGGCTAGTTGAATTAATTTAGTATTATGCTTTGTAGGAACACTATCTTCGTCTGATTCATTTGGCAGAGGAATTAATTTATTCTTGACACTTGATCTCGGCTGTGCATTTGCCGATTGTGCCACTAGGTGGGGTGCTTGGGCTGCTTGTTGAGTTTGTGTAACTTCAGCTGCTGTTTGAATCTGAGCTGTGCTTTGCTTCAAACAGTCTTTTAGGATCTTGCAGCTTTCAGTGGCATTGTTTATATCTTTTTCTAAAACTTATCTTTCTTCGATTAACTTGAAATTTTCAAATTCAATTCGCTCAGTTTTTGATTGCAACCTTTGGTATCTTGACTCCACTTCAAAAATTTGATTTTGTAATTCTGCTATTTGAATAGATAACATCTGGAGTTTAGAGGTTTTGTTTTGCAATTCTGTTCCCATTTTGTCATAATGTTCAAGTTTAGATTCTGCATCTTGCAATTCTCTTTCTAAAACACATTTTTGTTCGATTAACTTGTACTTTTAAAGTTCAATTCGCTCAGATTTTGATTGCAACTTTTGGTATTTTGACTCCACTTCAAAAATTTGATTTTGTAATTCTGCTATTTGAGAAGATAACTGCTGGAGTTTAGAAGTTTTGTTTTGCAATTCTGTTCCCATTTTGTCATAATGTTCAAGTTTTGCTTTTGCATCTTGCAATTCTCTTTCTAAAACACATTTTTCTTCAATTAACTTGCAATTTTCAAGTTCAGTTTGATCAGTTTTTAATTGCAACTGTTGGTATTTTGACTCTACTTCAAAACTTTGATTTTGGAACTCTATTTGAAAAGATAACTGCTGGAGTTTAGAAGTTTTGTTTTGCAATTCTGTTCTAAGTTCATCGTCCTGTTCAAATTTGGATTTTACATCTCGCAATTCTCTTTCTAAAACACATTTTTCTTCAATCAACTTGAAATTTTCAAGTTCAGTTTGCTCAGTTTTTGATTGCAGCTGTTGGTATTTTGATTCCACTTCAAAAATTTGATTTTGGAATTCTGCTAATTGAACAGATAACTGTTGGAGTTTGGCATCATCCTGTTCAAATCTGAATTTTGCATCTTGCAATTCTTTTTCTAAAACACATCTTTCATCAATTCCTTCGATTAATTTGCAATTTTCATGTTCAATTTGCTCAGTTTTTAATTGCAACTGTTGGTATTTTAACTCCACTTCAGAAATTTGATTTTGTACTTCTGCTATTTGAACAGGCAACTGCTGGAGTTCAGAGATTTTGTTTTCCAAATCAGTTCTAATTTCATCGTCAGGTTCAAGTTTTGCTTTTGCATCTTCAACAACTGCAATTAGTTGGTCTTTAGTGGTACTATACTCATGATCAGTTTTATTTTTAGTAATTATATCTTGCTGTCTGCGTAATTGTCCCATAATTGCCAGGGACCATTTAACACGTTCTGCACTGTGCAATCATGTGCATTTTCCCCATGCTCTCTTGATATTATCAAAGGACCACTGTCCTCTGGGGATATTATACTTTGATTCAATTTTTCTTGAGGTTTCACATAGGTCAAATTGTTTACGAAAGAAAGACCCAAAATCCCCCAACATATCTTCAACGGAAACATCTGGTATCCCAGTTCCTCCTTTTACCGTCGTGGGGAGTAATTTTCTGCCTTCTAAAGGGTCTAAATCTATACTTTCATCTGGAGCAGCCATAAATTCAACCTTTCACTTAACTTTTTGTGTGTAGGTATGTTAGTCTCAACAACCGGCACCTGATTGATTTAACACAGTCTATAAAAATGTCCTTTTCAGGGGTCGAAGCACTGATTGATGCGGCTTTAAGACTTTTAATGGGTGAAAAAGATATTTCTTACCCCAGTCTAGCCGTGGATTCCGACTGTCTTCCGATCTCTTCCGATTATTCCCGAAGCTTCCGTCATCGCCTGGTCCTCCTCCGATTTCTCACAAAGCTTTCCGAACATCTCCGAAGGTCGTATCAGAACACCTCCCCCGCTGCCGACTACGCCAAGTTGAAGGATCTTAGGATTACGAAGTTTATTAAATTCAGGGTTACCGGTTGTTCTTGTACATTGCTGAAACTCAGTAGAAATTCAAGTTAAAAACTTGTCAGATGCAAATAAGAATTGTTTTATTTGGAGTTCATTGGTTACAACTTGAAAATCATTTAAAAGGCAGTTTGTAGACAATTTGATTTTCTTCAAAGAATCACAGGAATTATCTTCTGAGACAATAGCCCGAACACAACTTTAAAAGTCAAAGTCTGAAGTCAAAGTCTGAAAATGAAATATGAATACAGAACTCTTTTCTAATTCTCTTCCTTTACTTTCTGGCTCTCTCTGTCTGTCCCTCTGTCTTTCTCTCTTTTTCTTTCTCTCTCTGTCTCTCCCTTTTCCTTTCTGTCAAAATGGTGGCTAAATCGTCCATGGATATACTATTTCATATCTGTCTTAAGCGATCCGATCACACCCCAATATAATCCTAATTGGTTTGGGTTAGACTCAAACACATTTGATTTGATAGCAAGCTGTCCATCTTCACGATGTAAAATTACTTCCAATTGTTGCCTGCTTGTATATTTTTCATGGGATATTGTGCTTTATCAAAACCAGCAAAAACTGGTCTAATGCTGACCTATCTATTGCCACAATGGAGACCTCATGTTATCTCGTCATGCCATGCTAGGCATAATTCCGAAAATATAATTCAAACTGTCTTTTATAAGATTGTTTCAATGAGAATGTTTGAATCAAATATATATATATTATATTTGATTCGATGTTTTAACTGTCCATTTATTAAAAACAAGGCAACACAGTCTAAAATGTTTCAGCTTGTATAATCATGGAATGTAATTCACCCTAATCTCAAACGGCGTGAGAATCGTGTAATCGTTCATTCTTATTCCTCGTTGCCATGGATTCAACCCTTGTCCTTGGAAAAATGTAATGATCTTATCAGAATTCTGTGTTTTGCAAACTCATGACTGAGTTTGGAAATTATATAGTTTCTTTCATTTTAAAACTGGGAATTAATATTTATGCTTTAAGCAGCTTTTTACCTATATTAAGTGTATTTAAAATACCTGGCTTCTACAATCCATAAGAGGGTCGTTTAGGAGTCTGGAGACAGTGGGGAAGAAGCTGTTTTTGAGTCTGTTTGTGAGTGTTCTCAGACTTTTGTATCTCCTGCCCGATGGAAGAAGTTGAAAGAGTGAGTAAGCCGGGTGGGAAATGAAAAAATGAACAATGAAATGAAAATCGCTTATTGTCACAAGTAGGCTTCAAATGAAGTTACTGTGAAAAGTCCCTAGTCACCACATTCCGGCGTTTGTTCGGGGAGGCTGGTACGGGAATCTGGGATCTCTAATTATGCTGTCCGCTTTCCCCAGGCAGCGAGAGGTGTAGATGGAGTCCATGGATGGAAGGCAGGTTTGTGTGATGGACTGGGCGGTATTCACGACTCCTTGCGGTCCTGGGCCGAGCAGTTGCCATACCAGGCTGTGATGCAGCCCGATAGGATGCTTTCTATAGTTATCTGTAAAAGTTGGAAAGGGTTAATGTGGACATGCCGAATTTCCTTATTTTCCTGAGGAAGTATAGGCGCTGTTGTGCTTTCTTGGTGATAGCGTCGACGTGAGTGGACCAGGACAGATTTTTGGAGATGTGCACCCCTAGGAATTTGAAACTGCTAACCATCTCCACCTCGGCTCCATTGATGCTGACAGGGGTCTGTACATGAAACCATTAGCGATTGGCACAAAACCTCATCTGGTTCACCAATGTCCTTTCGGCAAGGACATCTGCCATGCTTACCTAGTCTGGCCTACATGTGACTCCAGACACACAGCAATGTGATTGACCTCTGAAATGGCCTCTGAAATGGCCGAGCGAGCGACTCAGTTGTATGCAACCGCTACAAAAACACAAAAAAGGAATGAAACCAGACGGATCACCCGGCATCAAACCATGCACCGGAAACGATGACGGCAAACCCAGCCCTGCCAACCCTGCAAACTCCTCCTCACTAACATCTGGGGGCTTGTGCCAAAGTTGGGAGAGCTTCTCACAGACTAGTTAAGCAACAGCCTGACATAGTCACACTCACAGAATCATATCTTACAGACAGTGTCCCAGACCCCACTATCACCATTCCTGGGTATGTCCTGTCTCACCGGCAGCACAGACCCAGCAGAGCTGGCCGGGAGCACAGTGGGATACAGTCAGGAGGGAGTTACCCTGGGAGTCCTCAACATCGACTCTGGACCCCATGAAGTCTCAGGGCTTTAGGTTAAATATGGGCAAGGAAACCTCCTGCTGATTAGCAGGAGCATACAAAATGGCAAAGATTAGTGGGAGATTAGAGGACTGGGAAATCTGTAGGGGGCAACAGAAAGCTACTAAAAAAGCTATACAGAAGAGTAAGATAGATTATGAGAATAAACTTGCTCAGAATATAAAAACAAATAGTAAAAGCTTCTACAAAGACATAAAACAAAAAAGAGTGGCTCAGGTAAATATTGGTCATTTAGAGGATGAGAAGGGAGATTTAATAATGGGAAATGAGGAAATGGCTGAGGAACTGAACAGGTTTTTTGGGTCGGTCTTCACAGTGGAAGACACAAATAACATGCCAGTGACTGATAGAAATGAGGCTATGACAGGTGAGGACCTTGAGATGATTGTTATCACTAAGGAGGTAGTGATGGGCAAGCTAATGGGGCTAAAGGTAGACAAGTCTCATGGCCCTGATGGAATGCATCCCAGAGTGAGGCTCCTTCATTAAATGTTTTTAAGATAAAGATAGATAGTTTTTTGAAGAATAAAGGGATTAAGAGTTATGGTGTTCGGGCCGGAAAGTGGAGCTGAGTGCACAAAAGATCAGCCATGATCTCATTGAATGGCGGAGCAGGCTCGAGGGGCCAGATGGCCTACTCCTGCTCCTAGTTCTTATGTTCTTATTATCATGTACCAGCCACCATCAGATGATGAATCATGTTGAACACCACTTCGAGGAGGCACTGAGGGTGGCAAGGGCACAGCATATGCTCTGACTTCAATTTCCATCACAAGGGTGGCTCGGTAGTACCACCACAGACCGAGCTGGCCGGTCCAAAAGGACAGAGCTGCTCGACTGGGACTGCAGCAGGTGGTGAGGGAACCAACAAGAGGGAAAAACATACTCGACCTCATCAACCTGCCTGCTGCAGATGCATCTGTCCATGACAGTATCGGGAGAAGTGACCACCGCACAGTCCTTGTGGAGACAAAGTCTCGCCTTCACATTAAAGATAGCCTCCATCGTGTTGTGTGGCACTACCACCGTGCTAAATGGGATAGACTTCAAACAGACCAAGCAACTCAACACTGGGCATCCATGAGGCGCTGTGGGCCATCAGCAGCAGCAGAATTGTATTCAACCACAATCTGTAACCTCATGACCCAGCATATCCCCCACTCTACCATTACCACCCAGCCAGGGGATCAATCCTGGGTCATTGAGGAGTGCAGGAGAGCATGCCAGGAGCAACATCAGCCAGATGAGAAAAATGAATGAAAAATGAAATGAAAATCGCTTATTGTCACAAATAGGCTTCAAATAAAGTTACTGTGAAAAGCCCCTAGTCACTACATTCCAGCGCCTGTTCGGGGAGGCTGGTAGGGGAATTGAACCGTGCTGCTGGCCTGCCTTGGTCTTCTTTCAAAGCCAGCAATTTAGCCCGGTGCTAAACCAGCCCCTTAACGAGGTGTTAACCTGGTGAAACTACAACACAGGACTACTTGTGAGCCAAACCGCATAAGTAATAGACAGAGCAAAGTGATTCCACAACAAACACATCAGATCTAAGCTCTGTAGCCCTGCCATATCCAGCTGTGAATGGTGGCGGACAATTAAACAACTTACTGGAGGAGGAGACTCCACAAATATCCCATCCTCAATGATGGAGGAGCCGAGCACATCTGTGCAAAGACACGGCTGAGGCATTCGCAACAATCTTCAGCCAGAAGTGCCGAGTGGATGATCCATCTCGGTCTCCTCCGGAGGTCCCCAGCATCACAGATGTCAGTCTTCAGCCAATACGATTCACTCCACGTGATTCAAGAAAAGGCTGAAGGTACTGGATACTGCAAAGGCTATGGGCCCTGAAAATATCCTGTCAATAGTACTGAAGGCATCTACCCAGCAATGTGGAAAATTGCCCAAGTGTGTCCTGTACAAAAGAAACAAAAAACAATACAGGAACAGGCCCTTCGGCCCTCCAAGCCTGTACCGGTCATGATGCTAACCTTGGCCAAAACCCTCAGCACTTCCTAGTGCCGTATCCCTCTATACCCATCCTATCCATGTATGTGTCGAGATGCCTTTTGAACGCTGTTAATGTATCTGCTTCCACAACCTCCCAACCCAACCACTGTTCCAGGCACTCACCACCCTCTGTGTCAAAATCCTGCATGCACATCTCCTCTAAACTTTGCCCCACGGATCTTGAACCTATGGCCTCTGGTGACTGACCAATCCACCCTGGCATAGCTAACACCCTACAAAATCCTGGTAAATGTCCTCTGCACCCTCTGCATAGCCTCCCCATCCTTCTGGTAGTGTGGCGACCAGAATTGTGCGCAATATTTCAAGTGTAGCCTTACCAAGGTTCTATACAACTGCAGAATAACTTGCCAGTTTGCATAATCGAAGCCCCGTCCAATGAAGGCAAGCATTCCATATGCTTTCTTGACCACCTTGTCCACTTGTGTTGCCAACTTCAAAGATCTGTGGACCTGTACGCCCAGATCTCTCTGACTTTCTATATTCCTCAGAGTTTTGCCATTTACAAAATATTTACCCTCTATGTTAGATCTACCAAAATGCATTACCTCATATTTGTCTGGATTAAACTCCATTTGCCATTTCTTTGCCCAAGTCTCCAACCTATCTATGTCCTGCCATATCCTCTGACAGTCCTCAATACTATTTGCCACTCCACCAACCTTGGTGTCATCCACAAACTTACTAATCAAACTGGCTCATTTTCCTCCAAATCGTTTTTTACAAACAACAGAGGCCCCAGCAGAGACCCCTGTGGAAAACCACGAGTCACAACCTTCCATTCAGAAAAACATCCTCTACTGCGACCCTTTGCCTTCGGTGACCTAGCCAGTTCTGTATCCATCTTACCACCTCAGCTCTGATCCCGTGTGACTTCACCTTTTGTACCAGTCTGACATGAGGCAACTTGTCAAAGGCTTTACTGAATTCCATGTAAACGACATCCGCCGCCCTCCCCTCATCAATCACCTTTGTCACCTCCTCAAAAAACCCGATCAGGCGAGTGAGGCACGACCTCCCCTTCACATAACCATGCCATCTACTGCTGATGAGTCCATTTGTTTCCAAATGGCTATAGATCCTGTCCCTGAGAATTCTCTCCAATAATTTATCTGCTACCAATGTAGTATCTACTACCAACCTATAGAATATAGAACATAGAACATTACAGCGCAGTACAGGCCCTTCGACCCTCAATATTGCGCTGATCTGTGAAACCCCTCTAAAGCCCATCTACACTATTCCCTTATCGTCCATATGTCTATCCAATGACCATTTGAATGCGTTTAGTGTTGGCGAGTCCACTACTGTTGCAGGCAGGGCATTCCACACCCTTACTACTCTCTGAGTAAAGAACCTACCTCTGACATCTGTCCTATATCTATCTCCCCTCAATTTAAAGCTATGTCCCCTCGTGCTGGACATCACCATCCGAGGAAAAAGGCTCTCACTGTCCACCCTATCTAATCCTCTGATCATCTTGTATGCCCTGGATTATCCAGGCTATCTTTCTTAAACCACGGTACCACATTAGCTATTCTGCAGTCCTCTGGGATCTCACCTGTAGCCAATGAGGATAAAAGATATCACTTAAGGCCCCAGCAGTTTACTCCCTTGCTTCCCTCAGTATTCTGGATAAATCCCATCTGGCCCAGGAGACTTATCTCCATTAATGTCTTTCAAAAGATCCGATACCTCCTCCTTTTCGATGTCAACATGACCTAGACTACCCATGCAGCCTACCCTAGAATCATCTTTCCCAAAGTCCTTTTCTTTGGTGAACACTGATGCACAGTACTCATTTAGTACCTCGCCCATTTCCTCTGGCTCAACACTCCAAGGGTTTAGTCTGTCCCCACTGTTCTAGACCATACAAAAGCCTCCTTTTTCATTTTGACAAAGTTCACAATATCCCTCATTATCCAAGGCTCCCTAAACTTCCCATACTTATCCTTTGTTCTCTCAGAAACATGACTTTCCTGAATCCTAAACTGTCGCTTGAAAGACTCCCAGATGTCAGATGTTGATTTACCCTCCAACAGCCACACACAATCCAAATTCTTCAATTCCTGTCTAATGTTATCATAATTTGCCTTTCCCCAGTTTAGCACCTTAACGCGAGGGTTACCCTCATCCCTGTCCAAAATAACCCTAAAACGAATGGAATTGTGGCCACTAAGCCCAAAATGTTCCCCTACTGAAACCTCAACCACCTGTCCAGGCTCATTCCCCAATACCAGGTCCAGTACTGCCCCTTCCCTTGTTGGACTATCTACATATTGCATCAAGAAGGTTTCCTGGATACACCTTACAAACTCTGCCCCAGCCAAACCCCTAGCACTAAGTGAGTCCCAGTCAATATTGGGGAAATTAAAATCCCCTATTCCAACAACCCTGCTACTTTTGCACCTATCCAGAATCTCTCTGCCTATCTGCTCCTCTCTCTCTCGCTGGCAGTTGGGGGGCCTGTAATAAACCCCCAACATTGTGACTGCCCCCTTCCTGTTCCTGAGCTCTACCCATTGTGTTCCTGAGCTCTACCAGATTGCCTCATTGTGTGAGCTCTCCAAGGTGTCCTCCCTCAGTACGGCTATAATCTTCTCCTTCACCAGTAATGCTGCTCCCCCACCCCTTTTACACCCCCCTCTATCTCTCCTGAAGCATCTATATCCTCCACCATTCAGCTGCCAATCCTGCCCTTCCTTTAACCACGTTTCTGTGATAGCCACAACATCATAGTTCCAAGTTGGAATAAGCGCTCTAAGTTCATCTTCCTTCCCTGCTATACTTCTGGCAGTGAAACAAATACACTTCAGCAGACAGGGTGATGATGTTCTCTTATTTCTGTTCTCTATTTCCCCTTCAGTTATTATACCTCCTCAGCTCGCGCTCTGGTTCCCACCCCTCTGCCAAACTAGATTAAATCCTCCCGAGTGACACTAGTAAACCTCTCAACCGGGATATTGGTGCCCCTCCAGTTTAGATGCAACACAGCCTTCTTGTACAGGTCACGCCCACCCCAGAAGAGATCCCAGTGGTCCAGAAATCTGAAACCCTCCCTCCTACACCACCAGTTTAGCCACGTGTTTAGCTGCACTAACCTCCTATTTCTGGCCTCACTGGCACGTGGTACAGGGAATAATCCTGAGATTACAACCCGAGAGGTCCTGCTTTTAGCTTCCTGCCTAACTCCCTGAACTCCTTCTGCAGGACCTCATCACTCTTCCTGTCTATGTCGTTAGTACCTATGTGTACTATGACCTCTGGCTGTTTACCCTCCCCCTTCAGGATGTCCTGTGTTCGTTCAGAGATATCCTTGACCCTGGCACCAGGGAGGCCTATAGTCACCCATAACTATTGCTCTCCTGCACTTTATCCTCCCATGCTGAGCAACAGCAGAGCCAGCTGTGGTGCCACTGGTCTAGCTGCTGTTGTTTTACCCTGCAAGGCTATCCCCCCCAAGAGTATCCAAAAAAGGTATACTTGTTAGAGAGGAGAACAGCCAGAGGGAATTCTGCATTGGATGCCTGCCCTTTTTAGTGGTCACCCATCTGTCTGCCTGCACCTTGGGTGTGACCACGTCGCTATAACTTCTATCTATGACGCTTTCCGCCACCTGCTGCTCCAACCAAACCATGTGGTCTGTGAGGAGCTGCCATTGGTTACACTACCTGTGGATGTAATTGACAAGAACACTGAAGGTATCACAGATCTCCCACATCTCAGTTAGAGCACTGCACCCCACTGAGTGAAATTTAAGCACTAGTTAATTAGAAATAAATACTTAAATCATTATTAGATTAAGTTAAAATGAACTATATGGTGCCTGGAACATTTTTACTGTTAAATGCTAAATACTAATCTCTGCCCTCAGGTTTAGTTACTCCTCTACCTAGTTAATTAGTTGTAATTAATTTTTCAATGCTTTTTTTCAAATTAAACACAGATTCCCTACCCGCCAATCAGTGCACAGCTTTACTGTGATGTCACTTCTCAGTTTTTCCCCCCCATAATTTGAAAACATAGAGACACAGACACAGAGAGAGACACAGACACAGAGAGAGACGCAGTCACAGAGAGAGACGCAGTCACAGAGAGACACAGAGAGAGAGACACAGACACACAGAGAGGCACAGACACAGAGAGAGACACAGACACACAGAGAGAGAGACACAGACACAGAGAGACACAGACACAGAGAGAGACACAGACACAGAGAGAGACACAGTCACAGAGAGAGACACAGTCACAGAGAGACACAGAGAGAGAGACACAGACACACAGAGAGGCACAGACACACAGAGAGAGACACAGACACAGAGAGAGACACAGCCACAGAGAGAGAGAGACACAGACACAGAGAGACACAGACACACAGAGAGAGACACAGACACACAGAGAGACACAGGCACACAGAGACACACAGACACAGAGAGAGACACAGACAGACACAGACACAGAGAAAGACACAGACACAGAGAGAGACACAGACACAGAGAGACACAGACACAGACAGACACAGAGAAAGACACAGACACAGAGAGAGACACAGAGAGACACAGGCACAGAGAGACACAGGCACAGAGAGCGACACAGACACAGAGAGAGACACTGACACAGAGAAAGACACTGACACAGAGAGAGACACAGACACAGAGAAAGACACAGACACAGAGAGAGACACAGGCACAGAGAGCGACACAGACACAGAGAGAGACACTGACACAGAGAAAGACACTGACACAGAGAGAGACACAGACACAGAGAAAGACACTGACACAGAGAGAGACACTGACACAGAGAAAGACACTGACACAGAGAGAGACACAGACACAGAGAAAGACACAGACACAGAGAGAGACACAGGCACACAGAGAGACACAGACACAGAGAGAGACACAGACACAGAGAGAGACACAGACACGGAGAGAGAGAGACATAGACACAAATACCCACTTACCTTCACAGCCCTGCACTCCAGATTTCTCCTGCTCAGCTTTGCTCCCGATATGAAGGATTTACCTGCTACTCACCAATCATCTCTCTCCGTTGTAGTCACCTGTAGCAGGGCAACTCACTGGAAATTTGTGTAACAATCAAGGGATAAAAGACACCTCCCCCCACCCAGTCTCGAAATCCCACCTAGCTTCAAATTCCCAGCTCCCAAACTCACTCTTCAATGTGTCTCACTCTGGGTGTGTTGTCTCTGTCTCACTGGGAGTGCTCACAAGACAAATCCAACTCAGCCAATAACCGCCATATTAGTCTACTCTCCAGCATCAGCAAAGTGATGGAAGGAGTCATCAACAGTGTTATCAAGCGGCACTTACTCAGCAATAACCTGCTCACGGACACTCAGTTTGGGTTCCATCAATGTCACTCAGCTCCTAACCTCATTACAGCCTTGGTTCAAACATGGACAAAAGAGCTAACACCAGAGGTGAGGTGAGAGTGACTGCCCTGGACATCAAGGCAGCATTTGACTGAGTATGGCGTCAAGGATCCCGAGCTAAACTGGATTAAATGGGAATCGGGGGAATCTCTCCGCTGGTTGGAGTCATACCCGGCACAAAGGAAGACGGTTGTGGTGGTTGGAGGCCAATCATCTCAGCTCCAGGACATCATTGTAGGAGTTCCTCAGGGTAGTGTCTGAGGTACAACATCTTCAGTTGCTTCATCAATGACGTTCCTTCCATCATAAGGTCAGAGGTGCTTGGGCTGACAAGTGGAAAGTTACATTCGCATCACACAAGTGCCAAGCAATGACCATCTCCGACAAGAGAGGATCTAACAACCACCTCTTGACATTCAATGGCATTACCATCGCTGAATCCCACACATTCTGGGAGTTAGCATTGATCAGAAACTGGAATGGACTAGCCATATTAATACTGTGGTTATCAGGTCAAAGGCTAGGGATCCTACTGTGAGTATCTCATCTCCTGACCCCCCCCCCCCCCCCCCCAAGCCTGTCCACCATCCACAAGACATAAGTTAGCAGTGTGATGGAATACTCTCCACTTGCCTGGATGAGTGCAGTTTCACCAACACCATCCAGGACAAAGCAGCCCGCTTGATTGCTCCCCCTTCCACAATCATTCAAACTCTCCACCACCGACCAACAGTGGCAGCCGTGTGTATAATCTACAAGTTGCACTGCAGTAACTCACCAAGGTTCCTTAGACAGCACATTCCAAACCCATGACCACTGCCATCTCGAAGGACAAGAGCAGCAGATACCTGGGAACCCCACCACCTGGAGGTTCCCCTCCAAGTCACTCACCACCCTGACTTGGAAATATATCGCCGTTCCTTCACTGTCGCTGGGTCAAAACCCTGGAAATCCCCCCTAACAGAACACTGGGTGTACCTACACCTCAGGGACTGCATCGGTTCAAGAAGGCAGCTCACCACAACCTTCTGAAGGTTAACAGGGGATAGACAATAAATGCTGACCTCACCAGTGAAGCCCATATCTGGAAATGAGAAAAAGAGAAAACAAGTGCTCAACAATCCTACTCACCAATCAGAGAAAAAAGGGACTGATCACCTCCTCCATCTTTCAGCTGACTACTTGTTTCACTCAACTCAATTGCACTCTAATGCAACAAGGCAACACTCTAGTGCAGTCAATGCGACACTCAGCCTGTCTTTCCTATTATCTGTATTATTACTGTGCAATGATTCATTGCCTGCCTATGAATATATGTTTTGATGACTATGTAAAAGTACTATGGTTACCTGTTCTTATGGGATCTCAGAAGTGAAGGGGGAAGGATGTTATATGTTTGTGGCTCTTGTTTTGATGAGTGGTCACATTAGAACATAGAACAGTACAGCACAGAACAGGCCCTTCGGCCCTCAATGTTGTGCCGAGCCATGATCACCCTACTCAAACCCACGTATCCACCCTATACCCGTAACCCAACAACCCCCCCCCTTAACCTTACTTTTATTAGGACACTACGGGCAATTTAGCATAGGCCAATCCACCTAACCCGCACATCTTTGGACTGTGGGAGGAAACCGGAGCACCCGGAGGAAACCCACGCACACAGGGGGAGGACGTGCAGACTCCACACAGACAGTGACCCAGCCGGGAATCGAACCTGGGACCCTGGAGCTGTGAAGCATTTATGCTAACCATCATGCTACCCTGCTGCCCCTTTAAGACACTTTACTGCACTTTAAGAGTCTAGTCACATGATAGTGCCTGATCTCATTGGCTGCTTCACGGTTCGTCCTCTGTTTAGATCAAGCCTTTGTGCAATTAATAGCTCCTCAATAAACATGCATTGTTATTAACATTCAACGCCATTTGTTTCAACTTCACGTTCTTTTGTCCTGAGAGTTCAGAACATAGCACATCATTTATTACATCATACAAGTTCAGATTTTCCAGTTCACAATTACACATGTGTAAGTAAAATAAAGGTAGTTTTAAAAGGATTTATTCTTGTATGGGTAAACATTAGAAATAAGGTATAGTTTTAGATGGGTTTAATTTAATGTTTCTGTGCCTGGAAGGGACCATGCTGGACAATGGTGTTTGTGTGTGTGGGGGTTAGTTAAGTTCCAGCTGTGATAGAGGAAGCTATGGTGTGAAGAGTAAATATAGTTGCTCTTCCTTTGTTCTTTAGTTTCAACTGGAAGTCATGCCAGTTCGTGCAGAAAGACTGCCGGAGAGGGAACATCTCCCACAGCTCTGCTAACAGAGGGCGAGAAGGCACCTCTCATAGCTCTGCTCAAATCAGTACAATACAAAAATGCCAACTCCAGAGGAAATATAGCAAAGTTGGTTCTAGAAACATGGAAATAGAACAGGATAACATTCATGGGCAGCAGACAAAATAGAGAAGAATCAGTTGTTCAGATGATAAGTTTCTAAAATAAACCTAAAGATTTTTAAAGTAATCCTAAAGTTTAGAACGTTTTACAACAGTCTGAGAAACAAATTTTAAAGTAATAGGGAAGACAGTGTTATCAGGGTCTTTGCTAACAGTGGAAGTCAGTCAAGACAAAGAAATGTTAAAGGGTTATGTAAGATCCTGGAGTTGATTCACTGATAGAAGTGGAGCGGAAGCGCTGTTCAAAAATAATTTTGAAAACATAGAGTAGATTTCAGATAGCAGACAATGGAAAACATGTTTATGAGAGAAGGATTTAATGCATCTTTTGGGAATGGTATTTGGAAACTCTCATATTAAAATAATCTGGGAGGATTCTGAGGAAGAAATGCACAGGCACAAACTTGGTTTCAGTGCAGTGTGTATTTGACCACAGCCAACTAGTATGGCGGGCGGGGGGGGGGGGGGGGGGGGAATCAGGGCAGTAGGTCAGCGGGAGAAATAGCTGAGGAAGAGCTACAGACTAAGGCCAGTAAGATGAAGAGGAAGAGCAGCAGGGAGTGGTTGGTCAACACAGCGGGGCTGGTGGGCTGAAGTGCATTTGTTTCAATGTGAGGAGTATTTCAGGTAAAACAGATAACTTAGAGCTTGAATTAGTAAGTGGAATGATGATGTTGTTGCTTTACAAAAACTTGGTTGAAAGAGGGACAGGATTGGTAACTAAACATTCCCTTCAGGGAGGATAGAGGAGGATGCAAAAGAAGTGGGGGTGTTGCATTATTGGTTAAGGAGAATATCACAGCTGAGCTGAGGGAGGACACCTTGGAGGGTTCAGGCAGTGAGGCAATCTGGGTAGAGCTCAGGAATAGGAAGGGTGCAGTCACAATGTTGGGGGGTTACTCCAGACTTCCTAACAGCCAGCGGGAGATGGAGGAGCAGATATGCAGACAGATCTTGTAAAGATGCATAAACAATAGGGTTGTTGTGATGGGTGATTTTAACTTTCCCTATATTAGCTGGGACACACTTACTGTGAGAGACATGGGTGGAGCAGAATTTATAACGAGCGTCCAGAATGATTTCTTGAAATAATATGTAAATAGCCCTGTTATATTACTTTACATAATATATATATTTGAACCAACTGAGTTGATGAAACAGTCTTCTTTTAAAGATGAACTAATTTAATAAGTAATATAAATAATATTCTGTGAGTCCTTTGTGCTTAATACTCAACTTGGAAAATAAATAAAACACAATAAAGATAACCAACTAACTGCACAATGTAATAATTAAATAACTTATAACTTCTCTCTCTAGCTAATATGTTTTGTCTGTTCTCTCTCCTGAATCACACTCTCAGAAAGAGCGGGAAATTCTTTCTTATACCGTCTGATAGTGAGACATCTAGTGTTGAAATGACTGTACTACATTTACATACATTGATCATCTATATTCATATATAGAGATCACTACATTCCCCTTTTTTAACATTTTCTTGGAAATATTAAAAGAAAATTCAGTCACATATGAAATGCAATGTATACAATGTACAGTAACCACTAGAATCATGAAAAAATTCACAATTTCAGACAATTGGGTCTTGTTCTCCTCGTCGATTTTCTTAACGTCAAAGGTGGTTAAGACGTTTTATAGTCTTTATTGATCATCAAATTTGAATGCATTTGCTGTTCAATTTGTTCTGAGATTGTCTGGTTCAAATCAAGATTAGGAAAAACCTTTGCAGTATCTGTGACTTGATGTAGATCTCTTCTATTTCTTCTCCGAATGTTTCCATCAGAAGTTCTTATCAGATAAGATCTTGGAGAAATTGCTGAATTATGCGAGCAGTATCAGACCAACCCCCTTCAGGAAGTTGTAATCTAACAGTATCATTCTCAGACAGAGTAGACAATTCTTTTGGATGTTACTCAAAGTAGCTTTTCTGCTTCATTTTCTGTTGTTGAATTTTCTTCACGGGGCAACATTGTTCAGGATCAGGAAAATGTAACTGAGGTAGAGTTGTCCTCAAAGTTCTGTTTAACATTTGAGATGGAGATAATCCTATAGATAAAGGTGATGTCCTGTAATTGAGTAAAGCTAGATAAAAATCCGATTGAGTGTATTTGGATTTAGTAGGTAGCTGTTTCATAATGTGAACACCTTTTTCTGCCTTGCCATTGGAATGTGGAAAATTCGGGCTTCAAATTTGTCCTTCAATGAGAATTCTTGCCATTCATGACTTGAGAAACATGAGCCATTGTCAGACATGACGGACGAGGAATACCATGCCTGGAAAATATCTCCTTGCATGCCTTAATGACAGTACCGGATGTGACGTCGTTCAAATTCACTTGTTCAGGAAAATTGGAAAAATAGCCAATGACTACGAGATAGTCCTTACCAAATAAGTGGAAGAGATCAGCACCAACCTTGATCCATGGTGATGTTACAAGATCACATGGTTGTAGTGGTTCTTTGCATTGATGCTTTTGATGTGATTGGCATGTTGAACACGATGATATCATGTCCGAGATATCATTGTTGATACCTGGCCAATAGATCGACTGTCTGGCACAATGTTTACATTATTCAATGCCTGAGTGTTCCTCATGAAGTCTAGAAAGCATTTCAGACCTCATGCTTTCGTGGAATCACAATGTGATCTTGTCTCAGCAGTATACTATCTACAATAGTCAGTTCTGACTGAATGCTTTAGTATTGCAAAAAATTACCTTTAGGCCATCCTTGTTGAAGGTGATGTATGACTTTCATCAAAGTGACATCTTTCGATGTTTCAATGCGAATTTGTTGAAAATTGACATCAGAGACAGGAAGTAGTTCTCTGAATAATAGCAGTTGAGAATCAACATCATTTATCGATTCTTTTGGAATAATGTTAATGTTGACTGATGCAGATAAGGTGTCAGCAATTACTAATTCTTTGCCTGGTGTGTATTTCAGTGTCAAATCATCTTCTTAATTTCATCAGACGTTGAAGTTTGGGAGTCATATCATTCAAGTTTTGTTCAATGTACAAGTGGGCGATAGTCAGTTTCCACTGTGAACTTGGGCAGACCATAAACATAGTCGTGGAATTTGGAAATCCCTGTAACTAACTCAAGACACTCGGATTCATGGAGTCCTTTTCAATTTGGGCATCCCTATACTCAGTCTCAGTCATGGATCTTGACGCATAAGCAATAGGAACCCAATTATTGAAATGGTTTTTTGAAGTAAAACAGCACCTATGCCGTTTTTACGAGCATCCGTTGAGATTTTAGTCGGTCTGGTAGGATCAAAAAATGATCAGCATGAGGTTTGTATCAATTGTTGTTTTAAATCAGTCCATTCTTCAGTATGTTTTTCAGTACAGATGGAGTCTGCATTCTTTCTCATTAGTTGATGTAGTTCAGTTGTTCTGTTCGATAGATTTGAAATAAACTTTCCAAGAAAGTTGACAAATCCAAGAAAGCATAAGAATTCCTTCGTCTTTAGGATTTTGCATTTTGTTGATAGCTTGTACTTTATCGTGATCTGGCTTTGTTCCTTCAGCTGTGATGTCACCTAAAATTTCAGAGAGGAAGCGGCAAACATGCATTTGGCTTTGTTCAGTTTCAAACCATATTCATGAATTCGGCTGAATATTTCCCAAAGACATTTCATATGCTCTTCACATGTTGTTGACCAGGCGATGATGTCGTCAACAGAAACCCGAACACATTGTGTTCTTGGTCATTTGTTCCATCGTTCTGTGAAAAATTTCTGAAGCTGAGATAATTCCAAAGGGCTTCCTGTTAAAACAGTACCTTCCGAAAGGTGTATTAAAAGTACAGAGAAGTTTACTGGAGTCTTCTAGTTGTATCTGCCAAAAACCTTAAGACGTATCAAGTTTGGTAAAAATTCTGGCATTGGCCAGCTCTGCAGTAATATCTTCCTTTTTTGGTGTTGAATAATGCTCTCTTTTAATGTTGCGATTGAGATCCTTCAGATCCATACAGATTCGTATCTCACCTGTAGTTTTTTCACACAGACTCGGGAGCTAACCCAGTCAGTGGGTTGAGTAATCTTTGATATGATACCTTGAACTTGTAATCTTGAAAGTACAACCTTTAGTCTGTCTTTAAGAGGAGCAGGTACACGTCTGGGTGGATGGATTACCAATTTGGTATCCTTCTTCAGTTGAATTTTGTACTGAAAAGGTAACCTACCCATACCTTGAAATACATCAGGGTATTCCTTTAAGAATTGTTGAATGTCAACTTTGAGTGTGGTCGACTGACATGTATTCAAAAAAATTCTTTTAATGAGCTTCAAATCTTTACACGCTTGAGCTCCAAGTAAAGATGAACGAGAATCATTGACTATCTCGAATCTTACTTGTTTCTGAACGTCCCTGTTTGTGACACTCTGGTAACACGAACCATGCGAGAAAATGAAATTGCCATTATAATCTCTTGATGAGCATTCTGGAAGTATCATCTCATAATGACTTTTTATCTTGGACAAGTCCTTGGAATTCAGAAGATTCACCGAGGCACCCATGTCCAGTTTGAAAGTAAGTGGAATTGTGCTAATGTATACTGTAGTCATCCATTCGCAGAAGCTGGCAAGTTTGAGGCAGGACCAAATCATATGTGTGTGGTTAACTGGGGCAAGTGAACAATGTTCACACTTGCCCTCCACGTTTGGGGAAGACCCATTCATCCTTTCCCCGGTCAAGTGTGTACTGTGTAATACTATGAACTGTATTAAACTCCACCAGCACAAGAGGATGTGGAGTTCACCCTGTAGAGGGCTTCCCTCGAAGCCCCATCTGTAAATACAGGCCCTAGCTCCCTCTCCATCTCACTCTCACTCCATCCCAGGGGTGTGATCTGATGACAGAATATAGCCATACTGGTCCAAAATAGACCCCTTGCCAGGTTGAGCCAAGGATAAAACCTTCTTCAGCAAGGAGGAAGATGGGGCCAAAGGAAAGGAAGGAAAAACTTGTCAGGAAAAGTAATGAATCTGAAAATAGCGAAAGAGGCTAGAGTAATTTAATTTATAAAGTGAGGCCCAATTATGGGCCACCCATACCTCCGAAGAACCAAAACTAGTAATGGAAAACTGGAAAGATAATGAGCTGAATTGAGCTGTTACCCAAGTTCAATGTGTAAGCAGAGAAAGAGCCAAATGTATTCAGCGCCTTCAATCTGCTCTTTATGGAGGAAGACAGTTCCGTAATTAGAGACGTCACCTGCATAAAGAGATACCCAACGCTCCACCCCATCCTGACAAATACCCCTCCATTAATCCGAGGCTCTCAACGCTATGGAGAGGCTCTATTGTCAAAGCAACAAAAGTGGAGAAAGAGGGAAGCCCTGTCTAGTGCCCCTACCCAACGGGAAGTAATCGGAGTGTAGAATGTTTGTACGAAGGTTGGCAGAATGGATATTATACAGGCAACAAATCCAGGAAGCAAATTTATGGCCCAATCCAAATCTCCCGAGAATCTCGAATAGATAATCCCATTCACCCTATAAAATGCTTTTACAGCTTCGAGAGATACTATAACCTCAGGTACTTGGGAGAGGGAAAGAATAACACTTAAAAGGTGACGAATATTGGCCGATAATTGTCGGCCCTTCACAAAGCCTGTTTGATCCTCTGAAATGATACCTGGGAGGCAGCACCCTAGCCAGAATGGCAGCACCCTAGCCAGAATGCCAGCACTCCAGCCAGACTGCCAGCACCCTAGCCAGAATGGCAGCACCCTAGCCAGAATGGCAGCACCCTAGCCAGAATGGCAGCACCCTAGCCAGAATGGCTGCACCCTAGCCAGAATGGCAGCACCCTAGCCAGCAGCTTAGTGTCGGTGTTTGAAAGTCAGATGAGGGACCTCCGGTGGCAGCTATTATGTTAGTGGTCCCACATTTGGTAACTCTCGCTTGTGATGGTGTTTTTGGACCTTTTCCCTGGTTAGTGGGTGGATGTTTTAATGGAAAAAGGTGCAGGAGTGGTGGAGGAAGAGTTTGTTCCACCAGTGGATGGATTCGTGGACCAGAAGTAGCTTTAAGAGAAAGGACCTGCTGGAGCGAGAAACCTTCCATGCAACACAGGGGAAGATAACTTCATTTGAAGCCGACTTGTGACAATAAGCGATTTTCATTTTCATGATGGAGGGTAAGGGACAGAACCTGATGATTGTGGAGTTGCCAGAGGTGTTTGAGGGAGCAGAAGGTGGCTTGTATGTGGCCAAGATGTTTGAGAAGTTGCTGGGAGAGGGGGGTCTTTGAACGGCCCCTGGAGGTGGACCGGGCGTACAGGGCGCTGATGTGGAAGCCGCAGGGTGACGGGTTTCCGAGGGCGATGGTGGTGCGGTTGGACCGAATTGAACCCGCGTTGCTGGTCTTGTTCTGCATTACAAGCCAGCTTTTTAGCCCACTGTGCTAATGCAGCCCCTCTATAGAAACTAGGAGCAGAAGGAAACAGTTCTGCCCTTTGAGCCTGCTCTGCCATTCAATCAGATCATGGCTGATCTCTTCCTGGTCTCAAATCAACCTTTCTACATGTTCCCTATTTCCCTTTGACCGTTTTTAAAATCATAAATATATCTATCTCCTTCTTGAAACCATTTAATGACTCAGTATCTACATTAGGTCGAGACCAGGATCCGTAAGCCCATTTCATAGAACATAGAATAGTGCAGCACAGTACAGGCCCTGCGGCCCACAATGTTCTGCCGACCACTTATGCTAATATAAAATCAACCTAACCTACACCCCTTCAATTTACTGCTGTCCTTGTGCCTGTCCAAGAGTCGCTTAAATGTCCCTAATGACTCTGACTCCACGACCTCTGCTGGCAGTGCATTCCACACACCCACCACTCTCTGTGTAAAGAACCGACCTTGGACATCTCCCCTTTACCGACCCCCAGTCACCTTAAAATTATGTCCCCTCATGACAGCCATTTCCAGCCTGGGGAAAAGTCTCTGGATAGCCACTCTATCCATGCCCCTCATCACCTTGTACACCTCTATCAAGTCACCTCTCTGCCTTCTTCGCTCCAGTGAGAAAAGCCCTAGCTCCCTCAACCTTTCTTCATAAGACATGCCCTCCAGTCCAGGCAGCATTCTGGTAAATCTCCTCTGCACCCTCTCCAAAGCATCCACATCCTTCCTATAATGTGGCGACCAGAACTGGACACAATATTCCAAGTGTGGTCTAACCAGGAATTATAAAGCTGTAGCAAAACCTCATGGCACTTAAACTCAAACGCCCTTTCATGAAAGCTAACACACCATACGCCTTCTTAACAACCCTATCAACCTGGGTGGAAACTTTGAGGGATCTATGTACGTGGACCCCAAGATCCCACTGTTCCTCCACACTTCCAAGAATCCTGCCATTAATCCTGTATTCAGCATTCAAATTTGACCTTCCAAAATGAATTACTTCACATTTATCTAGGTTGAACTTCATCTGCCACTTCTCAGCCCAGCTCTGCATCCTGTCAATGTCCTGTTGTAACCTGCAACAGCCCTCAACACTATCTACAACTCCCCCACGCTTTGTGTCATCGGCAAACTTACTAACCCACCCTTCCCCTTCCTCATCCAAGTCTCATAAAAACCACAAAGAGCAGAGGTCCCAGAACAGATCCTTGCGGGACACCACTGGTCACCGACCTCCAGGCGGAATACTTTCCATCCACTACCACTCGCTGTCTTATTTTGGCCAGCCAATTCTGTATCCAGACAGCCAAATTTCCCTCTACCCCATGCCCCCTAACTTTCTGAATGAGCCTACCATGGGGAACCTTATCAAGTGCCTCACTGAAATTCATATACACCACATCCACTGCCCGACCTTCATCAATGTGTCTCGTCACATCCACAAAGAATTCAATGAGGCTTGTGAGGCATGACCTGCCCCTCACAAAGCTGACTATCTTTAATCAAACTATGTTGTTCAAAGTAATAATAAATCATATCTCAGAATCCTTTCCTGTAATTTGCTCACCACAGACGCAAGACTGATGGATCTGTAATTCCCAGGGATCTCACTATTCCCTTTCTTGAACAGGGGAACAACATTCTTTCTTTTGATTTTTGGAAGGAAAAAAAAACAGTCACAGAAACAGGCACCCTTCATTAACAATATCCAAAAGTTTCTGCGAACTAGCCCCTCTTTTCGTAAAACAATCTCACAATTGATAGCTACTGTCGACCCCTCTGTCCAACACCTGCTTCAAACTTGCGATGTCTATCCTTAACCTTTTCTCATTGATACTTTTTGTAGAGTGCACGTTTCCCCACAGGGATTTATTGTCAATGCAACACTCAATGGGTATGTTACCCAAATCCCCTAATCCCAAAATGTCTTTTAATATTGGAGATATACAAAAGGCCATATCTACCGTGTGTGGGCAGCACGGTAGCACAATGGATAGCACTGTGGCTTCACAGCACCAGGGTCCCAGGTTTGATTCCCCACTGGGTCACTGTCTGTGCGGAGTCTGCACATTCTCTCCGTGTCTGCGTGGGTTTCCTCCGGGTGCTCCGGTTTCCTTACACAGTCCAAAGAGGTGCAGGTTAGGTGGATTGGCCATAATAAATTGTCCTTAGTGACCAAAAGGTTTTGGAGGGGTTATTGTGTGACAAGAATAGGGTGGAAGTGAGGGCTTAAGTGGGTCGGCGTAGACTCGATGGGCCGAATGGCCTCTTTCTGCCCTGTATGTTTTATGTCTATGTCTGTGTCACTGCCTTGACAGGGCTTAATGTCTCAGCAGCCAAAGTGCTTTTGACCACTCTCTTTATTTTCTTTGTTTCCCACAAAACAGGGCAACATTAACCACTGTTCCCCAAAAGGAAAATTATAAAACCTCCTGCGCTTGAAACCCCATCACATAAATTTGCATAGGACAGATCACTATAAACTATGAGTTTCAAGTGCCTAAGATCACCTAAAACCGGGAACCTCAAAACACACTCCTGCATTTTTAGTTGGACCAACGCTTTATTTGCTCTCATTAGGTCTTCCACTTTTGGATCATTCATTTTTGTACTGAACTCTTAAGACTTCAAAACTAACGTCCGGCCTAGTCTGTCTACCTAACCAATTCAGTTGCCCAATTAAACTACGCAATTGCTCTTTTTCCATCTTTTATAAAAAATAAACTTACATTACCCAAATATTTTTTCCAATTAAGGGGAAATTTAGCGTGGCCAATCCGCCTCTCCTGCACATCTTTTGGGTTGTGGGGCTGAGACCCACGCAGACATGGGGAGAATGTGCAAACTCCACACGGACAGTGACCCAGGGCCGGGATTCGAACCCAGGTCATCAGCACCGTAGGCAGCAATGCTAACCACTGCGCCACCGTGCTACCCTCTTTTTCCATCTTTGAAACCACTGCGTCTTTTTTTTTTTTGAAACCCGACCACGACTAATGGCTATTGGGCTGGTGCTCTCCAAATAAGATTGCTGACGTAAAGTTGTACCTAACTTAGTCTCTCCGATTTCCAGTCCAATATATTTAAATGCCCCGGAAGCCTGGCTTCCAACCATGAATTCTTTCCTCAACCCAGAGATTACAATAGCTTTGAAATCATTAGTTCCACCCCACAAAAGATCATCGACGTGTATCATAAAGATGCCAGAAAGATTTCCTTTATAGTGCCAGTAAAACATTGCCGCATCTGTTTTCAACTGGTAACAGCCTAACTTTAACAAAACTGACCTTACTGAAAAATACCAGACTCTAGACGTATCATTGAATCCATATACACATTTGTTGAAACAGAATACCCCTTCTGTGTTTGCTGCCTCTTCAGGAGGACGGAGAAAAATGTCTCTCTGGAGCTGATGCCCCTGCATGAAGGCAGCTTTTATATCTATAGATTTGCATTCCCATGCCTTTGTGGCTAATAGAGCCAAGAAGATCTTTAAAATAACCTTTCCTGCCGTAGGTGAATCAACCCTTAAATCCTGATCTTCTAAGTTTTCTTCAAATCTCCTTGCCACAAGCCTGGCCTTGGCGTGATAAGTTCCATCCAGATGAACCTTTTCCGTGCAAATCCATCTGTGGGAAAGAGCTCTTTGTCCTCTATCCGGTACTTCCGTGTATACCCAAATTCACTCCAACTATGCAGTTCCTGCTGTTTGGCGTCCTTGATAACTTTTTCATGTAATTTATTGGAAGCCACCAAAATCTCACGTACATGTGGGCTTCTACTCCTAGTAGCATTCATAGTCTTACCCATGTGCCAAGATCTTGACAAACTACGTCCCCTATCCTGCTCTCATTCTGTACTGCTACTGCTTGATCTTTCCTTTCTGCTGTGGGATGTCCTTTCAATAGTTCTCAACCTTTTCCTGTGGACCTGTTCACTATCCAAAGTACTATCTGAACTGGCACTGCGTTTCTGTGCCCTCCATTTTTGAACTTTGTGTTCCCAATCCATTGTCTTGACCTGTATGCTAAACATTCGACTAAAGAACAAAGAACACAGAAAATTACAGCACAGGAACAGGCCCTTCGGCCCTCCCAGCCTGCGCCGATCCAGATCCTTTATCTAAACCTGTCGCCTATTTTCCAAGGATCTATTCCCTCTGTTCCCCACCCGTTCATATGTCTGTCTAAATTGTTTTAAATGATGCTATCGTGCCCGCCTCTACCATCTCCGCTGGCAAAGCGTTCCAGGCACCCACCACCCTCTGCATAAAAAACATTCCACGTACATCTCCCTTAGACTTTCCCCCTCTCACCTTGAAATCGTGACCCCTTGTAATTGAAACCCCCACTTTGGAAAATGCTTGTTGCTATCCACCCTGCCCATACCACTCATAATTTCGTAGACCTCAATCAGGTCCCCCCTCAACCTCCGTCTTCCCAATGAAAGCAATCCTAACCTACTCAACCTTTCTTCATAGCTAGCACCCTCCATACCAGGCAACATCCTGGTGAACCTCCTCTGCACCCTCTCTCCAGCATCCACATCCTTTTGGTGATGTGGCGACCAGAACTGCACGCAGTATTCCAAATGTGGCCAAACCAAAGTCCTATACAACTGTAACATTACCTGCCGATTGTTGTACTCAATACCCCATCCTATGAAGGCAAGCATGCTGTATGCCTTCTTGACCACTCTATCAACTTGCGTCGCCACCTTCAGGGTGCAGCGGACCTGAACTCCCAGATCTCTCTGTACATCAATTTTCCCCAGGACTCTTCCATTGACCGTATAGTCCGCTCTTGAATTGGATCTTCCAAAATGCATCACCTCGTATTTGCCTGGATTGAACTCCATCTGCCATTTTTCTGCCCAACTCTCCAATCTATCTATATTTTGGGGTATTCTCTGACAGTCCCCCTCGCTATCTGCAATTCCACCAATCTTAGTATCATCTGCAAACTTGCTAATCAGACCACCTATACCTTCGGCCAGATCATTTATGTATATCACAAACAACAGTGGTCCGAGCACGGATCCCTGTGGAACACCACTAGTCACCTTTCTCCATTTTGAGACACTCCCTTCCACCACTACTCTGTCTCCTGTTGCCCAGCCAGTTCTTTATCCATCTAGCTAGTACACCCTGAACCCCATGCGACTTCACTTTTTCCATCAACCTGCCATGGAAAACTTTATCAAACGCCTTACTGAAGTCCATGTATATGACATCTACAGCCCTTCCCTCAAGAATTAACTTTGTCACTTCCTCAAAGAATTCTATTAGGTTTGTAAGACATGACCTTCCCTGCACAAAACCATGCTGCCTATCACTGATAAGTCTATTTTCTTCCAAATCCTATCCCTCAGTATCTTATCCAACAGTTTGCCTACCACTGACGTCAAGCTCACAGGTCTATAATTCCCTGGATTATCCCTGCTACCCTTCTTAAAGAAAGGAAAACATTAGCAATTCTCCAGTACTCCGGGATCTCACCCGTGCTCAAAGTAGCTGCAAAGATATCTGTTAAGGCCCCAGCTATTTCGTCCCTTGCTTCCCTCAGGAACCTGGGATTGATCCCATCCGGTCCTAGGGACTTGTCCACCTTAATGCCTTTTAGAATACCCAAAAATTCCCCCTTCCTCATGCTGACTTGACCTAGAGTATTTAAACATCCATCCTTAACCTCAACATCCGTCATGTCCCTCTCCTTGGTGAATATCGATGCAAAGTACTCATTAAGAATCTCACCCATTTCCTCTGACTCCACGCATAAATTCCCTCTTTTGTCTTTGAGTGGGTCAATCCTTTCTCTCGTTACCCTCTTGCTCCTTATATTCAAATAAAAGGCTTTGGGATTTTCCTTAACCCTGTTAACCAAAGATATTTCATGACCCCTTTTAGCCCTCTTTCTTTTGCGTTTGAAATTTGTCCTACTTTCCCGATATTCCTCCAAAGCTTCATCAGTTTTAAGTCACCAAGATCTTATGTGTGCTTCCTTTTTCATTTTAGCTCGTCTCACAATTTCACCCGTCATCCATGGTTCCCTAATCTTGCCATTTCTATCTCTCATTTTCACAGGAACATGTCTGTCCTGCACTCTAATCAACCTTTCCTTAAAAGATTCCTACATTTCAAATGTGGATTTACCCTTAAACAACTGCTCCCAATCCACATTCCCTAGCTCCTGCTGAATTTTGTTATACTTGGCCTTTCCCCAATTTAGTACTCTTCCTTTAGGACCACTCTCGTCTTTGTCCATGAGTATTCTAAAACTTACGGAATTGTGATCGCTATTCCCAAAGTAATCACCGACTGAAACTTCAACCACCTGGCCGGGATCATTCCCCAATACCAGGTCCAGTATGGCCCCTTCCTGAGTTGGACTATTTACATACTGCTCTAAAAAACTCTCCTGGATGTTCTTTAAAAATTCTGCTCCATCTACGCCTCCAACACTACATGAGTCCCATTCAATGTTGAGGAAGTTAAAATCTCCCATCACGACCACCCTATTGCTCCTACATTTTCCTATAATCTGTCTACATATTTTGTACCTCTACTTCACGCTCGCTTTTGGGAGGCTTGTAGTAAAGTCCCAACAATGTTCCTACACCCTTCCTATTTCTTAGCTCTACCCACATTGCCTCAGTGCTTGAATCCTCCATCGTGCCCTCCTTAATCACAGCTGTGATATCATCTCTGAATAGTAATGCAACTCCTCCACCCCTTTTACCTCCCTCTCTATCCCTCCTGAAGCATCTATACCCTGGGATATTTAGTTGCCAATCTTGCCCTTCCCTCAACCAAGTCTCAGTAACACCAATATCATATTTCCAGGTACTAATCCAAGCCCTAAATTAATCTGCCTTACCTGCTACACTTCTCGCATTAAAACAAAATGCACCTCAGACCACTGTAGAAGCCAGGTATTTCTAATACACCTAATATAGGTAAAAGATAGCTGTTTAAGCATAAATATTAAGCCCCAGTTTTAAATTAAGGATTAAAAACACATTCTGCAAATTCATTTAATAATTTCCCCCAACACAACTTTTAGGTACATAGTTTTAAAGTAACAAAAAGTAATACAGAAGTCTGATAAGACAAGCACTTTTCACTACATTTCTCCAAGGACAAGGGCTGAATCCATGGCAACGAGGTGACAAGAGCCCAGTAACTTAAATGCTCTGTTGTTCTCATTTTGGGCCATTAGTGATAATAGCCTGAATCACATTCCATAACTTATACAGGTTGGAACATTCTAGACTATGCTGGCTTGTTTTTAATAAATGGACAGTTAGAACATTGAATCAAATATATTTGATTCCAACATTCTTAAAACATAACAATTTCATAGAAGCAGCATAATTCACCTTATTAGATTAAAACAGACAGTTTGATTTACATTTTTCAAGTCATTGTCCAGCATTGCATGACGAGATAACATGAAGATTCCATTGTTACAATAGCCAAGTCATCAGAAAACCAGTTTCTGCTGGCCTGGATAAAGCACAATATCGCATTCTTTAACATACACAAGTATGCAGAGATTAAACAATTAGAAGTAATATTACATATTGAAGATGGACGGCTTGCCGTCAAATCAGATGTGTTTGAGTCTAACCCAAACCAATCAGGATTATATTGGGGTGTGATTAGATGGCTCAAGACAGATATGAAACAGTATAACTGAAGAGTTTTGTTCTGCCATTTTTTAGGTAGGTTAGTTTGGGTCGGTAGGTAGGTTGGTGGTATTGGTTTGAAGCTGAAGATTAGCTGGATTTCTCTATCTCTTTTTCTTGAATCATCTATACTTTAGAACATAGAACAGTACAGCACAGAACAGGCCCTTCGGCCCTCGATGTTGTGCCGAGCAATGATCACCCTACTCAAACCCACGTATCCACCCTATACCCGTAACCCAACAACTCCCCCCCTTAACCTTACTATTAGGACACTACGGGCAATTTAGCATGGCCAATCCACCTAACCCGCACATTTTTGGACTGTGGGAGGAAACCGGAGCACCCGGAGGAAACCCACGCACACACGGGGAGGACGTGCAGACTCCACACAGACAGTGACCCAGCCGGGAATCGAACCTGGGACCCTGGAGCTGTGAAGCATTTATGCTAACCACCATGCTACCGTGCTGCCCCATCTGAACCATTCACTGTCTCCCTGTATTCATATTTCATTTTCAGACTTTGACTTTTAAAGTTATTGTCGAGCTGTTTGCTTAAGCAAAAAGATAATTTCTGTGATCCTTTGAAAGCTTCAAATTGTCTACGAATTGCCTTTTAAATGACTTTCAAATTGTAATCAATAGAAGACAAATAAAACAATTCTTATTTGCACCTGAGAAGTTTTAACTTAAATTTCTACTGAGTTCCAGTAATCGCAAAGTGCTGCTGGTAACCGAATGGTTTAAATCCATCAACCACCTGTCCCTTTGCATTCATCATCTCTTCCCTCTCTACTCTTCCCCTGAGTCACAATAGGTTTATTATCTAGTACCTTACTGGCTTTAGTTGCTGCCTCTTTACTGACTTCTAACTTCCTAATCTGATTCCCATCCCCCTGCCACATTAGTTTTAATGTTTATAGTTTCCAGTGGGCTTCCCTACTCTACTAATAACAGTTGCATCCTTCCATTGTTTAGACCCGTCAGGCAAGTATGTCACTTTTGTACCAACTTTTGGAAGTTGTCCTTTCGGACAAATGGTCTGTTCTAATTCATCAGAAGTATTGTGTTCCTCTACATAAACTCTGTCTATATCAGTTAACTGCTCCTAATAGTTCTGTAGCACATGCGTACCAGATGACTCTGGTTCCTTATCATGTCTGTCTGTTCTGTCTAAATTTGAAAATTTGTAATCTGTACCCATTATCCTTGATCAATGTCCCTAAAAGTCTGATTGCCACGTTGCAAAATAATTATTTAAAAAAAGACGTATTTTATTACAATCTTATATCAAAGCAGGTTACAGCAAGTAGACACCCCTGGAAACATACTTCCCAACAATCAACTATACAGTCTGTACAGATTTGTCTCCTTTTCCACCCCCCTCCCTCCCCATCACCCATCCCCCCCACAACAAACAGCTCCTCAAGCACGGTCACAAACATCCTCCACCTTTTCTCAAACTCCCCCGCTGAGCCCCTTAACTCATACTTTATCTTCTCTAACTGCAGGAAGTCATACAGGTAACCCAACCAAGCTGCTGCCAACAGTAGCGGTGCCAACCGCCACTCCAGCAAAATTTGTCGCCGTGCAATCAGAGAGGTGAAGGCCAAGACATCGGCTTTCCTCCTCTCCATGAGCTCCAGCTTCTCTGAAACCCCAACTATCGGCACCAAAGGGGCTGGATCCACCTCCTCCTCCAATATCCCGGCTAAGACCGCCAACACGCCCACCCAGAATCTTCCCAATTTTTCGCAACCCCAAAACATGTGCGTGTGATTCGCTGGCCCCTGCCCACACCTCTCACACTCATCTGCTACTCCCTGATAGAACCCACTCATTCTCGCCCGAGTCATATGCACCCTGTGCACCACCTTAAACTGTATCAGGCTCATCCTTGCACAAGAGGAGATCCCGTTTACCCTTCGCAGTGCCTCACTCCATACTCCCCAATTGATCTCCATTCCCAACTCCGCTTCCCATTTCTCCTTGATCTTCACCACCCGCTCGCCTCCATGCTCCCCCAGCCACTTATATATAGCCCCAATTCTTCCCTCCCCTTCCACATCCGGAAGCAGCAGTCGCTCCAGCAAAGTGTATCCCAGCAATCGAGGGAACCCCTTCCAGACCTTTCGTGCAAAGTCCCTAACCTGCAGATACTTGAACTCACTTCCCCTCGGCAGCTCTACCCTCTCACTTAGCTCCTCCAGACTGGCAAACCCTTCCTCCAAATACAGATCCCTCACCTTGACCAGCCCCACTTCCCTCCACCTCCTGTGTACACGATCCACACCCCCCCCCCCCCCCCCCCCCCCCCCCCCCCCCCCCCCCCCCGGTCAAACCCATGATTCTCTCACAGCGGCGTTAGCACCGACATCCCTTCCACCCTAAAATGCCTCCTCAGCTGATTCCATATTTTCACCGTGGACTGCACCACTGGGCTCCCTGAATACCTACTCGGAGCCATTGGCAATGCTGCCGTCACCATAGCCCTCAAACTAGACCCCTTACAAGATTCCTCCTCCATCCTAACCCACTCTACCCCTTCTCCTTCCCACCACCTACGCACCTTGTCCACATTCGCCACCCAATAATAATGAAGCAAGTTTGGCAATGGCAGCCCCCCCTGCTGCCTCTGCCTCTGTAGCAGGGTCCTCCCCAAACTCGGCACCTTCCCCGCCCAAACAAAGTCAGAGATAATTGTGTCCACTTTCCGAAAAAAAGGCCTTTGGTATAAAGATCGGGAGAGCCTGAAAGATTAATAAGAACCTCAGCAGAATATTCATTTTCACCTCTTGGACCCTCCCCGCCAACGTCAACTGCAGTGCATCCACCTCTTAAGATCCTCCCTAGCCTCCTCCACCAGCTTCGTTAAGTTCTACTTATGGAGCCCCGTTCGTTCCCTGAATCTCCAAATACCTCAACCTATCCCTCGCTACCGTAAATGGCATCCCCCTAAATTAGCCCGCTGTGCCAGCTCATTCACCGGGAATACCTCGCTTTTCCCTACATTCAACTTGTATCCCGAGAACCCTCCAAACTGCCCCTAATCCTTCCCATACTCTCCAACAGATCCGAAACATACAGCAAGAGGTCATCAGCATAGAGCGACACCCGATGCTCCCTCTGTCCCCTCATTATCCCCTGCCACTCTGCCGACCCCCTGAGAGCCATCGCCAATGGCTCTATGGCCAGCGCAAACAGCAGCGGTGACAGCGGGCACCCCTGCCTCGTACCCCTGTGTAAGTCAAAGCTTCGTGAGCTCATATCATTTGTCCTTACCTCACTCTTGGCGCCACAGACAGCAACGACACCCATGCCACAAATCTCGGCCCAAACCCAAACCTTCCCAAAACTTTGAACAAGTACCGCCACTCCACCCGATCAAAATGCCTTCTCCGCGTCCATGGACACCAACACCTCCGGTACCAGAACTCTCGACTGATTCATCACCACATTCAACAGCCGTCTTATATTATTCGCGAGCTGCCTGCCCTTCACGAAGCCTGTTTGATCTTCTGCAACCATCCCGGGGACATAATCCTCCATCCTCCGCGCCAACAACTTAGCCAATACTTTCACATCCGTGTTCAGCAGTGATATGGGTCTATACGACCCATATTCCAACGGATCGTTCCTTTTTTTGGGATTAGTGTGATTACCGCCTGCTTCATCGTTTACAGCAACTCCCCCTTCTCCAGTGCTTCATTAAACGCCCCCAACAGATGTGGTGCCAGGTCCGCCGCAAATTCCTTATAAAATTCTGCCGGGTACCCATCCGGTCCAGGGGCCTTACCCGACTTCATACCCCTGATACTATCCAGCACCTCCCTCAGCCCCAGGAGCTCCTCCAACGCCTGCCTCTTTACTTCCTCCACCTGGGGAAATTCCACCTCGTCCAGAAACCACCCCATGTCCCCCTCCTCTCCTCCTGGATACATCTCATAAAGTGCCTGCTAGTACACTTGAAACGCCTTGTTTATCTTCCCTGGCTCCAACACCACATCCCCAGCTCCAGTCCATATCTTCAATATTTCCCTGGACCCAGCCTGCCTCCGCAGCTGGTGCACCAGCATGCGGCTCACCTTCTCCCCATACTCGTATTGTACCGCTCTTGCCCTATGCAGTTGCCCTACCGCCCTCCCTGTTGTCAGCCTGTCAAATTGCCCCTGCAAGCTTTTCCTCCTCGCCAATCCCTCCATGGTGGGCACCCTCAAATATTCCCTGTCCACCTCCACTATTGCACTCACTTGATGGTCATGTTCAGCCCTCCTTTCCTTATACGCACGAACCGTAAACAAAATAATTTCTCCTCAGACCATTGCCTTCAGTGCTCCCACAAAATGCCCGCCGACACCTCTCCATTCTGATTCAACTCCACATAATCCCTAATCGCCAACTGCACCTTATCACAAAAACCTCCATCCGCCAACAACCCCGAGTCAAACCTCCACCCCGGCCTCTGCTCTCGTCCCGTTCTAAACCGAATATCCAGCCAGTGGAGTGCATGGTCCGAGATAACTATCCCCGCATACTCTGCCCCCTCCACCCCAACCAAAATCTCCCCATTCACTACAAAGTAGTCAATCGTCGAATACACCTTATAGACCTGTGAAAAGAAGGAATACTCCCTTCCCCCTGGATTCTGAAAGTGCTATGGATCCACCATACCCATCCTCTCTATAAATACCCCCAGCTCCCGCGCAATTCGTACCCTACCCATTGACCTGGGGCTCGACCTATCCACCCTTGACTACAGGACACAGTTAAAATCTCCTCCCATGATCAACTGGTGCATGGCCAAACTTGGGATTGCTACCAGCAACCCCCTCATAAAACTCACAACATCCCAATTTGGGGCGTACACATTTACCAACACTACCGGTGCCCCTTCCAATACCCAACTCACAATCACATTTCTCCCACTGGGTCCCTCACCTCCTTTGCACTCCCATTTTTTTGCTCAATAAAATCGCCACACCCCTCGATTTCATATCAAACCTCGAGTAAAAAACCCATCCGACTCTGCCCTTCCTGAACCTAGCCTGGTCCTTCCCATGGAGGTGCGTCTCCTGCAGAAAGCCAACCCCCACTTTCAAGCTCCTGAGGTGCACGAGCACCCGTGACCTTTTAACCGGCCCATTCAGTCCCCGGACCTTCCACATTACCGACCTTACCGGAGGCTTGCGCCTCCAATCCCCTCTACCGTCTGTCATCTTCGCCACTTAACTCCTGCCCTTTTAATTCCACTCGGTGTCTAGCCCATCCCAGATGGCCCCTATCTCCACCCTTGACCATGTCATCTCTCACCCCCTGCATGTCACAGAAACTCCCCCCCCGTCACTTCCCCTTTCCCCCCGGCCACCTCCCTTGGCCTTCTCCACCACCACCTCAATTCCGTTCACCAGCATAACCTGCTAGCCCGCGGCTGCCCCGCCCCTCCCTCTCACCCCCCGCCACTCCTCAGTTCGAGAAAGGATGCTTCCTGCTGACCTTACCCTCCCCCACCCAAACAAGGACTTCTGATCTCCAGGTAGCCTTCTCCAAAAGCAAACAAACAGATGTTAAACACAGTCTCATAAAACAGGAGAGGGGGGGGGATGGGAACATCCACCCCTACATAAACGTTTCACCTCTACAACTCCTTACAATCTCAACATTGAACAATAACCACCCCGCCCCATAAAAAGGTAAAAATCCCCCACTCCCTACACCTACTTCGAACATGAAATGAAAATCACTTATTGTCACGAGTAGGCTTGAATGAAGTTACTGTGAAAAGCCCCTAGTCACCACATTCCGGAACCTATTCTGGGAGGCTGGTATGGGAATTCAACCGTGCTGCTGGCCTGCCTTGGTCTGCTTTAAAAGCCAGCGATTTAGCCCAGTGTGCTAAACCAGCCTCTGAAGCTGGGGCTGGTTTAGCACACTGGCCTAAATCGCTGGCTTTGAAAGCAGACCAAGGCAGGCCAGCAGCACGGTTCAATTCCCGTAACAGCCTCCCCGAACAGGGGCCGGAATGTGGCGACTAGGGGCTTTTCACAGTAACTTCACTGAAGCCTACTTGTGACAATAAGCGGTTTTCATTTTCATGAAGCTTGAACATGCTCCCGACCATAGCAAAGTGCCAGCAGCCCGATTCCCAAGCATTGTCCGCTCAGTTCTCCCCCAGTTTATGATCCTTAATGAAGTCTTCCGCCGCTTCTGTGGTCTCAAAATAATACTCCCGGTCTCCGAACGTCACCCATAATTTCACCGGGAAGAGCACCCCAAACCTGATCTGCTGCCGGTACCGCACCGCCTTGGCCTTTGTTGAAACCTGCCCACCGTTTTGCCAACTCGGCTCCGATGTCCTGATTCGCAGGTTCTGTCTTCTCAAGGTATTCTCCTGTTCCTCCACCTTTACCCTCAATATTTTACACAGGTATCCCAGGAGCCCCACCTCCGCCTCCAGAGCCACCACATGATCGCTGTGGTCCGAGATCACTCCTTCAATCTCCCGAATCTGTGACCCCTGCACCTCCAAACATCTCTCCACCCGTTCCAGAGAACTCTTCAGGGGTGTCACAGCATCTGAAATGGCCTTTGCATGATCCTCATGCATTTCTTTCCTCTGTTTATGGAATTCCTCCTTGATATAAGCCATCAGTTCCTGTATCTGGGGCTTTCCAGCTTGCCCCTCCCCCGCCTGCATGCATGGGAAAATTGAGTAATCGGGCAGCCCGGTAGCATTGTGGATAGCACAATTGCTTCACAGCTCCAGGGTCCCAGGTTCGATTCCGGCTTGGGTCACTCTCTGTGCGGAGTCTGCACATTCTCCCCGTGTGTGCGTGGGTTTCCTCCGGGTGCTCTGGTTTCCTCCCACAGTGCAAAGATGTGCGGGTAAGGTGGATTGGCCATGATAAATTGCCCTTAGTGTCCAAAATTGCCCTTAGTGTTGGGTGGGCTTACTGGGTTATGGGGATAGGGTGGGGTTGTGGGCTTGGATAGGGTGCTCTTTCCAAGAGCCGGTGAAGACTCGATGGGCCGAATGGCCTCCTTCTGCACTGTAAATTCTATGAAACTACTCCTCTAAGATTCACCTACTTCTTTTCATCAAAATTACACCTAGTTCAGTGTAAAAAGAGCTTTTTTTGGTGACTTTAAGCAGGAACAGCCATGTATGTGACTATTCACTCCATGGTCACAAACGGAAGGGCAAAATGATTACCATCTATGTCTATGATCTTCCCTGGGCCTTTCCATTCATTAAAATTGTCTCTCTTGTGCCTGTCCCTATCCATTTTTCCACAATTTGGTGCAGGATTACTTCCTTTTCTTTACTTCGTACAATGGGTGATTGACTAAATCAGGTTGCTAAACTGGGGGAGAACTGAGCGGACAATATTTGGGAACCGGGGTGCTGGACTTTGCTTTGGTCGGGAGCATGTTCAAGCTCCAGAGGCTGGTTTAGCACACTGTTGCTAAATCTAAATCTACAAAATGCAAAATAAATGTATTGTTAGCTTTATCCCAGATCTTAAGGTCCATGGCCACAATATCCTTAAAATCCCTGGCCACAGGTAGGGCTACTATCGGTCATGATGGAGTCCATCTTTGCTTCCTGCAAACTTCACAGCAATCACTAACCTGTGCTAACAGTTTAGTATAGTCTCCCTTACCCCTGCATCCTTTAATAAATTTTTCAGCCTCCGAGGAGACGGATGCGCAAATTTCCTATGCAGTTTTACTACAAGCTTTTTATCAGCTAAAGTCCCATTTTCAACTGCCATGAACACAGCCTTAACAACTGCACCCAAAATATTATTTGTCAGTAATGGAATACAATAGTGTCCCGACTGTGTAAATTGTAAGTCCACCGCCTTATCCTGTTCCATACACGGTTTCATGTGTGCTTTCTTCATCGACAGTCTGCTCAGAAGCAAAGGTATCTCACTTGATACAACATCCGTGCTAATGAAATGATTCACTCCGACAATATTGCAAGGGATCACCACTCTTTTCAGTGACTTCAGGGTATTATCATCCCCAAACCTGAAACTTGTGGAACTTTCAAATTCCTTAACCTTGTTACAATTTTCAGCATTCAAGCAGTCCAGGTAACATTTCAACCAGTCAATTCCACACACAGTAGATGTGCAGCCACTGTCCAATACAGCACAATTGAAGGATTCTGCAACCAACACCCTCATTACCGGCGTAAAACTACTTGTTAATAGGACAATGCCTTCTTTCTGGTGACTATCTTTTCCTCTTCCAACTCGTCCGTGTCATGTGTCGCTACAAACATGTATTATAATGTGTTGGACAGTTGAAAGCATGATGGTATTGAGTGTAACAGCGTAAACATCGATTTATCATGCCCGTGCATTTCTGTGCATTTTCTTATTTCCATTCTCCATGTCCCTCCTCCTATTATAGGTTTTAAATGGGTTTCTGGGGGTGGCATGTGCACAGTGGTTAGCACTGGAACTGCAGCGTTGGGGGCCCAGGTTTGAATCCCGGTCCTGGGTCACTGTCTGTGTGGAGATTGCGCATTCTCCCCATGTCTGCGTGGGTTTCACCCCCCCAACCAAAAGATGTGCAGGTTAGGTGGATTGGCCACGCTAAATTGCCACTTAATTGGAGAAAAAATAATGTCCAGGTCCCGATCTCCTCCCATAGTCCCGTAACCTGTTTGTAGCGATATGATCTCACCATCCTGTCAGTAATGTATCTTCCATAGTCTGCTTTATTGCTATCATAAGAGCCACAGGAATTGAATGTTTCCCCAGAAACTTCTTTAAGGCCTCAATAATCTGATTGAATAAGGTTTCATTATCCACAAACTTAACTCCTGTCAAAACCAGGAGCCTATCCACATTGGACACTCTAGCGCAGTCCAATAATTTAAATGCCAACACAGACTGTGGAAATTCCAGACGGTGTTTGTGCAGCCTTCTGTATAGTCTGCTAAATTCCATTATATAGTCCCCAATAGAGATATCCTCTGTTTTCCGGAATCTATCAAATCCTGACCAGGCTTCAGGCGCACTTAAATCATCCATAAAACGATACAGAGTCTCCAGATCTTCTTCCGAGTCTAATTCTTCCAATTCCAATTTTCAGATTTTACTGCCATATGGTAGAGAAAGAGCCAATGCCATACCTTGTTTTCTCTTTCCCAAGGCAGTTACCTTAGTCCACATAACTACTGCACTTCTCCATTGGTCGTACGAACCCCTTTCAGTAAATAATGGTGGATAATCATATCCGGCCATCTTTATCCTAGCTTCAGCCATATATATATATATATATATATATTTTTCTTCTCACTCACTCCTTGGTTGGGTCTGGAAAAGTTGTATCTTTCAAACCTTTACATTTGCACAGCAACCATCGACTGCTACCAGTATTAGCCTTTGGACGCTGTTGTGTAAAGATTCAAGAGTTCTGCTCCTTTTCACAAACACATTTATTTTTCCTTTGACACACTTTGTACTCACTCTATCAACACATCAGATGCCCCAAAGGCCACCTGAAGCCTCTTTACATATCAGTGTCAATTATTGGATATTTGACACAAGTGATACATCTAATTGGAATGTCTCTTAACCCCTCAACAAGGTAAACTAGATCATGCACTACCCTCATCTATACACTTGGTTACATGCTCAAAAAATTCAATACAATTTGTTAGGTATGACCTCCCTCTGACAAAGCCATGCTGATGACCCCTGATCAAACCTTGCCTCTCCAAGTGGAGATAGATTCTCTCCTTCAGAATCTACTCCAGTAGTTTCCCAACTACTGATGTGAGACGCACTGATCTGTAGTTCCCTGGCTTATCTCTACAACCTTTCTTCAATAGTGGAACCACATTAGCTGTTCTCCAGTCCTCTGGCATCTCCCATGGCCAGAGAGGAATTAAAAATTTGGGTCAGAGCCGGGCAATCTGCTCCTTCACCTCCCACAGTGGCCTGGGACACAATTCATCCAGACCTGGAGATTTATCCACTTTTAACACCTGCCAATACCTTGTCATTCCTTATGCAATTTGCTCAAGAACCTCACAATCTCTCTCCCGGAGTTCCATAACTACCTCTTCATTCTCTTGGGTGAAGACAGATGTGAAATATTTTCTCAAAACCCTACCACGTCCTATTGATCCACCCACAGTATTCCCCCCTTGGTTCTTAATGGGACCCACTCTTTCCCTAGTTATCCTCTTCCCATTGATATATTTATGGAATATCTTGGGATTTTCCCTACTTTTACCAGCCAGATCTTTCTCATATCCCTTCTTTGCTCTCCTAATTGATTTCTTAAACTCCATCCTGCTCATCCACTAATGTCTCTGCAGACCTGCTCCCGTTATACTTGTTAATGCCTCTCCTTTTCTTTTCATCATATCCTGAATGTCTCTGGTCACCCATGCTTCTCTGGGTTTGTTACGCCTTCCTATAACCCTCGAGGGAATATATTGGGCCTGAACACCTCCCATTTCATCTTTGAACGCCTCCCACTGCCCTTCTGTAGGATTCTCTGCAACTAACTCTTTCCAGTCTACCTTGGGCAGATCCTGCCTTTTTTTGTTAGAATTTACTTTCCCTTGATCCAAAACCTTTTTCTGCAACTTGTCTCTTTCTTTTCCAATACAAATTTAAGTTAAACCATGTTGTGGCCCCTTTCACTAAAATGCTCCCCCACGAAAATATCAACCACCTGTTTGCTTTATTCCCCACAATTAGGTCCTTCATTTCACCATCCCTTGTTGATCCTCGACATATTGAGCTAAAACGTTCACCTGTATGCATTTTAAGAACTCTACTCCATCTAAGCCCTTAACATGACGGCTATCCCAATTAATTTTGGGAAAGTTGAAATCACCTAATATCACCCTTTTATTATTTTTACACCCGTCTGTGAATTGCGCATATATTTGCTCCCCAATTTCACGCTGACTACCTGGGGTCTATAATAAACACCTACCATCATAGCTGTCCTTTTTTTATTCCCAAACTCTTCCCACAAAGCTTAATTTGACGCAATCAAATATCCTTCAGGATATCATCTCTCCTTTCTGCAGTAACTGCCTCCTTAACTGATAATGCAATACCTCCTCCTCTTCTACCCCCTCCTCTGTCCTGCCTGAAGATTCCAAATCCAGGGATGCTGAGCTTTCAATCCTGCCCCTCACTCAATTATGTCTCTATAATAGCCAATATGTTATAATTACATGTGTCAATCATTGTCCTTAACTCATCCTTATTACCTTTAATACTCTTTGCATTAAAGTAGAGGCCGTCCAGCCTTGTCTTACTCCCTTGAAACATACTAACGCTGTATTCTATCTGACCGGAATGCTTTTTGATGTTATCTCATGTCCCTATTCTGCTACCTCTTTAACCTGTGATCGTCCCTCACTCCAGTTGCTCCGTCTGGACATGTAAAGACTTAATTACCTGCAAAGACTCGTATTCAAAGTATCGTCTTGCATCATTGACTTTGTCCACATATATGTTTCTGGAACCCACCTCTTCATTCACCTGAGGAAGGAGCAGTGCTCCGAAAGCTAGTGATTCAAAACAAACCTATTGGACTTTAACCTGGTGTTATAAGACTTCTTACTGTCTTCTTTGCTTGTCCTCGTTACTACCAATTAGAGGCCTTACAGATTATGAACCACAAAACTTATTTTTAAACTATAATTGATGAAAGTTACAGGGCCAGAGATGTTTGCAGCATGGAAACGGGCCTTTCGGCACAGCTTGTCCATGCTGCCCAGTTTCTATCACTAAGCTAGTCCCACTTGCCTGCATTTGGCCAATATCCCTCTCTACCCACCCTGCCCATGTATCTGTCTAACTGTTTTTTAAAGGACAAAATTGTACCCGCCTCTACCACTGCCTCTGGCAGCCCGTTCCAGATGCTCACCACCCTCTGTGTGAAGACATTTCCCTCTGGTCTTTTTTGTATCTTTTTCCTCTCACATTAAATCTATGCTGTCTAGTTCTAGACTCCTCTAAGTTGTAAAGGCTTACCAACCTTGCCCACTACTTACCAATCAACTTTCTCCCTTGTATCCTCAGCTACAGCAGGGCAAAATCTCTCTTTGAAGATTTACAAGTTACAAAGCAAGGAGAAAAAGCAATGAGCACCTCGTCCCGCTCTGCAGCGAATCCCCGCTCTGTTCAAATTCCCAAATTTAAAGCTTAAAACTCACTCTACCTATGGATTCACTGCAGGCGTGGTCTCTCTCTCACTGTTTGTACACAAATCTCACTAGTTTAGGACTCCCCCACCATCAGGAACATTCTTTCTGAATCTCCCATGTCTAACCCTGTTAGAATTTTATAAGTTTCTATGAAATCGCTCCTCACTTCTTTGAACTCCAATGAATATAATCCTAACTGACTTAATCTCTCCTCATACGTCAGTCCCGCCATCCCAGGAATCAGCCTGGTAAACCTTCCCTGCTCTCCCTCCATAGCAAGAACATCCTTCCTCAGATAAGGACACCAAAACTGCACACAATGTTCCAGGTGTAGTCTCACCAAAGCCCGATATAATTGCAGTAACACATCTCTATTCCTATACTCAAATCCTCTCGCTATGAAGACCAACATACCATTTGCTTTTTTTTACTGCCTGCTGTACCTCTGCGCTTACTTTCAGTGACTGATACACCAGGACACCAAGGTCTCACTGAGTGTCCACCCCTCTCAATTTACACCCATTCAAATAATAATCTGCCTTCTTAATTTTGCGACCAAAGTGGACAACCTCACACTTATCCACATTATATTGCATCTTCCATGCATGTACCCACTCACTCAGCCTGTCCAAATCACGCTAGTTCAATTAAAGCTCAGCAGAATGTTAAATGCCTTTGGAGCTGCCGTGATCAGCAGCAATACATTCCCGGACTCTTCAGTTAGCAAGTGGGAAAGCTAACCATCCAAAACATTCCTGCCTGGGAATAGTTTGAAAGCAAAGTACTCCAATCACAGAGAAGAATCTTTGTCAAAGCCAATTACATAGGAATGAAAGGAGACCAGGCTCAGGTTAATTGATAAATAGACTTACATGTATGGAGGCAAGTGAACGGTAGGAAATATTTAAAGAAATCATTCAAAATTTTCAACATAAATACATTCAATGGAAAACAAAAAACTTCAGTCAGAAAGATCCATCTGTGGCTTACTCAAGAAATTAAGTATGGTATTAGATTAAAACAGATGTATAATGTTGCAAATATCGTAGTGATTTCTGTATATGAATATACATGATCAATGTATGTAAATGTAGTACAGTAATTTCAACACTAGATGTCTCACTATTGGATGGTATAAGAACAACTTTCCCACTCTTTCTGAGAGAGTGTGCTTCAGGAGAGAGAACAGACAAGACATAGAATAGCGAGAGAGGGAGAAGTTAAGTTCTTTAATTATTACATTGTATAGTTAGTTGGTTATCTTTATTCTACTTTATTTCTTTTACTAGATAGGTATTCAGTACAAAGGACTCACATAATATTATTTATATTATTCATTAAATTAGTTAATCTTTCAAAGAAAACGTGGTTATTTCATCAACTCGGCTGGTTCAAAGAGTAATATATATAGGGTACCAGAGTGATTAAAGCTTTTAAGAAAAATTAGTGAAGATTTAGAATCAAAAGAGAAAACAAAAATTGGAATCAACTATTCGATTACAGAACATAGAACATAGAACATTGCAGCGCAGTACAGGCCCTTCGGCCCTCGATGTTGTGCCGACCTGTGTAACCACTCTAAAGCCCATCTACACTATTCCCTTATCATCCATATGTCTATCCAATGACCATTTAAATGCCCTTAATGTTGGCGAGTCCACTACTGTTGCAGGCAGGGCATTCCACGCCCTTACTACTCTCTGAGTAAAGAACCTACCTCTGACATCTGTCCTATATCTATCTCCCCTCAATTTAAAGCTATGTCCCCTCGTGCTGGACATCACCATCCGAGGAAAAAGGCTCTCACTGTCCACCCGATCTAATCCTCTGATCACCTTGTAAGCCTCTCTTAAGTCACCTCTTAACCTTCTCTCTAACGAAAACAGCCTCAAGTCCCTCAGCCTTTCCTCATAAGATCTTCCCTCCATACCAGGCAACATCCTGGTAAATCTCCTCTGCACCCTTTCCAATGCTTCCACATCCTTCCTATAATGCGGTGACCAGAACTGTATGCAATACTCCAAATGCGGCCACACCAGAGTTTTGTACAGCTGCAACATGACCTCATGGCTCCGAAACTCAATCCCTCTACCAATAAAAGCTAACACACTGTACGCCTTCTTAACAACCCTATCAACCTGGGTGGCAACTTTCAGGTATCTATGTACATGGACACCGAGATATCTCTGCTCATCTACACTACCAAGAATCTTACCATTAGCCCAGTACTCTGTATTCCTGTTACTCCTTCCAAAATGAATCACCTCACACTTTTCTGCATTAAACTTTTTTGCCAATTCTCAGCCCAGCTCTGCAGCTTATCTATGCCTCTCTGTAACCTGCAACATCCTTCCGCACTGTCCACAACTCCACCGACTTTAGTGTCATCTGCAAATTTACTCACACATCCTTCTACGCCCTCCTCCAGGTCATTTATAAAAATGACAAACAGCAATGGCCCCAAAACAGATCCTTGTGGTACACCACTAGTAACTGAACTCCAGGCTGAACATTTCCCATCAACCACCACCCTCTGTCTTCTTTCAGCTAGCCAATTACTGATCCAAACCGCTAAATCACCCGGAATCCCATGCCTCCGTATTTTCTGCAATAGCCTACTATGGGGAACCTTATCAAACGCTTTACTGAAATCCATATACACCACATCAACTGCTTTACCCTCATCCACCTATTTGGTCACCTTCTCAAAGAACTCAATAAGGTTTGTGAGGCACGACCTACCCTTCACAAAACCGTGTTGACTATCCCTAACCAAATTATTCCTTTCTAGATGATTATAAATCCTATCTCTTATCAACCTTTCCAAGACTTTGCCCACAACAGAAGTAAGGCTCACTGGTCTATAGTTACCGGGGTTGTCTCTACTCCCCTTCTTGAACAAGGGGACACATTTTCTATCCTCCAGTCTTCTGGCACTATTCCTTAGACAATGACGACATAAAGATCAAAGCCAAAGGCTCAGCAATCTCCTCCTTAGCTTCCCAGAGAATCCTAGGATAAATCCCATCCGGCCCGGGGGACTTATCTATTTTCACACTTGCCAGAATCGCTAACACTTCCTCCTTATGAACCTCACGCCCTTCTAGACTAGTAGCCTGTATCTCAGTATTCTCCTCGACAACATTGTCTTTTCCCGTGTGAATAATGACGAAAAATATTCATTTAGCACCTCTCCTATCACCTCGGACTCCATGCACAACTTCCCACTGTGGTGAATGTATTGCTGTAACAATTCACCATGTGCTTATCTGTATTATGTTGTTGCCCATATGGACTCCACCTATGGACCATTGTATGGTATTACCTATAATGTAGCAAGTTGGGGCCTGTGTGGGCTCCGCCCCTGGCTCCACCCCTTGAGGGAAGGTATAAAGAGCAGTCGCCCTGTAGGTGGCTTCCACTAACAGACCAGTCGCAGGCAGGCACTGTTCTAGTTGATTAAAGCCACAGTTTACTTCTACGCCTGGTTTTGTGTGAATTGATGGTCGTATCAATTTAATCAACTACAACGCGACTATGGAATCGGCCCTCAAACCTGACCGACTGGAACTCGATCCGCAGGCCGCAGAAGCGAAAGAGATTTTTTCTCACTGGCTCCTCTGTTTCAAGCCCTACCTCGCCGCCTCCGCCTCCTCCTCGCCTTCCGTCTCTGACGGACAGAAGCTGAGTCTCCTCCACTCACGGGTGAGCCACCGAATCTCTGTTCAACTCTAGGAAGCCTCCACCCACGCAGACGGCCTCACGATGCTAGAGCATCTCTACATAAGGCCCGTGAACGAGGTATATGCGCAGCATCTCCTCACCACTCGCCGCCAGCGTCCCGGGGAATCGCTGGAAGAGTACCTACGCGACCTCAAAGTCCTTGCACAAAGCTGCAATTACCAGGCCGTTACGGCCACTCAACATATGGACCTCGCCGTCCGGGACACCTATGTGGCTGGAGTCAGGTCCAACTACGTGAATCAGCGCCTACTCGAAAAAGGTGCCCTGGACCTGGAAGAGACGGTAAAATTAGCCTCCATGCTGGAAGTAGCGTTCCAAAGCCTTAACGCGTTCCCATCCGATCACGCGACCCCCTCGTGGACCCCCGACCAAAGAATACCCCAGGCCTGTGCCGCGCGGCTGCCCGCCCACCATGAGGGGCTACCCTGTTATTTCTGCGGCCAGCCTCAACACCCCAGGCAGCGCTGCCCGGCCCGGAATGCGAACTGCAGTGACTGCGGGAGAAAAGGACATTTTGCTAAAGGTCCAAAAACTTGCAGGCCCGACCCTCAGACTCACAGGCCCGCAGATCCCGCAGTGTGGCAGCGTGTCTGCTGGCTTCACCCCCACCGGACGCGTCATCGGCCTCGTGCTGTCCATGGGGGCAGCCATCTCCAAGCCCGCACAACATGTGCAACTCACGGGGCCGCCACTTTGACCATCCTCGCCCACGCAGCCCGGCACATGCAATTCAGGGGGGCCGCCATTTGGACGCCATCTTCCTCACCGCCCGACACGTGCGACCGATGGGAGCAGCCATCTTCGCAAACCTCAGGGCCGACTGCAAACCAGTCGCCACCAGAAGCAGGCGGTACAGCATCCGGGATAGGACTTTTATCCGGTCCGAGGTCCAGCGACTCTTGCGGGAGAGAATCATCGAGGCCAGTAATAGCCCCTGGAGAGCACAGGTGGTGGTCGTCAGGACCGGGGCAAAGAACCAGATGGTTGTAGATTACAGCCAAACCATAAACCGGTACACACACCTCGATGCGTACTCCCTTTCCCGGATCGCAGACATGGTTAATCAGATCGCACACTACCGGGTGTTCTCCACGGTGGATCTGAAGTCCGCATACCACCAGCTCCCAATCCGCCCGGAGGACCGCCACGACACGGCTTTTGAGGCAGACGGCCGCCTCTTCCACTTCCTCCGGGCCCTCTTTGGCGTCACGAACGGGATCTCGGTCTTCCAAAGAACGATGGACCGAATGGTGGACCAGTACGGGCTGCAGGCCACATTTCCGTACTTGGACAACTTCACCATTTGTGGCCATGATCAGCAGGACCACGATGCCAAATTCCATAATTCTCCAAACTGCCCGAACCCTTAACCTCACTTACAACAAGGAGAAATGAGTTTTCCGCACAACCAGACTAGCCATCCATGGCTACGTTGTAGAAAACGGGGTTCCAGGACCCAACCCCGACCGTATGTGCCCCCTCCTGCAATTCCCCCTTCCCCACTGCCACATGGCCCTGAAAAAGTGCCTCGGGTTCTTTTCATATTACGCCCAGTGGGTCCCCAACTTTGCGGACAAAGCCCGCCCACTAATCAAGGTCACCATCTTCCCACTGGCGGCTGAGGCCCGCCAGGCCTTCAGCTGTATCAAGGCAGATATTGCCAAAGCCGCGATGCGCGCGGTAGATGGGTCCGTCCCCTTCCAGGTGGAGAGCGACGCATCAGAGGTCGCCCTCACCGCTACCCTCAATCAGACAGGCAGGCAGGCCTATAGCGTTTTTTTCACGAACCCTCACCACCTCTGAAATTCGACACTCCTCAGTCGAAAAGGAGGCCCAAGCCATCGTGGAAGCTGTGCGGCACTGGAGGCACTACCTCGCTGGTAGGAGGTTTACCCTCGTCACCGACCAACGATCAGTAGCCTTCATGTTTGATAATACGCTGTGGTACAAGATCAAGAATGATAAGATCTTGAGGTGGAGGATCAAACTCTTCACCTATAATTATGATATAGTATATCGTCCTGGGAAGCTCAACGAGCCCCCAGATGCCCTGTCCCATCACTGGACTGCCAAATCTGTGCGGAGTGTAAGCCACACTTCTATCGACCGGATAAGGCCCGCCTGGTAAAGGCATCCCGGCCCTTTGAGCGCCTCAGTATCAATTTCAAAGGGCTCCTCCCCTCCAACAACTGCAACACATATTTACTCAACATCATCGGCGAGTTCTCCCGCTTCCCCTTTGCAATCCCCTGCCCCGACATAACTGCGACCACCGTCATTAAAGCCCTACATAGTGTCTTCACCCTGTTTGGTTTCCCTACGTACGTCCACAGTGACCGGGGCTCATCGTTCCTGAGCGACGAACTGCGTCGGTACCTGCTCAGCAAACGCATCGCCTCGAGCAAGACTACCAGTTATAATCCCCGGGGAAACGGGCAGGTGGAGAGGGACACCGCGATGGTCTGGAAGACCGTACTCCTGGCCCTACGGTCTAGGAATCTCCCTGTCTCCCACTGGCAGGAGGTCCTCCCTGACGGACTCCACTCTATTCGGTCCCTATTTTGCACGGCCACAAACGAGACCCCTCATGACCGCCTATTTGTTTTCCCCAGGAAATTCACCTCAGGGGCCTCGCTTCCGACCTGGCTGAAGACACCAGGGCCCGTCCTGCTCCGCAAACACGTCAGGAGCCATAAATCCGACTCCCTGGTCGGGAGAGTCCAGCTCCTACACTCCATCCCAGTACGCATACATTGAACACCCGGACGGCCAACAGGATATGGTCTCCCTCCGGGACCTGGCACCCGCAGGTTCCACTACCACTGCCACCCCATCTTACCATGCCTAACCTACGCTGACCAGCGCCCCCGCCCCTACATGGCACCTGCACTCCCTCCCGCCTGTCATTCCCCCTTCACCAACCCACAGGAATGAAGCTCCAGAATAGACGTTCCCGGAGTCCACGTCTGTACCCACACCGGTGACTTCACTACCGATGCCAGCATGGAAGAGTTCGATGCCCGGGCCAGCGGCGATACCAGAGCTTCGGCGATCACAGCGCATAATCTGTGCGCCAGACAGGCTGAACTTATGAACCCGTCACCCCCGCCAGACTTCATTTTTTAACAGGGGGTGAATGTGGTGAATGTATTGCTCTAACAATTCACCATGTGCTTATCTGTATTACGCTGTTGCCCAAATGGGCTCCACCTATGGACCATTGTATGGTATTACCCATGTTGGGGCCTGTGTGGGTTCCGCCCCTGGCTCCACCCCTTGAGGGGAGGTATAAACAGCAGTCGCCCTGTAGACGACTGCCACTAACAGATTAGTCGCAGGCAGGCACTGTTCTAGCTGATAAAAGCCACAGTTTACTTCGACTCTTGGTTTTGTGTGAATTGATGGTCGCATCACCCACTACTGTCCTTGACTGGCCCTACTCTTACCCTAGTCATTCTTTTATTCCTGACATACCTATAGAAAGCTTTAGGGTTATCCTTGATCTTACCTGCCAAAGACTTCTCATGTCCTCACCTGGCTCTTCTCAGCTCTCTCTTTAGAGCATTCCTAGATAACTTGTAACTCTCAAGTGCCCTAACTGAGCCTTCACGTCTCATCTTTACATAAGCCTCCTTCTTCCTCTTCACAAGTGATTCAACTGCTTTAGTAAGCCACGGTTCCCTCGCTCGACCACTTCCTCCCTGCCTGACAGGTACATACTTATCAACAACACGCAGTAGCTGTTCCTTGAACGAGCTCCACATTTCAATTGTGCCCATCCCCTGCAGTTTCCTTCCCCATCCTATGCATCGTAAGTCTTGCCTCATCGCATCATAATTGCCTTTCCCCCAGATATAACTCTTGCCCTGCGGTATATACCCATCCCTTTCCATTGCTAAAGTAAATGTAACTGAATTGTGGTCACTATCACCAAAGTGCTCACCTACCTCCAAATCTAACACCTGTCCTGGTTCATTACCCAGTACCAAATCCAATGTGGCCTCGCCTCTTGTTGGTCTATCTACATACTGCGTCAGGAAACCCTCCTGCACACATTGGACAAAAACAGACCTATCTAAAGTACTCGAACTATAGCATTTCCAGTCAATATTTGGAAAGTTAAAGTTCCCCATAACAACTACCCTGTTACTTTCGCTCCTATCCAGAATCATCCTTGCAATCCTTCCCTCTACATCTCTGGAACTTTTCGGAGGCCTTTGGAAAACTCCCAACAGAGTGACCTCTCCTTTCCTGTTTCTAACCTCAGACTGTACTACCTCAGTAGACAAGCCCTCATCAAACGTCCTTTCTGCCACCGTAATACTGTCCTTGACTAACAATGCCACCCCTCCCCCTCTTTTACCACCTTCCCTGAGCTTACTGAAATATCTAAACCCCGGAACCTGCAACAACCATTCCTGTCCCTGCTCTATCCATGTCTCCGAAATGGCCACAACATCGAAGTCCCAGGTACCAATCCATGATGCAAGTTCACCCACCTTATTCCGGATGCTCCTGGCGTTGAAGTAGACACACTTTAAACCACCTTCCTTCCTGCCGGAACACTCCTGCAACCTTGAAACCTTACTTATGACCTCACTACTTTCAACCTCCTGTATACTGGAGCTGCAATTCAGGTTCCCAACCCCCTGCTGAATTAGTTTAAACCCTCCCGAAGAGCATTAGCAGATGTCCCCCCCAGGATATTGGTACCCCTCTGGTCCAGGTGTAGACCATCCCGTTTGTAGAGGTCCCACCTACCCCAGAATGATCCCCAATTATCCAGGTATCTGAAATCCTCCCTTCTACACCATCCCTGTAGCCACGTGTTCAACTGCTCTCTCTCCCTATTCCTCATCTCGCTAGCACATGGGATGGGCAACAACCCAGAGATAATAACTCTTTGTTCTAGCTCTAAGTTTCCACCCTAGCTTCCTGAATTCCTGCCTTACATCCCTATCCCTTTTCCTACCTATGCCATTGATACCTATGTGGATCACGACTTGGGGCTGCTCCCCCTCCCCCTTAAGGATCCCAAAAAGTCATCCGAGACATCACGGACCCTGGCACCTGGAAGGCAACACACCAACCGCGAGTCTCTCATTCCCATAGAATGTCCAATCTATCCCCCTATCTATAGAGTCTCCAATGTCTAATGCTCTACTCTCCCCCTTCCCTTCTGAGCAACACGGACAGACTCTGTGCCAGAGACCTGTACCCCATAGCTTACCCCTGGTAAGTCTCCCCCCCCCCCCCCCAACAGTATCCAAAGCGATATACTTGTTACTCAGGGGAACGACCACAGGGGATCCCTGTACTGACTGCTTCCTCCCAGCCCCACTCACCGTCACCCATCTATCTTCATTCTTTGGAGTAACTACATCCCTGAAGCTTCTATCTATGACCACCTCTGCCTCCCGAATGATCCGAAGTTCATCCAGCTCCAGCTCCAGTTCCCTAACACTGTTTCTGAGGAGCTAGAGATGGGTGCACTTCCCACAGGTGAAATCAGCAGGGAAACTGACGGGATCCCTCACCTCAAACATTCTGCAGGAGGAACATTGCACTGCCTTCCCTGCCATCCCCTCTAGATAAAACAAGAAAAAGAAAGGAAGAGCTTACCTGATATTCACTCAACCCCTTAGGTTAGAGGAGGTGGAAGAGTGGGGGACACTACAAGTGTAGTATCTCTGGTTTAGCAACCGCCCAACTTATACACAGGTACTACACACTTTCCCAGAAATCCCCACGGCCGACTTCCGTTTTCCTGCGGCTCTGAAACAATAAAACTCAGAAAAAAAAGTTACTTAAAAACAAAAAATTCAGCTTACCCTCCGCTCTCCTTACCAAAAACAAAATCACTCTCCTCTCTGCCTGCTCCGCTGGAAGAATGAGGTTTGAACCTAGCAGGTAAGTGCCTTTTAAAGAAAACTACACACCTTCCCAGAAATACCCACGGCCGACTTCCGGTTTCCTGCTGCTCTAAAATAAAAAAAACAACTCTGAAAAAAAAGTTAGTTAAAAAATAAAAATACTACGCAGAAAATGCGAGATGTCGAAGAAGTCTGCGCATGCATGTATGTCACAAATGCGTCATGACGACAACGTGATTACGTGTCACGAGTGTGGCAATGCCCACTTAAAGGGAAACTGCCCTGCTTTTGGTAAACGCTGTTTAAAATGTCAAAAGTTAAACCATTCTGCTTCTCAGTGTCAATCACCCGCAAGTTACATTCCTCCTCCACAGAAAATATATTACAAAGTGAAAGCTGTGGGCAAACAAGAAGAAATCAACACACAAGAAGACTTCACGGAAGATGATGACATTTTCTCATTAGAGAAAACCGGGCGGGTTTTACGGCATCGCGCCCCTTCCCGACGGGGGACCGATTCTGGTCCCCCGTCGGGGCTAGCAGCCCGACGTCGGAGGCTCCGACAAGTCGGGCTTAACGAAAATCGTTAAACCCGCTTGTCGGACTTAGCGCCGGCTGACGCGTCATATGACGTCAGCCGCGCATGCGCAGGTGGGAAGACTCCACCCGCGCATGCGCGGATGACGTCATCGCGTTTTTGCGCGAAACCCGCGCATGCGCGGTCCGGGTTGCCCCTCAGCCGCCCCGCGTATTGATACTGCGGGGCGGCGGAAGGACAAATAGTGCGCGGGCATCGGGCCCGCTGCCCGCGATCGGTGCCCACCGATCGCGGGCCCATGGCACCCTTGGCACGGCCGTGGTACTGCCGTGCCAATCGGTGCCATGGTTATTTTTTTCCAGGTGGTCACGACGTTTTTACGAACGGCAGGACCAGGTTTGTTTGCCGTTCGTAAAAAGGTCGTAAAGGGCTGGGACTTCGGCCCTTCTAACAGCTGTGAATCGCTGCCGGCCGTAAAAAAACGGCGGCAGCGATTCGTGTCGGGATTTCGGCGGGGGGGGGGGAGACTAGCGGGAGGGCGTCAAAAAAGTCGGGAAGGCCCTCCCGCTATTCTCCCACCCGTCGTGGGGGGGGGGAGAATTTCGCCCAAGGTATCATATCAAAGATTACTCAACCCACTGACTGGGTTAGCTTCCTAGTCTGTGTGAAAAAACCTACACGTGAGATACAAATCTGTATGGATCCAAAGGATCTCGATCGCAACATCAAAAGAGAGCATTATTTAATACTGAAGAAGGAAGATATTACTGCAGAAATGGCCAAGGCCAGAAATTTTACCAAACTTTTGGCAGATGCAACTAGAAGACTCCAGTAAACGTCTCTGCACTTTCAATACACCCGTTGGACTTCCAGTGGCAGCCATGGTGTGAGCGTTCGCACATTTGGCAGCTCCCGCTCATGGTGGTCGTTTTGTGGCTTTTACGCCGGATTGATGCAGGAATTTTGTATAGTAAAGGTTTAGAAGCAGGACCAGAAGGAGGGGACCCCAAATTTACAGAGCCGTGGCCCAGAAAAAAAAATTAGGAAAGGAGGAATCAGAAGTTGGTGGCGAGTGAGGACCAGATATTGAGTGTGGAAATAGCAGATGCGCAGGGTCCGGCCCCACCAGCTCAGACGTCGACGGACCAGCTGGTGAGCTTCCTAAATGAGAAGTTCACTCAACAATGGAAGGAGGACCTGGCCCGGGCGGTGGACTCGATCAAGGCGGTGGTTGATCGCGTGGAGGTGAGACTGACCAATCAGTGACAGGTGAATCAGAGGCTGGAGGGGAGCATGAGGAACAGTCCACCTCGATGACAGCAGAGATAGGGATGCTGCAAGACCAGCAGAAACAACTGCTGGAGAAAGTGGAGGACCTGGAGAACCGTTCTCGGGGGCAGAACATTCGGATCGTGGGTCTGCTGGAGGGAAAAGAAGGATCGGATGCTGGTGAATATGTGGGAAAGACGTTGGAGAAGCTGCTAGGAGAAGGTGCGTTCGACAAGCCGTTGAAGGTGGACTGGACCCACAGGGCGCTTATGTGTAAGACACAAGGGGGTGAGTCCTCGAGGGCAATGGTGGTACAATTGCATCAGTCCCTGGGCAAGGAACGCATTATGAGGTGGGCCAGACAGACGAGGCGATGTACATGGGAGGATGCTGAGATCCGGGTGTACCAGGACCTGGGAGCAGAACTCGCAAAGAGGAGGGCGAGTTTTAACAAGGTCAAGTCGGTCCTGCACGACAAGGGAATAAAGTTTGGACTGCTGTACTCGGCCCGTCTATGGGTGACCTACGAGGGTCGGGAACCGTACTTTGGCTCGGCGGAGGAAGCAGTGGACTTTATGAAAGAAAATAAACTGATGACAGAAGGAAGAACTTGAACCTTGACTGTGGGGAACTGAGTCATGCTTTGCAAACCTTTAACCTTTGACTTGTGATGTTCGGACTGACATTGGAGATTCTGTATATATTTTTTGGTTTTTCTTTCAGTTTTGTTTGGGATTAGGTGAACAGATAGTCTGGAGATCTGGGCCTTTGGGATTAGGTGAATAGATAGGACTTTGTTGAGGGAGGAGATCTGGGCCTTTGGGATTAGGTGAATAGATAGGACTTTTTGAGAGAGGAGGTCTGGGCCTTTGGGATTAGATGAATAAATAGGACTTTGTTGAGGGAGGAGGTCTGGGCCTTTGGGATTAGGTGAATAGATAGGACTTTGTTGACGGAGGAGGTCTGGGCCTTTGGGATTAGGTGATTAGATAGTCTGGAGATCTGGGCCTTTGGGATTAGGTGAATAGATAGGACTTTTTGAGAGAGGAGGTCTGGGCCTTTGGGATTAGATGAATAAATAGGACTTTGTTGAGGGAGGAGGTCTGGGCCTTTGGGATTAGGTGAATAGGTAGGACTTTGTTGAGGGAGGAGATCTGGGCCTTTGGGATTAGGTGAATAGATAGGACTTTTTGAGAGAGGAGGTCTGGGCCTTTGGGATTAGGTGAATAGATAGGACTTTGTTAAGGGAGGAGGTCTGGGCCTTTGTGCTCAGACCTGGGGAGGGACTGTTTGTTTTTGCTTCTTGCCATTGTTTTGATTGCTGGCAGTACAGGTGGGGGGGGCAGACCAACTAAGATGCCAGGTGTCGGGGCGGGTCTTCAGAAGCAAAGTGGGGGGTGAGCTGAAGACCAATGTAGTGGGGGGGGGGGGGAAGATGGGAGAGGGGGGTTAGATTGCTGACAGGGAGGGGACTTTTAAGTTGGTAGAGGAGGAGAGTTCATGGCGATAGCTGCCTGGGGGCAGGCCAGGTGAGGTGCGGGGCATGGGCCAAGGACTGGCCGAGGAGAGGTTATGGCTGACCGGCATAGGAGGGGGCTGGGGTGCCCCCTGACTAGGCTGGTAACGTGGAACATTTGCGGGCTAAATGGGCCGGTCAAAAGGACCCGTGTGTTCGAACATTTGAGGCAACGGAGGGTGGACATGGCCATGTTGCAGGAGACACATCTGAAGGTGGGAGATCAGGTTAGGTTGAGGAAGGGATGGGTCGGACAGGTGTTCCATTTGGGATTGGATTTAAAATGAGGGGGGTGGTAAGGTCAATAAAAGGGTGGCATTTGAGATGGAGAAGATAGAGGCGGACCCCGGAAGTAGATTCATCATGGTCAGTGGGAAGCTGGAGGGAATGGTGGTGGTATTGGTGAATATATATCCCCAAACTGGGATGATGCTGGGTTCGTTAGGAGGGTGCTAGGGAAGATGCCGGACCTGGATTCACATCGACTGGTTATGGGGGAAGACTTTAACACGGTCCAGGATCTGAGACTGGACCGGTCAAGTCCCAGGTCCTTAAGGTGTCAGCTATGGCAAAAGAGCTACAGGGGTCTATGGAGCACATGGGAAGGGTGGACCCGTGGAGATTGGGAGGCCAAGGAGTAAGGAGTTTTCATTCTACTGCCATGTGCATAAGGTGTACTCCCAGATACATTTCTTTGTGCTGGACAAACCGCTGCTGGCTGAGGAAGTAGATGCTGAATATTCAGCAATTGTGGTGTCAGACCATGCCCCACACTGGGTAGACCTGCAAGTCAACAAAGGATAGGCCCAGCGGTCACAATGGAGGTTGAATGAGGAGCTGTTAGCGGAGGAGGACGTGTGCGAGCGGGTGAGGGAGGCCATTCGGGGGTATAAAGATCAATGACACGGGTGAGGTTTCGGCTTGGGTGGTATGGGAGGCACTGAAAGCGGTTATTAGGGGGAACTCCTCTCAATTTGGGTACATAAGGCGAAGACTGAGCGGGCGAAGTTGGACAGGCTGGTCGGTGAAATTTTACAGGTGGACAGGAGGTATGCGGAGTCTCCGGATGACTGGCTTCTGAAGGAGCGTCAGGGACTGCAGCTGGAATTTGGGCTCCTGTCCACAGGTAAGGTGGAGGGACAGCTGAGGAGGGTGAAGGGGGTGGTGTATGAATATGGGGAAAAAGCCAGCAGGATGCTGGCGCATCAGCTGAGGAAACAGGAGGTTGCGAGAGAGATTGGGAAAGTAAAGGATATTGGGCAGCACAGTAGCATTGTGGATCGCACAATTGCTTCACAGCTCCAGGGTCACAGGTTCGATTCCTGGCTTGGGTCACTGTCTGTGTGGAGTTTGCACATTCTCCCAGTGTGTGCGTGGGTTTCCTCCCACGGTACAAAGATGTGCAGGTTCGGTGGATTGGCCATGCTAAAATTGCCCTTAATGTTGGGAGGGATTACTGGGTTATGGGGATAGGGTAGAGGTGTGGGCTTGGGTAGGGTGCTCTTTCCAAGAGCCGGTGCAGACTCGATGGGACGAATGGCCTCCTTCTACACTGTAAATTCTATGGTCTAAATGATATGGGGGGGGAAGGTGGTTGTGGATCTGACGGGGGTGAATGATGTATTTCAGGAACGTTATAGTCGACTATACATATCAGAAACCTCAGCCAAGGAGGAGAGTATGATACGATTCTTGGGGGGGGGGGGAGCTGGAGGAGTTGGTGGAAGGCTTGGGGAGACTATAGACGGATTGGGGGCGATGCAATTGGGTAAGGCTCCGGGACCTGATGGATACCCGGTCGAGTTCGGTGAAACGTTTTGGGGCTGTTGAGGCCGCTCCTGGTAAAGGCTTTTAATGAGCCCAAGGAGCTGGGAGTGCTCCCCCCAAACTTATCGCAGGCATCTATTTCCCTTATTCTGAAGCGAGATAAGGATCCAGAGAACTGTGGATTGAATAGGCCAATCTCTCTTTTAAATGTGGATGCAAAGTTGTTGGGAAAGATCTTGGCCACGCGCGTAGAGGATTGTGTCCCAGAGGTGATAGGGGAGGACCAGACGGAGTTTGTGAAGGGACATCACCTGAGGTCCAACATTAGACTGCTCTTAAATGTGATAATGATGCCAGCGGAGGGTGCAAGGTTGAGGTGGTGGTAACCATGGATGCAGAAAAGACCTTTGATCGGGTACAGTGGAAGTATCTGTGGGATGTCCTGGGAAGGTTTGGGTTTGGGCAGGGATTCGTTGACTGGGTCCGGCTGTTATATCGGGCACCGGTGGCGAATGTAAGGACAAACCGTGTCCAGTCAGAATATTTTAGTTTGCGTACAAAGAACAAAGAAAAGTACAGCACAGGAACAGGCCCTTCGGCCCTCCAAGCCTGTGCCGACCATGCTGCCTGTCTAAACTAAAATCTTCCACACTTCCGGGATCCGTATCTCTCTATTCCCATCCTATTCATGTATTTGTCAAGATGACCCTTAAATGTCACTATTGTCCCAGCTTCCACCACCTCCTCCGGCAGCGAGTTCCAGGCACCCACTACCCTGTGTAAAAAACTTGCCTCGTACATCTCTAAACCTTGGCCCCTAGTAATTGACCCTCTGCCCTGGGAAAAAGCCTCTGACTATCCACTCTGTCTGTGCCCCTCATACTTTTATAGACCTCTATCAGTTCGCCCCTCAACCTCCGTCGTTCCAGTGAGAACAAACTGAGTTTATTCAATCTCTCCTCATGGGTAATGCCCTCCATACCAGGCAACATCCGGGTAAATCTCTTCTGCACCCTCTCTAAAGCCTCCACATCCTTCTGGTAGTGTGGCGACCAGAATTGAACACTATACTCCAAGTGTGGCCGAACTAAGGTTCTATACAGCTGCTGTGTAGGGGGATGAGACAGGGGTGTCCACTCTCCCCACTACTGTTTGCCCTGACCATAGAGCCTTGGCAATGGAGCTTAGGTCATCGAACATCTGACGGGGTATAGTGAGTGGGGGTGGCGCATAGGGTTTCAGTCTATGTGGACGACTCCATAACAGACCTGTTGAGGGGGGGGGGAAATGGCTGGGATCATGTGGTTTTTGGAGGAATTTGTTCGGTTCTCGGGTAAGAGTGAGGTATTTGCGATCCAGGCACGGAGGCAGGAGAGGAGACTGAGGGAGTTACCGTTTAAAGTGGTGGGAAGGAGTTTTAGGTACCTGGGGATTCAGGTGGCAAGGGACTGGGGTCAGCTCCATAAGTTAAATTTGGGCGAGGGAATGAAAGGGGACTTCCGCAGGTGGGACGTGCTCCCGCTGTCATTGGCGGGGAGGATACAGACTGTGAAGATGACAGTCCTCCCGAGATTGCTGTTTGTGTTTCAATGTCTTCCAATTTTTATCCTTGAGGCATTTTTCAGGAAGATGAACCCAGTGATCTCGGGATTTGTATGGGCTGGTAAGGCCCCGAGGGTGAAGAAGGTCCTTCTGGAATGGAGGCACAGGGGGTGGGGGCTTGGCCCTTCTGAATCTGATTATTACTGGGCAGTGAAAATATAGATGGTTAGAAAGTGGATAGTGGGGGAGGGATCAGTGTTGGAGCAGGTGGAGATGGTGTCCTGTAAAGGTACGTGTTTGGAGGCTTTGTTAGCCACACCTCTGCCATTCTCACCGGCTCAGTACTCTACAAGCCCAGTGGTGGTGGCAGCCCTGAGGGAGCACAATGGAGGCAGCACATGAGACTGGAGGGGGTGTCAGTGTGGTCACCGATCTGTGATAACCACTGTTTTGTTCCGGGAGGGCTGGAAGGGAGCTTTAGGAGGTGGCAGAGGGCAGGGATTTAGAGATTTGGTGATCTCTTCATTGAAGAGGGTTTTCCGAGCCTGGAGTCAATTCATCCTCGTTGTCTGCCAGGCTTACCCTGTTCCAGTTCAAGCTGGTCCATAGGACTCATATGACTGTGGCCTGAATGAGTAGGTTTCTTGAGGAGGTAGAGCACAGATGTGGGAGGTGAGGGGTGAGGGGGAAGTCTGGCGACTCACACACACATGTTTTGGGCGTATCTGAAGCTGAGGGGATTCTGGCAGGGATTTGCAGACGTCATGTCAGAGGTCCTGGAAGGGAGGGTGACTCCGAGTTCAGAGATGGCAATATTTGGGGTGTTGGAACATCCGGGGTCTCAGGAGGGGAGAGAGAGGCCGATATTTTGGCCTTTGCCTCCCTGGTGGCCCTGAGACGGATTTTGCTGGGATGGAGGGACTCGGAGTCTCCAAAGTCGGGGGTTTGGTTTACTGACATGACAGGGTTTCTCCGGCTGGAGAAGATTAAGTTCACCTTAAGAAGTTCAATTCAGGCGTTCACTTGGAGGTGGCAGCTGTTCATCGACTTCTTTAAGGACAACTGACCATCAGCAGAAGGGGGGAGGTGAAGGGAGGCATGGCATTGTACAATAAGGATATGGAATCTAATATACGGGCAGTCAGAGGGTAGGGTGGGGGGGGGGGGGGGGGGGGGGGGGGAGTTGGGTATGTTAATGTGATGTTATTGCATGTGCCGGCTCTATTTAGAATGTTTAATGTTAAAATGATAACTGTTTCAATAAAATATTTTCTAAAAAAAATGCACCTTTCGGAAGGTACTGTTTTAACAGGAAGCCCTTTGGAATTATCTCAGCTTCGGAAATTTTTCACAGAACAATGGAACAAATGACCAAGAACACAATGTGTTCGGGTTTCTGTTGACGACATCATCGCCTGGGCAACAACATGTGAAGAGCATATGAAATGTCTTCGGGAAATATTCAGAAGAATTCATGAATATGGTTTGAAACTGAACAAAACCAAATGCATGTTTGCCGCTTCCTCTCTGAAATTCTTAGGTGACAACATCACAGCTGAAGGAACAAAGCCAGATAAAGATAAAGTGCAAGCTATCAACAAAATGCAAATTCCTAAAGACAAGAAGGAATCCTTACGCTTTCTTGGATTTGTCAACTTTCTTGGAAAGTTTATTTCAAATCTATCGAATAGAACAACTGAACTACATCAACTAATGAGAAAGAACGCAGACTCCATCTGTACTGAAAAACATACTGAAGAATGGACTGATTTAAAACAACAATTGATACAAGCCTCATGCTGATCATTTTTTGATCCTACCAGACCGACTAAAATCTCAACGGATGCTCGTATAAATGGCATAGGTGCTGTTTTACTTCAAAAAACCATTTCAATAATTGGGTTCCTATTGCTTATGCGTCAAGATCCATGACTGAGACTGAGTGTAGGTATGCCCAAATTGAAAAGGACTCTATGACTGAGTGTCTTGGGTTAGTTACAGGGATTTCCAAATTCCATGACTATGTTTATGGTCTGCCCAAGTTCACAGTGGAAACTGACTATCACCCACTTGTACATTGAACAAAACTTGAATGATATGACTCCCAAACTTCAACGTCTGATGAAATTAAGAAGATGATTTGACACTGAAATACACACCAGGCAAAGAATTAGTAATTGCTGACACCTTATATCGATCAGTCAACACTGACATTATTCCAAAAGAATCGATAAATGATGTTGATTCTCAACTGCTATTATTTTGAGAACTACTTCCTGTCTCTGATGTCAAATTTCAACAAATTCGCATTGAAACACTGAAAGATGTCACTTTGATGAAAGTCATACATCACCTTCAACAAGGATGGCCTAAAGGTAATTGTTCGCAATACTAAAGCATTCAGTCAGAACTGACTATTGTAGATAGTATACTGCTGAGACAAGATCACATTGTGATTCCACGAAAGCATGAGGTCTGAAATGCTTTCTAGACTTCATGAGGAACACTCAGGCATTGAATAATGTAAACATTGTGCCAGACAGTCGCTCTATTGGCCAGGTATCAACAATGATATCTCGGACATGATATCATCGTGTTCAACATGCCAATCACATCAAAAGCATTAATGCAAAGACCCACTGCAGCACATGATCTTGTAACATCACCATGGATCAAGGTTGGTGCTGATCTCTTCCACTTATTTGGTAAGGACTATCTCGTAGTCATTGGCTATTTTTCCAATTTTCCTGAACAAGTGAAATTGAACGACATCACATCCGGTACTGTCATAAAGGCATGCAAGGAGATATTTTCCAGGCATGGTATTCCTCGTCCGTCATGTCTGACAATGGCTCATGTTTCTCAAGTCATGAATGGCAAGAATTCTCATTGAAGGACAATTTTGAACATGTAACTTCAAACCCTAATTTTCCACAGTCCAATGGCAAGGCAGAAAAAGGTGTTCACATTATGAAACAGCTACCTACTAAATCCAAATATTCTCAATCTGATTTTTATCTAGCTTTACTCAATTACAGGACATCACCTTTATCTAGAGGATTATCTCCATCTCAAATGTTACACAACAGAACTTTGAGGATGACTACCTCAGTTACATTTTCCTGATCCGGAACAATGTTGCCCTGTGAAGAAAATTCAACAACAGAAAATGAAGCAGAAAAGCTACTTTGAGCAACAACCAAAAGAATTATCTACTCTGTCTGAGAATGATACTGTTAGATTACAACTTCCTGAAGGGGGTTGGTCTGACACTGCTCGCATAATTCGGCAATTTTCTTCAAGATCTTATCTGATAAGAACTTCAGATGGAAACATTCGGAGAAGAAATAGAAGAGATCTACATCAAGTCACAGATACTGCAAAGGTGTTTCCTGATCTTGATTTGAACCAGACAATTTCAAAACAAATTGAACAGCAAATGCATTCAAATTTGATGATCAATAAAGACTATAAAACGTCTTCACCACCTTTGCGTTAAGAAGATTGACAAGGAGAAGAAGACCCAATTGTCTGAATTTGTGAACTTTTTTTCATGATTCTAGTGATTACTATACATTGTACACACTGCATTTCATATGTAACTAAATTTTCTTTTAATATTTCCAAGAAAATGTTAAAAAAGAGTAATGTAGTGATCTCTGTATATGAATATACATGATCAATGTGTGCCGATGTGGTACAGTAATTTCAACACTTTGATGCTGGAATCTATCATCAAGGAAGAAATAGCGAGGCATTTGGATAGAAATTGTTCCATTGGGCAGACGCAGCATGGGTTCATAAAGGGCAGGTCGTGCCTAACTAATTTAGTGGAACTTTTTGAGGACATTACCAGTGCAGTAGATACCGGGGAGCCAATGGATGTGGTATATCTGGATTTCCAGAAAGCCTTTGACAAGGTGCCACACAAAAGGTTGCTGCATAAGATAAAGATGCATGGCATTAAGGGTAAAGTAGTAGCATGGATAGAGGATTGGTTAATTAATAGAAAGCAAAGAGTGGGGATTAATGGGTGTTTCTCTGGTTGGCAATCAGTAGCTAGTGGTGTCCCTCAGGGATCCGTGTTGTGCCCACAATTGTTCACAATTTACATAGATGATTTGGAGTTGGGGACCAAGGGCAATGTGTCCAAGTTTGCAGATGACACTAAGATGAGTGGTAAAGCGAAAATTGCAGAGGATACTGGAAGTCTGCAGAGGGATTTGGATAGGTTAAGTGAATGGGCTAGGGTCTGGCAGATGGAATACAATGTTGACAAATGTGAGGTTATCCATTTTGGTGCGAATAACAGCAAACGGGATTATTATTTAAACGATAAAATATTAAAGCATGCTGCTGTGCAGAGAGACCTGGGTGTGCTAGTGCATGAGTCACAGAAAATTGGTTTACAGGTGCAACAGGTGATTAAGAAGGCAAATGGAATTTTGTCCTTCATTGCTAGAGGGATGGAGTTTAAGACTAGGGAGGTTATGTTGCAATTGTATAAGGTGTTAGTGAGGCTACACCTGGAGTATTGTGTTCAGTTTTGGTCTCCTTACTTGAGAAAGGACGTACTGGCGCTGGAGGGTGTGCAGAGGAGATTCACTAGGTTAATCCCAGAGCTGAGAGGTTGAGTAGACTGGGACTGTACTCGTTGGAATTTAGAAGGATGAGGGGGGATCTTATAGAAACATATAAAATTATGAAGGGATTAGATAGGATAGATGCGGGCAGGTTGTTTCCACTGGCGGGTGAAAGCAGAACTAGGGGACATAGCTTCAACATAAGGGGAAGTAGATTTAGGACTGAGTTTAGGAGGAACTTCTTCACCCAAAGGGTTGTGAATCTATGGAATTTCTTGCCCAGTGAAGCAGTTGAGGCTCCTTCATTAAATGTTTTTAAGGTAAAGATAGATAGTTTTTTGAAGAATAAAAGGATTAAGGGTTATGGTGTTCGGGCCGGAAAGTGAAGCTGAGTCCACAAAAGATCAGCCATGATCTCATTGAATGGCGGAGCAGGCTCGAGGGGCCAGATGGCCTACTCCTGCTCCTAGTTTTTATGTTCTTATGTCTCACTATCAGATGTTACAAGAATAACTTTCCCGCTCTTTCTGAGAGTGTGCTTCAGGAGAGAGAACAGACAAGACCTATATTAGCTGGAAAGAGAGAAGTTATAAGTTCTTTAATTATTACATTGTATAGCTAGTTGGTTATCTTTATTGTATTTTATTTATTTTACTAGTTGAGTATAGAGTACACAGAACTCACAGAATATTATTTATATTATTCATTAAATTAGTTAATCTTTCAAAGAAGACTATTGGTTATTTCTTCAACTCGGCTGGTTCAAAGATACATAATATATATATATAACGTAATAGAACACGTCTGAGTATTGGGAGTGTTTTAGAAACAAACAAGAAACTAACAAGTTAAAGAATATAAGAGCAAACTAGCCAGGAATATAAAAACTATTTCAAAATGTCGGCTTTTATACCATATAAAACAACATTTGGGCTTGGACTGATAAGTGTAAAATAACATACTTGTCATACAAGTGCCAAGAAATGATCATCTCCAACAGGAGAGAATCCAACAAGCTGTCCTTGACATTTACTTGCCTTCATTAGCCGAGACATAGAATATAACAGCAGCGAGGTCATGCTGGAACTGTATAAAACGATGGTTAGACCACAACAAGAGTTTTGTGTGCAGTTCTGCTCACCACATTATAGGAAGGATGTGATTGCACTGGAGAAGGTGCAGAGATTTACCAGGATGCTTCCTGGGCTGGAGGATCTGAGCTATGAGGATTGGTTCAGCTGAGGACTCCTTGAAGCAGCGAAGGTTGAGAGGGGACCTGATAGAGGTATATAAGATTACAAGCGGTATTTATAGGGTGGATAGGAAGGCAATTTTTCCATTCGTAGAGAGGCCAAGAGCCAAGGGAATAATATGAAGTAGAGGACTAAGAGGGGGGTTTTGAAGAGAAACCTTTTCACCAGAGGGTAGTGGGAGTCTGGAACTCAGCCTGAAAGGTGGTTGCATCAGAAACTCTTGTAACATTTAAGAAGTATTTAGCAACTTGGGTTGCCATAACCTCCACGGCTGTGGGCCTGGAAAATGGGATTAGTGTAATCAGATCTTTGTTGACTGGCGAATGTTCCTTCTGTGCTGTAAATATCGATCAATCTGCTTAACCCATCACTGAACCCCCAACTATCAACATCCTGGGGTTACCAGAAACTGTACTGGACCAGCCATCTAAACATTGTGGCTACAAGAGCAGGCCAGAGGTTCGGAATTATACAGAGAGTAACTCACCTCATTTCTCCTCAAAGCCTGTCCACCATCTGCAAGGCAGAAGCCAAGAGTGTGATGGAATACTGTCCACTTGCCTGGATGAGTGCAGCTCCTACAACGCTCAAGAGGTTTAACAGTATCCAGGTAAAAAGCAGCCACTTGATTGGCGTCCGATCCACCACTTCCAACATCTAGTCTCTCCACCACCGACACACAATGTCAGCTGTACATATCATCCACAAGATTCACTGAAGCAATTCAGCAAGGCTCTTTCGACAGCATTTTCCAAACCTACGACCTCTACCATCTAGAAGGACAAGAGCAGCAGGTACATGGGAACACCACCACCTGCAATTTCTTCTTCAAGCCACACTCCATTCTGACTTGGAAATATATCACCATTCCTCCATGGTCGTGGGAATAAAATCCTGGAACTTCCTCCGAGAGCACTGTGGGTAGTCCGCACCAAATGGACTGCACCGGTTCAAAAAAGCAACTCATCACCACCTTCTGAAGGACTATTAGAGAAGGGTTAAATGAACTCATGTCCCATGAATGAATCAAAAAAGATAAAAAGGATGAAAGTAGCTAAAATAATATTGTTAGAATCCGAGACAGGAAAGATTATTATGGGGAATGGGGAAATGGCAGAATCATTGATCAAATATTTTGCGCCTGTCTTCATAATCATACCAGTAATAGATAGTAACCTACGTGCTAAAAAGAGCATACTGGGGAGATTAAGATCAGATAAAAAGCACTGGTGAAACTTAAGGGATCAAAACCCGACAAATCCCTGGGACCTGATGGTCCACAACCTAGGATTCTAAAAGACATGTTTGCAGAATGATTTGGATATAATTTTCTGAAATTCCCTAAATTTTGGAATGGTTTCAACAGATTGGAAGTTTTCAAATATAACACCGCTAAGCAAGAGAGGAGAGAGAGAGAAAATGGGGAACTGCAGGCCTGTTAGCCGAACATCAGTTAACAATGCACTGAATGTGGTACAGTGAAGGTTCACTAAATTGGCCGATGGGATGCTGAAGGGGTTGTCCCACAATGAGAGACAAAGTAAATTTTTTTTTTGTAAATATCGTTATGTCTGGGCCAGTGGGAAGCCCCCAAATTCGATAAGGGTAAGGAGAGAAAATTTATTCTCCCGACAGCTACTCATATCACCAGTCCCCCCCCCCCCCCCCACCCTGGGTCTCGTTCACACACACCCACCCCCCCCCCCCCCGCCTTCCTTCTCCGCAAGGGGTGAATGTGGTGATATGATCTGCATACCTGTCTGCCATTGGGCCAGAACGTCGGCTTACCATTGGCCCTGGTCGGTCATGTGCCTCTCGACCGATTGGCCGAGAGGCTGAGTTAACCACGCCTCTATTAACGAGGTATATATGGTCAGATGCCTGACGATCGTCCTTTCCATTGTAGACGATCGCAGAGCTGTGTTCTAATCTATTAAAGCCGGACTTTGGTAAATCACTCGCCTCGCGTACAATCGATGGTACATCTCCCTGTTCTCTGGGGTTCAGAAGAATGATCGGTGACTTCACTGAAACACACAGGAATCTCAGGGAGCTAGACATGGTAGAAACTGAGAGATTGTTTCCCATTGGTTAGGGAATCTAGAACGCGGAGACACAGTCTCAGGATAGAAATATCTTAATTCAAAGGGTTGTCAATCGCTGGAATTCTCTATCTCAGGGGACTGGGTTTTTTCCCTCTCTGATTGTATTTAAGACTGGGATAGACAGATTTTTGGTACCTCGGGAAATCAGGAAACAGGTGGGTAAGTGGGATGAAGCCAAGGTCAACCATGACTGGATTGGCAACAATTCTCCAACCGTTTGCTGGCAGCGGGATTCTCTGCTCCCACTAGCAGCCCAACCCCTCCTTTGGGTTTCCCGGCAGCATGTGGGGCGGCTTCAATGGGAATCCCCATTGACAGTGGCGGGAGAATCCCACCGCCAGCAAACGTTGCATTGCCTCCTGCTGTCGAGAAGCACAAGGCTGGGAGGCTGGAGATTCCCACCCATTGAATAGTGGAGCAGGCTCAACAAACTGTATGGTCTACACCTGCTCCTATCTCCTGTGTTTACTTATGGAATGAGCCTGGACTATTTTGGTCCATACCACACTTTGCATTTCTACCAGCTGTTACACTAACTGCTTTATAAACTGGTCAGGTCTCAGTCACACTTTCTCAGTGGTACAAACAGTGCTGGCTTATCTTTTCTGTTCAACAGACTGCTGTTTTTCGCGTGGTGTCAAGGAGGCAAAATCCGAGGCAAAAATCCTGCCTATTACAACGCCAGACAGCTCTGTTGAGGGGGGTGTGGAGAAATTGACACTACCTCCGCTTTCGGTAAATGATCCCGATATGGAGTTCGAGGAAAATGTGGAATATAGACCTCCACAGCATCTGATCACAAATTCGCTGTCTAAGTTACGGAAAAGCATGTCGTTTTCAGGCTTTCGAAATGTACCGCTCATGATCAGGAGAACCACTTCATTGCCATGTGATTTAGCTTATCTGCATGGACAATCCTCAGGCATGGAGATTCCCTACGTGCCATGGTCAGTAGTCAACAACATAGCCACACAACCACCGGAAATATCCTCTCAAATGTCACAGCCACCAGACACTGACTCCCCACATTTAATCATGGACTCTACATCTCTCTTGCCATCAGAAACTGACTTTCAGCAAGCAGACATTGGCCCTCAGAGTTCAACATCATCATATTCTGACTTTCAGAGCCTATGGCCAACAGATATGGACCTTTGGAGTTCACTATCATCAGACACTGACTCTCTGAGTTCATGGTCACCAGGCATTGACCTTCAAAGTTCACCATCATCAGATATTGACTCTCAAAGTCCATGGCGATCAGACACTGACCCTCAGAGTTCATCATCATCAGAGGCTGACCATCAAAGTCCACAGCACTTATACAATGACATGCATCATCTCTTTCTATCTCTCTGGGACTCAGCCAATCTCTTGCCATCAGTCGCAGTCTCCCCACATCTCCCATCAGCAGTCAAAGAATCCCAACATCTCCCACCATCAGTCATGGAATTTCCATATCTCTCACCATCAGTCACAGACTCCCCACATCTCTCACCATCAAGGACAGATTCACCACAAACCTCAGTATCAGTCATGGAATCTCCACATCTTGCATCATCAGTTGCAGCTTCCTCACATTTCCCATCATCAGTCACAGATTCCAGCCATCTCTCACCACCAGTCACAGACTTCCCACACCTCTCACCATCAAATACAGATTCCACATATACCTCACTATCAGTCGTAGAACCTCCACATCTCCCACCATCAGGCACAGGCTCCCAACATCTCTCATCATCAGACACAGGCTCCCTACATTTCCCACCAACAGGCACAGATTACCCACATCCCCCACCGTCAGTAAGGGAATCCCCACATCACCCACAATCAGTGATGGAATCCCCACATCTCCCACAATCAGTGGTGGAATCCCAACATCTCCCACAATCAGTGATGGGATCCCCACATCTCTCACAATCAGTGATGGAATCCCCACATCTCCCACAATCAGTGATGGGATCCCCACATCTCTCACAATCAGTGATGGAATCCCCACATCTCCCACAATCAGTGATGGAATCCCCACATCTCCCACAATCAGTGATGGAATCCCCACATCTCCCACAATCAGTGATGGAATCCCCACATCTCCCACAATCAGTGATGGAATCCCCACATCTCCCACGATCAGTAATGAAATCCCCACATCCCCCACAATCAGTAATGAAATCCCCACATCTCCCACGATCAGTAATGAAATCCCCACATCCCCCACACTCAGTGATGGAATCCCCACATCTCCCACAATCAGTGATGGAATCCCCACATCTCCCACAATCAGTGATGGAATCCCCACATCTCCCACAATCAGTGATGGAATCCCCACATCTCCCACAATCAGTCATGGAATCTCCACATCTTGCATCATCAGTTGCAGCTTCCTCACATTTCCCATCATCAGTCACGGATTCCAGCCATCCCTCACCACCAGTCACAGACTTCCCACACCTCTCACCATCAAATACAGATTCCACATATACCTCACTATCAGTCGTAGAACCTCCACATCTCCCACCATCAGGCACAGGCTCCCAACATCGCTCCTCATCAGACACAGGCTCCCTACATTTCCCACCAACAGGCACAGATTACCCACATCCCCCACCGTCAGTAAGGGAATCCCCACATCTCCCACAATCAGTGATGGAATCCCCACATCTCCCACAATCAGTGATGGAATCCCCACATCTCCCACAATCAGTGATGGAATCCCCACATCTCCCACAATCAGTGATGGAATCCCCACATCTCCCACAATCAGTAATGAAATCCCCACATCTCCCACAATCAGTGATGGAATCCCCACATCTCCCACAATCAGTGGTGGAATCCCAACATCTCCCACAATCAGTGATGGAATCCCCACATCTCCCACAATCAGTGATGGAATCCCCACATCTCCCACAATCAGTGGTGGAATCCCGACATCTCCCACAATCAGTGATGGGATCCCCACATCTCCCACAATCAGTAACAAAATCCCCACTTCTCCCACAATCAGTAACAAAATCCCCACATCTCCCACAATCAGTAATGAAATCCCCACATCCCCCACAATCAGTAATGGGATTCCCACATCTCCCACAATCAGTGATGGGATCCCCACATCTCCCACAATCAGTGATGGGATCCCCACATCTCCCACAATCAGTAATGAAATCCCCACATCTCCCACGATCAGTAATGAAATCCCCACATCCCCCACAATCAGTGATGGAATCCCCACATCTCCCACAATCAGTAATGAAATCCCCACATCCCCCACAATCAGTAATGGGATTCCCACATCTCCCACAATCAGTGATGGGATCCCCACATCTCCCACAATCAGTGATGGGATCCCCACATCTCCCACAATCAGTGATGGAATCCCGACATCTCCCACAATCAGTGATGGGATCCCCACATCTCCCACAATCAGTAATGAAATCCCCACATCTCCCACGATCAGTAATGAAATCCCCACATCCCCCACAATCAGTGATGGAATCCCCACATCTCCCACGATCAGTAATGAAATCCCCACATCCCCCACAATCAGTGATGGAATCCCCACATCTCCCACAATCAGTAATGAAATCCCCACATCTCCCACAATCAGTGATGGAATATCCACATCTCCCACAATCAGTGATGGAATATCCACATCTCCCACAATCAGTGATGGAATATCCACAACTCCCACCGTCAGCAATAGAATACCCCCAGCTCCCACCGTCAGCAATAGAATACCCCCAGCTCCCACCGTCAGCAATAGAACACCCCCAGCTCCCACCGTCAGTACTGGAATTCCCGGATCTCCCACCATCAGTACTCAAATTCCCAGCTCTTCCATTGTCAGTAACAGAATCCCCACATCTCCCACCGTCAGCAATGGAATACCCACATCTTCCGCTATCAGTCACAGACTCTCATATCTACCGCCACCACTCCAGCAATCCACATATCTTCTGCCATCAGTCACAGACTCCCACATCTCCTGCCATTACTCATGGACTCCCCACATCTGCCATCAGTGACAAACTCAGCACATCCACCTTTATCAGCCATGAACTCCCCACATCTTCTGCTATCAGTCATGAATGTCCCATGTCTCCTGTCATAAAATACTGAATTTTCATACACCTTGGCACCAGATATTTACTTGTTACATCTCTTGTCATCCGACACAAACAGTTACCCACCCGCCCCACCCCCACCATTAATCATGGTGTCATCACTGCCAACAAGCACTGAGTCACAACAAATGCTATCTTTGGCAAATCTGTGCCAAGATGTATCATGTATCAGAACAAAATAAATGTCTACTGTGCAGATCTCTCAACACTTTGGCTTCTACTGTGATGAAGCAGAGCAGCCATCAGTGCCTGAACCTCTGCCCTAATTACTGATAATTGGTTGTTTCAAGCTAGAAGGGGAGTAGCCATTGACATCTCACAACCAGACACCATCGGCTTATCGGAGCTGCAGCTCTATAAAATTTCCTGGTGTCTGTCTCAGATACTGGTGATCCTCTGATTCAGATAGTGATGAGGCCTCAGCTTCCTAACTAGATATTGGGACTTGTCAGCGACAAAGCAAGCATTTTTGATTTGCATTTTGTGTAGTTTCAATTGATTACTACGGTACAGTAAAAACATTTTGGCTTCGAGAAATTTTCCGTGTCTGAGACAATAAAGTGCAGCTCTACAATAAGGCAGAGTCTAACTGAAACAAATGATGGTTTCCATCTCCAAGTAATTGCGAATGAGCCGAGATAACCAGAACATAATGAAAAGTGGGGCAGTATTAACCAGGATGAGAACACATGGAGACTAAGTATGAATTAAATGCTTGGAGAGTACCAAGAACAAACTGATATTTAGAATTCACATAAAAAAAGGCATATGGCGAGTAAACAGGAAATAGGCAACTGAAGAGTAACTAGGAAGTTGGCACTTGGAAGTCTCGTCACAATGTAAGCACCTTGGGAGTAACCACAATTCAGTTGCATGGAGAGTAATATTGATATAAAAACATGGAGAGTAACCATTTGATAGTTAGTGATTGTAACCAAAAAACAGTGACAAGAAGGATAAGCAGAAAATTAAGTACATAGGGAAGAATAACCAGGGAAAGATCCGAGAAAGTAAACGGCAAAAGGTATATAGCAAGTAACCAACTCAATGAAGTGCAACCAGAAAGCAAGGAGGAAACAGTCACATATAATAATCAGTAAAATATCACATAAGAGAGTAATTAGAAAATAGGTATATGGATTGTAACCAGGAATTATGCCTGAAGGTTGACCAAGGAATACATACATGGGTTAGGCACACAGATAGTAACGGCAAAATTGAAAGCTAGAAATAGTCATACGCAAAAGAATTGAGGAAATAGGAACATGAAGAATAACCAGGAAGTAGTCACGTGAGGTGCAACCAATAAATACTTACATGGAAAGTAACCAAATATTAGTCAGATGAAGAGCATCCAGGAAATAGTCACAATGGATATAGCTGAAATTCATGGGTACAGGTAAGAAACTATAACCCTTTAATACTGCATCGGAAACATGGATTTGTCATTGTGTAATATAGATAGAATTCTGCTATACACAGGCCTGACAATGTATAACACTGGGGTACAGTGTTAGTGGATATAGGTCTGTCATTAATTAGGAACTTTTAGCATATACAGCATAGAAACAAACCACAATGATTTGGTTAAACCAAACCAATAGACCATTTATGCTCCACTCAATACTCCTTTCATCTTTCTTCACCATCCATTCCTTTCCCCCTCACATGCCTTGCTAGCTTCCCTCAAAAGCATTTATACTATTCACTTCCTTTATATAATGTGGTGGCCAGAAATGTGACTCAGTCAATATTTCATACAGGTTCAGCATAAGTTCCCCTCTTTTCAATTATATCCCAACAGAAAGAAAGTTCAACGTTTTTTTTACATGGCCTTGCTAACCTATGGTACAATGTTTAGTGATTTGGCTATTTGTCCATTCTGCAAGTTGATTAATGCCCTTCTGTAATTTGTCAGTTTCCTCAGTATTGACTATCCTAATTTGATGTCATCAGCAAATTCAGAAATTCTTCTTTTGAGTCCAAAGCGCTCATGTAAACTGTGCAGAGCAGTGGTCCCAGCATTGATCCTTGTGGAATACCACTTCCTACCTTCTATCACTCTTTATCTTTATAACATTTATTATCACAAGTAGGCTGACATTAACACTGCAATGAAGTTACTGTGAAAAGCCCCTAGTTGCCACATTCCGGCGCCTGTTCGGGTACACAAAGGGAGAATTCAGAATGTCCAATTCACCTAACAAGCACGTCTTTCAAGACTTGTGGGAGGAAACCGGAGCACCCGGAGGAAACAAATGCATACACGGGGAGAACGTGCAGACTCTGCACAGACAGTGACCCAAGCTGGGAATCGAACCTGGGATCCTGGAGTTGTGAAGCAACAGTGCTAACCACTGTGCTACCGTGCTGCCCACTGAATAACTATCTTTCACTGCACTCTCTACTTTCTGTCTGGAAGTCTGCAGACAATCCATTCCGGCCTTATTCGGTAAGCTATTATAGAACATCTTATCAAAGGCCTTTTGAAAATCCTGATAAGTTACATCTACTGCATAACTTTGTCCACTCTTTCTGTTCCCTTCTCCAAAAAATCAAAAAGGTTGGTCAAACCTAAATGTAAAGAGAACAAGAGGGGAAGTTAGGAAACAATAAGGAAGGACATTGATGGCAAAGGGAATAGGTAAGTATATAGAATGGAAGTTGAAAAAATGGTTGAAACTTAAAGTGAGAGAAAATCCTATTAAATATAAGTCTGTGGAGCAATGCAGTGTCCACAATAAAACATGACAGCAGAAAGAAGAGATTCAGCTATCAGCAAGACAAAACCTGAATCTATTTGGATAGAAATTAAAAGATAATAAATGATCAATCCCATTTATTGGTGTTGTCTACAGACCACTTAATAGTGGAATGGAGGTGGAGTATTACATTCGAGGTATGCAACCACGCATAAGCCTTAAGTTAGAGCACAAAGAGGTTTATCAGTACTAACAATCAAATCAGCACCACTCCCTGGAGAGTCTCCTTCACCGGCCTGCACCCAGGCCAGGGTTTTGATACTAGATGGGGTGCCCCTCTTAAGGGGAGACCCACCCCTTTACCAGAGAAGTTCATATTCCTCAGAGGACACGTGAAATCTGATGGTTCCTGTCATGATATGGACTCATGCACACAATGAGATACAGACAGGCAGTGACAGACACCTAGTACAGCTAATTAACACACAGGACAGAATACAACCAATCAGCAGGCAGAACACTAAAAGGTGGTCTCCCACTATAAAACACATGAGGCATCAGCACTCTGCCTCTTTCCACTGGTGACAACTGTAGTCACAGTCAGGGTGTATATATCAGTGAGCACCTTCTACACGTGGCTCAGAGCTAGTCTGGTCTAGTTAGTTATAGTAAGCACGCTTAGATTAGTAGAGTGTCAAAACCCACAGCGAACTGTGTGCACTGCTTAACAAGTTCAATAAAGCGTATTGAACTAACATCACAGTTTGGAGTCTACTTTCCAGTCCAACTGCATCCAGTTGCAGTCCGTGTTAGCCCAGGGTGATTAACACGACATGGTACCAGTAGTCTACTATCTCTAAGTGATTTACCTCGAGCGATTCCGTGACGACCAGCAAGTGCCTTCCAGCGGCATGGAGAAGATCCAGACCCCTCCACAGTTACGGATCTCCGGCAATCTCGGCGCCAACTGCTGGCTCTTAAAACAAAGGTTCCTTCTCTACATTGAGGCCTCAGAGCTCGAGGATGCTTCCGATGCCAGAAAAATCACGCTGCTCCGATCAACTGCGGGGGACCAAGCCATCCAGATTTTCAACTCGCTTAATTTTACCAACGGCCAGGACAAGACCAAATTCAAGACAGTTTGGAGAAATTCGACAGTCACTGTGAAGTCGAAACAAACGAGAGCTTTGAGCGCTTTATCTTCCAGCAATGCCTTCAGGATAAGGATGAACCTTTCCAATCCTTTCTAACTCATCTCTGTATATTAGCGCAGTCCTGCAATTATGGTGCAACCGCTGATTCCATCATCAGGGATCAGATCATGTTTGGGGTGCACTCCGATTCCTTACGGGAGCAACTCCTCATTAAGCAGATGACCCTGCCAGTCGCAATCAAGACGTGCATAGTGCATGAACATGCGAGAAATCGGTACTCCCGTTTCAAATCGGCAGAATACGAAAAACTTGCCTCCCACAAGGCTGAGAGTGTGTACAGGCCATCGCCCAGATGCAGTGCCTCAGTATCGACGAATGCGGCCATTTCGCACGCTTTTCCCGGGGCCGCACGCATGCACAACACGAAAGGGAGAACAAAGTGGCCGAAAACCAACTGCGCAGGTGCGAATGTCGGCTGACCGCACTGCGCATGTACGACGACACACGGAGCATAACGACGTCAACATCATGACGTGCCCGATCTGCAGCACCGCCCTCTTAAAGCAGCAATCCCCTCCAAAAGGCAGGCGATGTTTAAATTGCGGGAAGCCTGGACATTATGAAGCCTTGTGCAGGTCTGCACCACCAGTCAAGGGCCAGCGATCCCAATTTCAACGCAAGCGCGTTCGATGTGTATAGCAAGGTTTACTGGATTCTGATCTTGGTAGCAATACGGATCCAGAGGACGACTGCCTGGAGTCCCCCTATCGTGTGGGCATCATCACTACATGTGAGTTTGCCTCCTCAAATTCAGCATGACGCCTATCTATCCTCAATGTGGATTCCGCGGACGAATGGCGCGCTGCCATACACGTAAATCAATGCAGCATCCAGTTCAAGCTGGACACTAGTGCTTCTGCCAATCTCATCTCTCAAGCTGATTTTGACCACATTAAAAATGAACCCAAAATTCTTCCACCAGCCTGCCAGCTCCTTGATTATAATGGTAATGTCAAACTGCATGAGGATCTTGTCATCTATTCGTCTCCAACAAGACCATCAATGTCACATTGCGATTCAAAATTGTCAAGCCTGATAAGGCATCCCTGATCGGTGTCCATGCATGCAAGCTACTCAACCTCGTACAGCGAGTCTATGCCATGTCTCCTTCCAATGTGGATCTTCAGGCTGACCCTGATGACATCCTTGCTCAATATCCGGATGTGTTTGATGGAATGGGCACTCTGCCATACTGCTACAAGATCCGACTCAGGCCTGATGCCACGCCTGTAATCCATGCACCACCAGTGACGGAACTGACTGACTGGGTCAGCTCAATGGTCTGTGTGAAGAAGCCCTCAGGAGAGTTGCGGACATGCATAGATCCCAGATTCGGACAAGGTCAAGGCCATTAACGCCATGAAGACCTCGGAAGACAAGAAGGCGGTACTACGCTTCCTCGGAATGGTGAACTTCCTGGGAAAATTCATTCCCAACATGGCATCACACACCACGGCTCTCAGGCATCTGGTGCAAAAGTCCATTGCATTCCAGTGGCTACCCACACATCAAGCAGAGTGGCTCGAGCTCAAAGCAAAGCTCACCATTGCTCCGGTACTAGCGTTTTTTGACCCGGACAGGGAAACAAAAATCTCCACGGACACAAGCCAGGATGGCATTGGTGCGGTGCTCCTCCAGAGGGATGACTCCTCGGCATGGGCTCCAGTGGCCTATGCATCAAGGGCTATGACTCCTACTCAACAGAGGTATGCCCAAATAGAAAACGAGTGCCTGGGCCTCCTAACCGGCATTGGAAAGTTCCATGACTACTTCTACGGTCTACCAACATTCACAGTGGAGACTGACCACAGACCCTTGGCCCATAGTCATTCATTAGGACTTGAATGACATGACGCCCCGGCTTCAGCGCATTCTCCATCAACTCCGAAGGTACGATTTTGAGTTAGTATACACACCAGGCAAGGAGCTGATAATTGCGGATGCCCTGTCCCGCTCCATCACCCTGTGAACAGGTTGACTTCATCCGCCAGATTGAGGCACAGGTGCAGCTGTGGGCCAACAACCTCCCAGCCTCAGATGAAAGAGTGATCAGCATTCGTGAAGAGACTGCCAAGGCCCCTCTTCTGCAGCGTGCAATGCACCACCTTGCAAATGGCTGGCAACAAGGGCAATGCCCTCAGTTCTTTAATGTGAAGGACGACCTGACAGTCGTCAAGTGGATCCTTCTCAAGCTCGATCGTATCGTTATTCCTCGCAGCCTCCAGAACTTAGTGCTCAAACAAATCCATGAAGGGACGCATCAGTGTCGAAAAGTGTAGGCGCAGGGCCCGGCAGGCTATCTATTGGCCTAGAATCAGCCAGGACATATCCAACAGGGTCCTCAATTGTGCGACTTGCCAGCATTTCGAGCCTGCTCATGCCAAAGAAACACTCCAGCAACACGAGATTATGACCTCTCCGTGGTCCAAGGTGGGAATCGACCTTTTTCACGCCAATGTGCATGACTATGTGCTCATCATGGATTACTTCTCAAATTACCCGGATGTTGTGAAGCTGTCAGACCTCACACCAAGGACAGTCATCAAGGCCTGCAAGGAGACATTTGCCAGGCATGGTATTCCACTCACTGTCATGAGTGACAATGGTCTCTGCTTCCACAGCCAAGAGTGGTCCAATTTCACCAAGTCGTACCAATTCAACCACATTACCTCAAGCCCACACTACCCACAGTCCAACGGGAAGGATGCGAAAGGGGTCCATATAGTGAAGCAACTGCTCTGTAAGGCTGCGGACTCAGCTTCTGACTTCAACCTTGCGCTGTTGGCGTACAGGGCAACCCCTCTGTCCACCGGTATGTCTCCAACTCAACTCCTCATGAATAGAGACCTGCGGACGACTGTTCCAGCCAAACACTTACCAGACCTGGATCGCCTCCCAGTGCTGCAAAAGATGCAGCAACTCAGGAACCGGCAAAAGCTGACGTACAATGCTCATGCTTCCGATTTGCCTGTGCTATCTCTGGAAGATTTGTTCGGATCAAGCTTCCTGATGGAGGCTGGTCAGCCCCAGCTGTTGTTGTTCAACAGGCTGCTCCCAGATCGTTTGTAGTTCGTATGGCTGATGGCTCCATTGTCAGGTGCAACAGAAGGGCGCTGCGCAAAGTTGCCTGCCCACCACCAGATCCCACTTTTCCATATGTTGTTATGCCTCCTCCGGACACCTCGCACCACGAGGCCATCAATCTGACAGCAATCCCACCTGTCAAGGCACCGTCGTCCCCACCTCCACCTCTCAGGCAGTCGACAAGGATCAGACGCAAGCCCCAAAGATTGGACTTGTAGACATTAATCTTGTAAATTTTGTTCTGTATCTGCACGCTCGACACCTCTTGTGTATATATTCATCCACTCGCTTTCATCCACTCACCATTTAATGTAAATAGTTCTACATGTAAATACAGTTGCATATGCTCCAAGCAACCAACAATTTAAAAAAAAAAGGATCTGTCATAGAACATAGAACAGTACAGCACAGAACAGGCCCTTTGGCCCTCGATGTTGTGTCGAGCATTGTCCGAAACCAAGATCAAGCTATCCCACTCCCATACCGCACCCTTGGATTCTTATAAACACAATGGGAGATTTTATTCTGGACATTGTTCACACAAACTGGGATAACTGGGGCTCTTTCTGGGGAAGGTGGGACCTCTATAGACAGGATGGTCTACATCTGAACCTGAGGGGCACCAATATCCTGGGGGGGGGAGATTTGTTAGTACTCTTTGGGGGGGTTTAAACTAATTCAGCAGGGGCATGGGAACCTGGATTGTAGTTTTGGGGTACGGGAGATTGAGAGTATAGAGGTCAGGAGCACAGATTTGACTTTGCAGGAGGGTGCCAGTGTTCAGGTAGGTGGTTTGAAGTGTGTCTACTTCAATGCCAGGAGTATACGAAATAAGGTAGGGGAACTGGCAGCATGGGTTGGTACCTGGAACTTCGATGTTGTGGCCATTTCAGAGACATGGATAGAGCAGGGACAGGAATGGTTGTTGCAGGTTCCGGGGTTTAGGTGTTTTAGTAAGCTCAGAGAAGGAGGCAAAAGAGGGGGAGGTGTGGCGCTGCTAGTCAAGGACAGTATTACGGTGGCGGAAAGGATGCTAGATGGGGACTCTTCTTCCGAGGTAGTATGGGCTGAGGTTAGAAACAGGAAAGGAGAGGTCACCCTGTTGGGAGTTTTCTATAGGCCACCTAATAGTTCTAGGGATGTAGAGGAAAGGATGGCGAAGATGATTCTGGAAAAGAGCGAAAGTAACAGGGTAGTTGTTATGGGAGACTTTAACTTTCCAAATATTGACTGGAAAAGATATAGTTCGAGTACATTATATGGGTCGTTCTTTGTACAATGTGTGCAGGAGGGTTTCCTGACACAATATGTTGACAGGCCAACAAGAGGCGAGGCCACATTGGATTTGGTTTTGGGTAATGAACCAGGCCAGGTGTTAGATCTGGAGGTAGGTGAGCACTTTGGAAACAGTGACCACAATTCGGTGACCTTTACGTTAGTGATGGAAAGGGATAAGTATACCCCGCAGGGCAAGAGTTATAGCTGGGGGAAGGGCAATTATGATGCCATTAGACATGACTTAGGATGTGTAGGTTGGAGAAGTAGGCTGCAAGGGTTGGGCACACTGGATATGTGGAGCTTGTTCAAGGAACAGCTATTGCATGTTCTTGATAAGTACGTACCAGTCAGGCAGGGAGGAAGGGGTCGAGCGAGGGAACCGTGGTTTACCAAAGAAGTGGAATCTCTTGTTAAGAGGAAGAAGGAGGCCTATGTGAAGATGAGGCGTGAAGTTTCAGTTGGGGCGCTTGATAGTTACAAGGAAGCGAGGAAGGATCTAAAGAGAGAGCTAAGACGAGCAAGGTGAGGACATGAGAATTCTTTGGCAGGTAGGATCAAGGAAAACCCAAAAGCTTTCTATAGGTATGTCAGGAATAAAAGAATGACTAGGGTAAGAGTAGGGCCAGTCAAGGACAGTGGTGGGAAGTTGTGTGTGGAGGCTGAGGAGATAAGCGCGATACTAAATGAATACTTTTCGTCAGTATTCACTCAGGAAAAAGATAATGTTGTGGAGGAGAATGCTGAGACCCAGGCTATTAGAATAGATGGCATTGAGGTGCGTAGGGAAGAAGTGTTGGCAATTCTGGACAAGGTGAAAATAGATAAGTCCCCGGGGCCGGATGGGATTTATCCTAGGATTCTCAGGGAAGCCAGGGAAGAGATTGCCGAGCCTTTGGCTTTGATTTTTATGTCATCATTGGCTACAGGAATAGTGCCAGAGGACTGGAGGATAGTAAATGTGGTCCCTTTGTTCAAGAAGGGAGTAGAGATAACCCCGGTAACTATAGGCCGGTGAGCCTCACGTCTGTTGTGGGTAAAGTCTTGGAGAGGATTATAAGAGATACGATTTATAATCATCTAGATAGGAATAATATGATTAGGGATAGTCAGCATGGTTTTGTGAAGGGTAGGTCATGCCTCACAAACCTTATCGAGTTCTTTGAGAAGGTGACTGAACAGGTGGACGAGGGTAGAGCAGTTGATGTGGTGTACATGGATTTCAGTAAAGCATTTGATAAGGTTCCCCACGGTCGGCTATTGCAGAAAATACGGAGGCTGGGGATTGAGGGTGATTTAGAGATGTGGATCAGAAATTGGCTAGTTGAAAGAAGACAGAGGGTGGTGGTTGATGGCAAATGTTCAGAATGGAGTTCAGTTACGAGTGGCGTACCACAAGGATCTGTTCTGGGGCCGTTGCTGTTTGTCATTTTTATAAATGACCTAGAGGAGGGCACAGAAGGTTGGGTGAGTAAATTTGCAGACGACACTAAAGTCGGTGGAGTTGTAGACAGTGTGGAAGGATGTTGCAGGTTACAGAGGGACATAGATAAGCTGCAGAGCTGGGCTGAGAGGTGGCAAATGGAGTTTAATGTAGAGAAGTGTGAGGTGATTCACTTTGGAAAGAATAACAGGAATGCGGAATATTTGGCTAATGGTAAAATTCTTGGCAGTGTGGATGAGCAGAGGGATCTCGGTGTCCATGTACATAGATCCCTGAAAGTTGCCACCCAGGTTGATAGGGTTGTGAAGAAGGCCTATGGTGTGTTGGCCTTTATTGGTAGAGGGATTGAGTTCCGGAGCCATGAGGTCATGTTGCAGCTGTACAAAACTCTGGTACGGCCGCATTTGGAGTATTGCGTACAGTTCTGGTCGCCTCATTATAGGAAGGACGTGGAAGCTTTGGAACGGGTGCAGAGGAGATTTACCAGGATATTGCCTGGTATGGAGGGAAAATCTTATGAGGAAAGGCTGATGGACTTGAGGTTGTTTTCGTTAGAGAGAAGAAGGTTAAGAGGTGACTTAATAGAGGCATACAAAATGATCAGAGGGTTATATAGGGTGGACAGTGAGAGCCTTCTCCCGCGGATGGAGGTGGCTAGCACGAGGGGACATAGCCTTAAATTGAGGGGTAATAGATATAGGACAGACATCAGAGGTAGGTTTTTTACGCAAAGAGTGGTGAGGTCGTGGAATGCCCTACCTGCAACAGTAGTGAATCTGCCAACATTGAGGGCATTTAAAAGTTTATTGGATAAGCATATGGATGATCATGGCATAGTGTAGGTTAGATGGCCTTTAGTTTTTGACTTCCCATGTCGGTGCAACATCGTGGGCCGAAGGGCCTGTACTGCGCTGTATCGTTCTATTAAACCAAGATGGAGAACTTAAACCTGTGTAAACAGTCTCTGCTGACATCACGACAGGTGACGTTTAACCAGCAGCGATCCACATGTGCTGTGGATACAGGCGTGCCTGTAGATGTACTGTATACTTGGATTTCCAGAAAGCATTTGATAAGGTGCACTTCGCAGGTTATTGCAGCTCATGGTGTATGGGGTAACATATTAGCTTGGATTGAAGATTGGCTGGGTGGCAGAAAGCAGAGAGTATGTATAAATTGGTCTTTTTCTGATAGGCAGGATATAATGAGTGGAGTCCTGCAGGGCTCTGTGCTGGAGCAGAAACTTTTTACTATTTAGATCAATGACCTAGATGAGGGGAGTGAAGACATGGCCACTAAATTTGCAGACAGCATAAAGATAAATAGTAAAGTACGTTGTGAAGAAGACGTACAGAGCTTGCTGATGGTTAAATAAATTTTAAATAATCTTTATTGTCACAAGTAGGCTTACATTAACACTGCAATGAAGTTACTGTGAAAAGCCCCTAATCGCAACATTCCGGCGCCTGTTCGGGTACACAGAGGGAGAATTCAGAATGTCCAATTCACCTAACAGCATGTCTTTCAGGGCTTGTGGGGAGAAACTGGAGGACCCGGGGGAAACCCACGCAGACACGGGGAGAATGTTCAAACTCCGCACAGATAGTGACCCAAGCCAGACAGGCAGTGACAGACACCTAGTACAGCCAATTAACACACAGGACAGAACACAACCAATCAGCAGGCAGAACACTAGAAGGTGGTTTCCCACTATAAAACACACAAGGCATCGACACTCTGCCTCTTTCCACTGGTGACAACTGTCGTGACAGTCAGGGTGTATATATCAGTTAGCACCTTCTATACGTGGCACAGAGCTAGTCTGGTCTAGTTAGTTATAGTAAGCACGCTTAGATTAGTAGAGTGTCAAACCCACAGCGAACTGTATGTACTGCTTAACAAGTTCAATAAAGCGTATTGAACGAACATCACAGTTTGGAGTCTACTTTCAAATCCAACTGCATCCAGTTGCAGTCCGTGTTACCCCAGGGTGATTAACACGACATGTCTTATTCCGTAACCTCTGCTGGGGTTATAATATCCCTCCTCCGCCAAATCCGGAGATGTGTCCATGCCTGTCAGAACCTGTCCTGAACCTCTGGTCCGTTTAGAATGGGATTGATGCTGTGGCGTGGACTGTGTCATTCCGGGGCGGCGTGTACAGGACTGGACTGGACTGTACTTGCTGACGACCTCTGAGGCAAAATGGTGTTGTCAATGCGGTGGCCAGTGCTGATGGCCGCTGCTGGTGCAGGATGCGGTGGCCGGTGCTGGTGGCCGGTGCTGGTGCAGGATGTGGTGGTCGGTGCTGGTGCAGGATGCGGTGGCCGGTGTGGTGCAGGATGCGGTGGCCGCTGCTGGTGCAGGATGCGGTGGCCGGTGTGGTGCAGGATGCGGTGGTCGGTGCTGGTGCAGGATGTGGTGGTCGGTGCTGGTGCAGGATGCGATGGCCGGTGCGGTGCAGGATGCGGTGGTCGGTGCTGGTGCAGGATGTGGTGGCCGGTGCTGGTGTAGGGTGTGGTGGCCGGTGCTGGTGCCGGTGCGGTGGCTGGTGCAATGGCCGGTGCTGGTGCAGGATGTGGTGGCCGGTGTGGTGGCCGGTGCTGGTGCAGGATGTGGTGGCCGGTGCTGGTGGCCGGTGCTGGTGCCGGGTGCGGTGGCCGGTGCTGGTGGCCGGTGCTGGTGGCTGGTGCGGTGGCCGGTGCTGGTGCAGGATGCGGTGGTCGGTGCTGGTGGCCGGTGCTGGTGGCCGGTGCTGGTGCAGGATGTGGTGGCCGGTGCTGGTGCCGGATGCAGTGGCCGGTGCTGGTGCAGGATGTGGTGGCCGGTGCTGGTGCAGGATGTGGTGGCCGGTGCTGGTGCAGGATGTGGTGGCCGGTGCTGGTGGCCGGTGCGGTGGCCGGTGCTGGTGCAGGATGTGGTGGCCGGTGCTGGTGCCGGTGCTGGTGCCGGATGTGGTGGCCGGTGTGGTGGCCGGTGCGGTGGCCGGTACTGGTGCAGGATGTGGTGGCCGGTGCTGGTGGCCGGTGCTGGTGCCGGGTGCGGTGGCCGGTGCTGGTGGCCGGTGCTGGTGGCTGGTGCGGTGGCCGGTGCTGGTGCAGGATGCGGTGGTCGGTGCTGGTGGCCGGTGCTGGTGGCCGGTGCTGGTGCAGGATGTGGTGGCCGGTGCTGGTTCCGGTGCTGGTGCCGGGTGCAGTGGCCGGTGCTGGTGCAGGATGTGGTGGCCGGTGCTGGTGGCCGGTGCGGTGGCCGGTGCTGGTGCAGGATGTGGTGGCCGGTGCTGGTGCCGGTGCTGGTGCCGGATGCAGTAGCCAGTGCTCGTGGCCGGTGCTGGTGCCGGTGCTGGTGCAGGATGTGGTGGCCGGTGCGGTGCAGGATGCGGTGGCCGGTGCTGGTGCAGGATGTGGTGGCCGGTGCTGGTGGCCGGTGCTGGTGCCGGGTGCGGTGGCCGGTGCTGGTGGCCAGTGCTGGTGGCTGGTGCGGTGGCCGGTGCTGGTGGCCGGTGCTGGTGGCCGGTGCTGGTGCAGGATGTGGTGGCCGGTGCTGGTTCCGGTGCTGGTGCCGGGTGCAGTGGCCGGTGCTGGTGCAGGATGTGGTGGCCGGTGCTGGTGGCCGGTGCGGTGGCCGGTGCTGGTGCAGGATGTGGTGGCCGGTGCTGGTGCAGGATGTGGTGGCCGGTGCTGGTGGCCGGTGCGGTGGCCGGTGCTGGTGCAGGATGTGGTGGCCGGTGCTGGTGCCGGTGCTGGTGCCGGATGCAGTAGCCAGTGCTGGTGGCCGGTGCTGGTGCCGGTGCTGGTGCAGGATGTGGTGGCCGGTGCGGTGCAGGATGCGGTGGCCGGTGCGGTGCAGGATGCGGTGGCCGGTGCGGTGCAGGATGTGGTGGCCGGTGCTGGTGCCGGTGCGGTGGCCGGTGCGATGGCCGGTGCTGGTGCAGGATGTGGTGGCCGGTGCTGGTGCCCGGTGCTGGTGGCCGGTGCGGTGGCCGGTGCTGATGCAGGATGTGGTGGCCGGTGCTGGTGGCCGGTGCTGGTGGCCGGTGCGGTGACCGGTGCTGGTGCCGGGTGCGGTGGCCGGTGCGGTGGCCGGTGCGGGTGCAGGATGTGGTGGCCGGTGCTGCTGCCGGTGCCGGATGCAGTGGCCGGTGCGGTGGCCGGTGCTGCTGCCGGTGCCGGATGCAGTGGCCGGTGCTGGTGGCCGGTGCTGGTGCCGGGTGCGGTGGCCGGTGCGGTGGCCGGTGCTGGTTCAGGATGCGGTGGCCGGTGCTGGTGCCGGTGCTGGTGCAGGATGTGGTGGCCGGTGCTGGTGCCGGTGCTGGTGCAGGATGCGGTGGCCGGTGCGGTGGCCGGTGCGGTGCAGGATGCGGTGGTCGGTGCTGATGCCGGTGCGGTGGCCGGTGCTGATGCCGGTGCTGGTGCAGGATGCGGTGGCCGGTGCTGGTGGCCGGTGCTGGTGGCCGGTGCGGTGGCCGGTGCTGGTGCAGGATGCGGTGCCCAGTGCTGGTGGCCGGTGCTGGTGCAGGATGCGGTGGCCGGTGCTGGTGGCCGGTGCTGGTGCCGGGTGCGGTGGCCGGTGCTGGTGGCCGGTGCTGGTGCCGGGTGTGGTGGCCGGTGCTGGTGGCCGGTGCTGGTGCAGGATGCGGTGGCCGGTGCTGGTGCCGGTGCGGTGGCCGGTGCTGGTGGCCGGTGCTGGTGGCCGGTGCTGGTGGCCGGTGCTGGTGGCCGGTGCGGTGGCCGGTGCTGGTGCCGGGTGCGGTGGCCGGTGTGGTGGCCGGTGCTGGTGCAGGATGTGGTGGCCGGTGCAGTGGCCGCTGCTGGTGCAGGATGCGGTGGCCGGTGCTGGTGCAGGATGTGGTGGCCGGTGCAGTGGCCGCTGCTGGTGCAGGATGCGGTGGCCGGTGCTTGTGCAGGATGCTGTGGCCGGTGTGGTGGCCGGTGCTGGTGCAGGATGTGGTGGCCGGTGCAGTGGCCGCTGCTGGTGCAGGATGCGGTGGCCGGTGCTGGTGCAGGATGTGGTGGTCGGTGCTGGTGGCCGGTGCTGGTGCAGGATGCGGTGGCCGGTGCGGTGCAGGATGCGGTGGTCGGTGCTGGTGGCCGGTGCTGGTGCAGGATGTGGTGGCCGGTGCTGGTGGCCGGTGCTGGTGGCCGGTGCTGGTGGCCGGTGCGGTGGCCGGTGCTGGTGCCGGGTGCGGTGGCCGGTGATGGTGCAGGATGTGGTGGCCGGTGCTGGTGCAGGATGTGGTGGCCGGTGCTGGTGGCCGGTGCTGGTGGCCGGTGCTGGTGCAGGATGCGGTGGCCGGTGCTGGTGCCGGTGCGGTGGCCGGTGCTGGTGCAGGATGCGGTGGCCGGTGCTGGTGCAGTGGCCGGTGCTGGTGGCCGGTGCGGTGGCCGCTGCTGGTGCCGGGTGCGGTGGCCGGTGCGGTGGCCGGTGCTGGTGCCGGGTGTGGTGGCCGGTGTGGTGGAGGATGTGGTGGCCGGTGCGGTGGCCGGTGCTGGTGCAGGATGTGGTGGCCGGTGCTGGTGGCCGGTGCGGTGGCCGGGTGTGGTGGCCGGTGTGGTGGCCGGTGCTGGTGCAGGATGTGGTGGCCGGTGCTGGTGCAGGATGCGGTGGCTGGTGCTGGTGCCGGTGCGGTGGCCGGTGCTGGTGCCGGGTGTGGTGGCCGGTGTGGTGGCCGTTGCTGGTGCCGGATGTGGTGGCCGGTGCTGGTGCCGGATGTGGTGGCCGGTGCTGGTGCAGGATGCGGTGGCTGGTGCTGGTGCCGGTGCGGTGGCCGGTGCTGGTGCAGGATGTGGTGGCCGGTGCGGTGGCCGGTGCTGGTGCAGGATGTGGTGGCCGGTGCGGTGGCCAGTGCTGGTGCAGGATGTGGTGGCCGGTGCGGTGGCCGGTGCTGGTGGCCGGTGCTGGTGCAGGATGCGGTGGCTGGTGCTGGTGCCGGTGCGGTGGCCGGTGCTGGTGGCCGGTGCTGGTGCAGGATGTGGTGGCCGGTGCTGATGCAGGATGTGGTGGCCGGTGCGGTGGCCGGTGCTGGTGCCGGTGCGGTGGCCGGTGCTGGGTGTGGTGGCCGGTGCTGGTGCAGGATGTGGTGGCCGGTGCTGGTGCCGGTGCTGGTGCAGGATGCGGTGGCTGGTGCTGGTGCCGGTGGCCGGTGCTGGTGCCGGGTGTGGTGGCCGGTGTGGTGGCCGGTGTGGTGGCCGTTGCTGGTGCCGGATGTGGTGGCCGGTGCTGGTGCAGGATGCGGTGGCTGGTGCTGGTGCCGGTGCGGTGGCCGGTGCTGGTGCCGGGTGTGGTGGCCGGTGTGGTGGCCGTTGCTGGTGCCGGATGTGGTGGCCGGTGCGTTGGCCAGTGCTGGTGCAGGATGTGGTGGCCGGTGCGGTGGCCAGTGCTGGTGCAGGATGTGGTGGCCGGTGCGGTGGCCGGTGCTGGTGCAGGATGTGGTGGCCGGTGTGGTGGCCGGTGCTGGTGCAGGATGCGGTGGCCGGTGCTGGTGCAGGATGTTTGGGCGGCGCCACTGTCTCCATTTCAGTCTGAATCAGAGCTGAGTCGATCCTTGTTCAACATTTCAGTGTCCTCAGTTTTATCTGCAGCCACAACAGGGACCGGGGCCAGTGATGACAGCAGTAGGGGCAGTAGGACCAGCGGTGACACTGGTGAACCGGGGACCGTAGGGTGTGGGGTGGGGTGCGGGTTGTTCGGCAAGGAGGTCTGGCATGAAGCTCCAATGATGATCCATATTCCAGTTAGATTCACGCCCTTGTGCTCTGACCTTGTAGGATACCGGCCCGATGGCTACCTAGGACCCAAACCACTTCATCGCCAAAGTTTCGGGCATGCAGTGCATCGCAGGGGGCGAATGTGCTGGCTTGCGGCCGGCAACCGGCATCAATCTTAGACTGGTCCACACTTGAGGCCAGCACATGGGTGCATAAGAGCACACTGTCTTCAATGCTCAGTTCCTGCATCTTCCCCGAGTAAGCCTTCAGGTCCTTGGATACAGCACGGTGCTGGACCTGATATTGCACCGTGTGCCTGACACGGGAGGACTGTGGGTTGGTCTGGTTTCAGCTGTGGATGCGAGATGCTATGGCCAGCAGTTGAGTCCATGAAATGGAGGGCAGCAACAACCTCATCGGCCACGGCATGAGTAGGTGGCTTAGTGGGCAGCGGTAGGTAACTCAAAGCGTCCGCGTGGGGTATATGGGCAGTGGAGCGGTGTTCCAATACATAGTCATACACTGCCAGTAATAGCGGCCAGCTCTGGATGCGGATGTAGGCTATGGGAGGAATTGCACGGTCCACCTTGACGAGTCCCAGAAAGGGTTTGTGGTCTGTTAGGACAGTGAAGTGGTGCCAGTAGACGTACTGGTGGAATTTGTATAAACTAAATAAGACGGCCAGTACTTCTTTCTCCACTTGCGCATACCGTTTCTCCGCGTCTGCCAATGTCCCAGATGCAAATGCGATAAGGCGCACGGAACGATCTTTCATTACATGGGCCAGTACAGCCCCGACACCATAAGGAGATGCGTCGCAGGTCAGTAAGTGTGGCCTCGAAGGGTCAAAATGACTAAGCAGTCTTGAAGAGGAAAGCTGCTGTTTTACTCTGGCAAATGCTGCATGTTGCCTGGTGCACCAAACTCAGAGTTGTCCTTTCTTTAGTAGTTTAAAAATAATCTTTATTAGTGTCACAAGTAGGCTTACATTAACACTGCAATGAAGTTACTGTGAAAAGCCCCTAGTCGCCACATTCCGGCGCCTGTTCAGGTCACAGAGGGAGAATTCAGAATGTCCAATTCACCGAACAGCATGTCTTTCGGCACTTGTGGCAGGAAACCGTAGCGCCCGGAGGAAATCCACGCAGACTTGGGGAGAACGTGCAGACTCCGCACAGACAGCGACCCAAGCCAGGAATCAACCTGGGATCCTGGAGTTGAAGGGGAACAGCTTCCCCATTTGACCATCCCGTCTATATCGTCCTGTAACCCAAGACACTCAACCTCACTGTTAGCCACCCGGCCAATCTTTGTGTCAGCCTCAAGCTTACTGATCCTACCCCACACAGGGGCTGGTTTAGCTCAGGGCTAAAGAGCTGGCTTTTAAAGCAGACCGAGGCAGGCCAGCAGCACGGTTCAATTCCCGTACCAGCCTCCCCGAACAGGTGCCGGAATGTGGCGACCAGGGGCTTTTCACAGTAAGTTCATTTGAAGCTTACTTGTGACAATCAGCGATTTTCATTTTTCACATAGTCATCTCAGTCATTTATATAAATGACAAACAATAGGTACGTCCCTGTGGTACGTCACTTGATACTGGCTTCAAGTCACCAAAACAGCCGTCTGTCATCACCCTCTGTCTCCTACATCTCAGCCAATTTTGAATCCACCATATCAGGTTCCCCTGTATCCCACGTGCATTTGCCTTCTTTATAAGTCTCCCATGTGGGCTCTTGTCAAAAACTTTGCTGAAGTCCATGTAAACTACATCAACTCACTACCCTCATCTACACATTTAGTCACATGCTCAAAAAATTCAATACAATTTGTTAGGTATGACCTCCCTCTGACAAATCCATGCTGACTATTCCTGATCAAACCTTGTCTCTCCAAGTGGAGATAGATTCTCTCCTTCAGAATCTTCTCCACTAGTGAGACTCACTGGCCTGTAGTTCCCTGACTTATCCCTACAACTGGGATAGAGGGGGATGTAAAAGGGGTGGAGGAGTTGCACTGCTAGTTAAGAATATCGCAGCTGCACGGGAGGACACCTCAGAGAGCTCAAACAGCGAGACTATATGGGTAGAGCTCAGTAATAGGAAGGGTGCAATCACAATGTTGGGGGTTTAGTGTAGGCCTCCTAACAGCCAGCGGGAGATAGAGGAACAGATATGTAGGAAGATTTTGGCAAGGTGCAAAAAGTAACAGGGTGTTGTGGTAGGGAATTTTAAGTTCCCCAATATTGACTTGACTGGGACTCACTTAGTGTTAGGGGAGGGATGGGGCAGAGTTTGTGAGGAACATCCAGGAGTGCTTCTTAAAACAGTATGCAGATAGTCCAACGAGAGAAGGGACCATATTGGACCTAGTATTGGGGAATGACCCTGGCCAGACGGTCGATGTTTCGGTAGGGGAGCAGTTTGGGAAGAGTGACCACAATTCAGTAAGTTTTAATAAAGATAATCGTAGTCCTCAGGTGAAGGTGCTAAATTGGGGGAAGGTTAATTCATAGATCATAGAATTTACAGTGCAGAAGGAGGCCATTCAGCCCATCGAGTCTGCACCCGCCCTTGGAACAAGCACCCAGCCGAAGCCCACACCATCACTTTATCCCCGTAACCCAGCAACCCCACCCAACCTTTATGGACACAAAGGGCAATTTAGCATGGCCAATCCATCTAGCCTGCACATCTTTGGTCTGTGGGAGGAAACCAGAGCACCCGGAGGAAACCCACTCACACACGGGGACCCTGGAGCTGTGAAGAAACTGTGCTGACCACTGTGCTACCGTGCCACCCAAAACTGAAGAATGTAGATTGGGGGCAGATGTTTGAAGGAAAATCAACATCTGGCATGTGGGAGGCTTTCAAGCGAAGGTTGATAGAAATTCAGGAACAGCGCATACTTGTAAGGATGAAGGAAAAGTATGGCAAGTTTCGGGAACCTTGGATAACGAGAGATAATGTGAGCCACGCCAAAAAGAAAGAGGAAGCATTTGTCAAGGCTAGGAGGCTGGGAACTCACGAATCAAGTGTAGAATACAAGTAAAGCCGAAAGAAACTTAAGCGAGGAGTCAGGAGGGCTAAAAGGGGTCACGAAAAGCCAGCAGGAGTAAGGAAAATCCCAATGCTTTTTATACTTACATAAAGAGCAAGCGGGTAGCCAGGGTTGGCCCACTCAAGGGCAAGGGAGGGAATCTTTGCATGGAGCAAGGTATGAAATGAGTTCTTTGCGTCAATTCTCACCAAAGAGAACTTGGTGGATGATGAGTCTCGGGAAGGTGTGTAAATAGTTGGGTCATGTTGAGATCAAAAAGGAGGTGATAGAATCATAGAATTTACAATGCAGAAGGAGGCCATTTGGCCCATCAGGTCTGCACCGACCCTTAGAAAGAGCACCCTACCTAAGCCCACACCTCCATCCCATCCCTGCAACACAGCAACCTCACCTAACCTTTTTTTTTGGACACTAAGGGCAATTTAACATGGCCAAACCATCTAACCTGCACATCTTTGGTCTGTGGAAGGAAACTGCAGCACCCGGATGAAACCCACGCAGACACAGGGAAAACGTGCACACACCGCACAGACAGTGACTGAAGCCGGGAATCAAACCTGGGACCCTGGAGCTGAGAAGCAACAGTGATGGTATTGGGGGTTTTGAAAAACATTATGGTAGATAAGTCCCCAGGCCCAGAATACTGGGAGAGGCAAGGGAGATAATTGCTGTGGCCTTGGGAGAATTCTTTGTATTCTCACTGGCTACAGGTGAGGTCCCAGAGGATTCGAGAATAGCAAATGTTGTTCCTTTGTTTAAGAAGGATAGCAAGGATAACCCAGGTAATTACAGGCCGGTGAGCCTTATGTCAGTGGTAGGGAAATTATTGGACAGGATTTTTCGATGCAGGATTTACTCCCACTCACATGTGAGAGACAACATGGTCTTGTGAAGGGGAGGTCGTGTCGCACTAACTTGATCGTGTTTTTCAAGGAAGTGGCGAAGATGATTGATGAAGGTAGGGCAGTGGATGTTATCTACGTGGACTTCAGTAAGGCCTTTGACAAGGTCCCTCATGGCAGACTGGTACAGTAGGTGAAGTCACACAGGGTCAGAGGTGAGCTGGCAAGATGGATACAGAACTGGCGGGAATGGGACAACTCATCGCCGCCGACTCATCGCCGCCGACTCATCGCCAGCCCAACTCATCGCCAGCCCAACTAAAAATTGAAATTCATGGTGTGCTCAATAAAAATTAATGGAGGTGAAAAGACTTATTTAAAATTGAAATTCATGGTGTGCTCAATAAAAATTAATGGAGGTGAAAAGACTTATTTTATGTTATGAGAAATACCGCGTAAATATTCAATAGGAATCCTTTCATTAAAATTTTGGACTATCCTAAGAATGCGGTTATCAGTATCTAGGTATCTTTTTAATTTTGCTGGTGGTGCACTGCCAGCTATAAGCAATTCCAAATAACAGTCTCGTCCTTTTTGAACTTTACTGAGTGCATTAATGAATTTCCATATTGTAGGATGTTCCATCCCTAATTCCATTTGTAGTCTTCTGTTTGCTGCTTCTGCGTGTTTGTTGGTTCTGTCTTCATGATTTAAAGTTCGAATATACAAATTCCACATTTCCATTGGGAAGAGTGAGGCACGTCTGCTATTTCCGCGTCTGTTTAACCGACCTATATAATTGTTTTCGAGCCAATTCAGGATTGGCAAATGCTCTGTAGATAATTCGTCAACTAAGGCATCAATATAGGAATCTATATGTTTGACAGGGACAAATGCAAGAGCCAGTATCATCTTGACTTGCAACGAAAACTTGCTGTCGTTATTATAACGAGAAGTTAGACCCGAAGCCGCAATGTGCTTCTGCATATTTTGACTAAGGTGAAAGAAGCACCCTTTTAATTCTACGTTTGGAAATATTTCTTTGATTGCACTAAATGCCGCGAGTTCAAAATCACATACAATTGATTTCGGGTTTACGGTGGGCTCAATTTCTTTTATCATTTCAAATAACCTTGAATATGTAACTTTTTGCTTGTTAGGTAAAAGAGCATAAAGTACTGGGATGACATCTCCGAATCTTTGAGCCAGTACAATATAAACCTGAGAAAATAACTTCGGAGCTATCTTAAATGTTCCATCTACATACCAAACTTCTGATGAAGCCAACTGTTGCAACCAACTTCTCCTTCCAAACAGCAAGATTCTGTCTTCTCCGGGACCACTGTCTTTTAGTAAAAAAACTTCCTTCTGGTTTGGCTCCGTTTCGTAGGTCGCATATTCATCAGGGATTGCTAACTGATGAAGGTCAATTGGGTCTGGCGGAGGGACGCTAATTTGATTCCGTTTCCGTCGAATTGTTTTCTTCAGAGCAGACGCACACGGTAGTGATCCTTGTTCCGCTTGGGAAACATTCGCCAAAACTTCATTAATCAATACACTTGGGTTTTCCATTGTCTCTTCGGCTCGGGTTTTAATTTTTGTAGTCGTCCTTGCCACTTCTATTCGTATTGGTGAAGAGTCATGGGTGTGAGTATTTATGAATTTCACTACGTTTCCAAATCTTGTGTGAATTCTTGCTTTGCATCTGCTGAGCTGTTCACATCGCCAAAACATCAAATCGCCTTCGGTTTTACTGAATTTATCAAAAATGAACAAATATCCATTATGAGAAAACTTCTCTTTGCCTCGCTGACTTAAAATTTGCTCCATTGTAAAGGGTTTAAAATTGGAAGAATTAAAATTGAAGTAAAGGGTTTAAAATTGGAAGAAATAAAATTGAAGTTCCTGTCCTGAAGGTCATTTGTGGATCTAGTTCGGTTATTACTTGTTATGTGGAGGAGCAGATTTCTTTGTTGACAAATAGGTGTGTTGGTAATTGAGTAACTTGTGGATCTAGTTAGTCGGTAATTACTTGTTATCTATGAAGAGGCGTTGCGTTGGTAATTGAGTGATTTGTGGATCTAGTTAGTTGGTAATTACTTGTTATGTATTTGTTTTTATTATTATTGAGGGCTGGCGATGAGTTGGGCTGGCGCTGAGTTGGGCTGGCGATGAGTTGGGCTGGCGATGAGTTGGGCTGGCGCTGAGTCGGTGGCGATGAGTCGGCGGCGATGAGTCGGCGGCGATGAGTTGTCCTAGACCCGAACTGGCTAGGTCATAGAAGGCAGAGAGTAGCAATGGAAGGATGCTTTTCTGATTGGAGGGCTATGACTACTGGTGTTCCACAGGGTTCAGTGCTGAGACCTTTGCTGTTTGTAATATATACAAATGAGTTGGCGGAAAATGTAACTGTCTGATTAGTAAGTTTGCTGACGACACAAAGGTTGGTGGAATTGCGGATAGCGATGAGGACCATCAGAGGATACAACAGGATTTAGATCGTTTGGAGACTTGGGCGGAGAAATGACAGATGGAGTTTAATCCGGACAAATGTGAGGTAATGCATTTTGGAAGGTCTAATGCAGATGGGAAATATACAGTAAATGGCAGAACCGTTAAGACTATTGACAGGCACAGTGATCTGGGTGTACAGGTCTACAGGTCGCTGAAAGGGGCGACACGGGTGTTGAAGGTAGTCAAGAAAGCAAACGGCGGAGCTTCCGGTGGCGGCCATGGTGTGAGTGCTTGCACACTTGGTTACTCCTGCTTGTGGTGGACCTTTTGGACCTTTTCCCTGGCTAACAGCAGGGCTGAGAGATTGTAAAAGGTGCAGGAGGGGTGGAAGGAGAGAGTGTCCCACCAGTGTATGGATTCATGGACCAGAAGTGGTCACAAAAGAATATAAGAACTAGGAGCAGGAGTCGGCCATCTGGCCCCTCGAGTCTGCTCCGCCATTCAATGAGATCATGGCTGATCTTTTGTGGACTCAGCTCCACTTTCCGGCCCGAACACCATAACCCTTAATCCCTTTTTTCTTTTAAAAAACTATCTATCTTTACCTTAAAAACATTTAATGAAGGAGCCTCAACTGCTTCACTGGGCAAGGAATTCCATAGATTCACAACCCTTTGGGTGAAGAAGTTCCTCCTCAGATCAGCCCTAAATCTACTTCCCCTTATTTTGAGGCTATGCCCCCTAGTTCTACTTTCACCTGCCAGTGGAAACAACCTGCCCGCATCTATCCTATCTATTCCCTTCAAAATGTTTAATGTTTCTATAGGATCCCCCCTCATCCTTCTAAATTCCAATGAGTACAGTCCCAGTTTACTCAACCTCTCCTCATAATCCAACCCCTTCAGCTGTGGGATTAACCTCGTGAATCTCCTCTGCACACCCCCCAGTGCCAGAAGGTCCTTTCTCAAATAAGGAGACCAAAACTGAACACAACACTCCAGGTGTGGCCTCACTAACACCTTATACAATTGCAGCATAACCTCCCTAGTCTTAAACTCCATCCCTCTAGCAATGAAGGACAAAATTCCATTTGCCTTCTTAATCAGCTGTTGCACCTGTAAACCAACCTTCTGTGGCTCATGCACTAGCACACCCAGGTCTCTCTGCACAGCGGCATGCTTTAATATTTTATTGTTTAAATAATAATCCCGTTTGCTGTTATTCCTACCAAAATGGATAACCTCACATTTGTCAACATTGTATTCCATTTGCCAGACCCTAGCCCATTCACTTGTCAAAAGCTGGTGTGGTGCCTGCAACACAGGGGAATAATAATAATCATCACTTATTGTCACGAGCAGGCTTCAATGAATTACTGTGAAAAGCCCCTAGTCACCACATTCCGGCGCCTGTTCGGGGAGGCTCTCACGGGAACTGAACACACTCTGCTGGCATTGTTCTGCATTACAAACCAACTGTCTAACCAGCCCCTAGGGATGACGGAGGGTCAGGGTCCGATCTTGCCCGTCCAATGGTCGATGGAGCAGCTAGTGAGCTTCCTCCACGAGAAATTCGTCCAGCAGAGGAAGGAGAACTTGGAGGACCTGGCCAGGGTAATGGGTACGATAAAGGCAGGGATCGACCACAGGGAGATGAGGTTAGAGGCCCTGGGCCAGACGATCCAGAAGGTGGAGGAGGCGTGGGGTGAGAGGGGGAGCATGAGGAGCAACTTGATCGATGGCAGCGGAGATGGGGTTGATGTGAGATCAACAAAGGAAGCTGCAGGAGAAGGTGGAGGATTTGGAGAATAGCTCGCGCAGGCAGAATGTAATGTTCGTGGGCCTGCAGGAGGGCAGCGAGGGAGCAGACGCTGCCGGATCTGTGGCGCAAATGTTCGAGAAGCTGCTGGGTGAAGGGGCATTTGCTCGACCCCTGGAAATGGATCGGACGCACAGGGCGCTGATGAGGAAGCTGCAAGGGAACGAGCCACTGAGGGCGAAGGTAGTGTGCCTGCACAGGTTCTAGGATAAGGAGCGGATTTTGAGGTGGGCCAGGCAGACGAGGTGCTGGGAAGGTAGTGAGCTGTGCGTTTAACAGGACCAGGGTGCGGAGCTGACCATAACGAGAGTGAGCTTCAACAAGGTGAAGTCAGCCCTCTTTGAGAACATAGAATAGTACAGCACAGTACAGGCCCTTCGGCCCAAGATGTTGTGCCGACCTTTTATCCTAATCTAAGATCAACCTAACCTACACCCCTTCAATTTATTGCTGTCCATGTGCCTGTCTAAGATTCGCTTAAAAACCCCGTAACCTGCAACAGCCCTCGACACTATTTACAATCACCTTAAAATTATGTCCCCCATGACAGCCATTCCCACCCTGGGGAAAAGTCTCTGGCTATCAAGTCACCTCTCTGCCTTCTTCGCTCCAGTGAGAAAAGCCCTAGCTCCCTCAACCTTTCTTCATAAGACATGCCCTCCAGTCCAGGCAGCATCCTGGTAAATCTCCTCTGTACCCTCTCCAAAGCATCCACAGTTTTATAAAACTGCAGCAAAACCTGGCGGTTCATAAACTCAATCCCCCTGTTAATGAAAGCCAACACACCATACGCCTTCTTAACAACCCTATCAACCTGGGTGGAAACTTTGAGGGATCTATGTATGTGGACCCCAAGATCCCTCTGTTCCTCCACACTTCCAAGAATCCTGCTATTCAGCATTCAAATTCGACCTTCCAAAATGAATCACTTCACATTTATCTAGGTTGAACTCCATCTGCCACTTCTCAGCCCAGCTCTGCATCCTGTCAATGTCCTGTTGTAACCTGCAACAGCCCTCGACACTATTTACAACTCCACCAACCTTCATGTCATCGGCAAACTTACTAACCCACCCTTCCCCTTCCTCATCCAAGTCATTTTTGAAAACCACAGGACCAGAGGTCCCAGAACAGACCCTTGCGGGACACCACTGGTCACCGACCTCCAGGCAGAATACCTTCCATCCACTACCACTCGCTGTCTTCTTTCGGCCAGCCAATTCTGTAACCAGACAGCCAAATTTCCCTGTATCCCATGCCCCCTAACTTTCTGAATGAGCCTACCATGGGGAACCTTATCAAATACCTTACTGAAATCCATATACACCACATCCACTGCCCGACCTTCATCAATGTGGCAGCACCGATGGGCAGCATGATAGAATAGTGGTTAGCACAGTCGCTTCACAGCTCCAGGGTCGCAGGTTCGATTCCCGGCTTGGGTCACTGTCTGTGTGGAGTCTGCACGTTCTACCCGTGTCTGCGTGGGTTTCCACCGTGTGATCCAGTTTCCGCCCACAGTCTAAAGATGTGTAGGTTATGTGGATTGGCCATGCTAAATTGCCCTTAGTATCCAAAAAGGTTAAATTGGGTTACTGGGGTATGGGGATAAAGGGGATAGGGTGGCGGTGTGGGGCTTAAGTAGGGTGCTCTTTCCAAAGGCCGGTGCAGGCTCGATGGGCTGAATGGCCTCCTTTTGCATTGTAAATTCTATGATTCCATGAATGTGTCTCGTCACATCCTCAAAAAATTCAATGAGGCTTGTGAGGCATGACCTGCCCCTCACAAAGCCATGCTGACCATCTGTAATCAAACTACGTTTTTTGAAATAATCATAAATCCTATCTCTCAGAATCCTTTCCAATATTTTGCTCACAACAGACATAAGGCTGATGGGTCTGTAATTCCCAGGGATTTCCCTATTCCCTTTCTTGAACAGGGGAACAACATTCGCCTCCCTCCAATCATCCGGTACTACTCCAGTGGAGAGTGAGGAGGCAAAGATCATCGCCAACGGCGCAGCAATCTCCTCCCTCGCTTCCCGTAGTAACCTTGGGTATATCCCGTCAGGCCCAGGGGACTTATCTATCCTGATGCTTTTCAAAATTTCCAGCACAGCCTCCTTAATATCAACCTGTTTGAGTCTATTAACCTGGTTCACACTGTTCTCATGAGCAACAAGGTCCCTCTCTCTAGTGAATACTGAAGCAAAATATTCATTTAGGGGCTCCCCTATCTCCTTAGACTCTAGGCACAAGTTCCATCCACTATCCCTGATCGGCCCTACTCTCACAATGATCATCCTCTTATTTCTCATATGAGTGTAGAACGCCTTGGGGTTTTCCCTAATCCTTCTCACCAGGGATTTTTCATGCTCCCGTCTAGCTCTCCTCAGTCCATTTTTGAGTTCTTTCCTGGCTACCTTGTAACCCTCTAGAGCCGTGCCAGATTCTCGCTTCCTCAACCTTATGTAAGCTTCCTTCTTCCTCTTGACTAGAAGCTCCACTTCTCGTCATCCAAGGCTCCTTCACCTTACCATTCCTTCCTCGTCTCAGTGGGACAAAACAATTCAGCACTCGCAGCAAGTGCTCCTCAAACAATCCCCACATTACTGTTGTGCATTTCCCCGAGAACAATTGTTCCCACTTTATGCTCCTCAGTTCCTGTCTAATAGCAGTATAATTTCCCCTCCCCCAATTAAATACCTTCCCATACTGTCTGTTCCCATCCCTCTCCATGACTATAGTAAAGGTCAAGGAGTTATGGTCACTGTCACCGAAATGCTCTCCCACCGAGACATCTGACACCTGGCCTGGTTCGTTGCCGAGCACCAAGTCCAATATGGCCTCCCCCCAGTCGGCCTATCTACATATTGAGTCAGGAATCCTTCCTGTACACACCTGACAAAATCTGTTCCATCCAAACCATTTGCAGTAAGGAGGTTCCAGTCAATATTAGGGAAGTTGAAGTCACACCATGACAACAACTCTGTTACTTATGCACATTTCCGAGATCTGTCGCCCAATCTGTTCCTCCATCTCTCTGCTGCTATTGGGGGGTCTATAGAAAACTCCCAATAAAGTGACTGCTCCTTTCTTGTTTCTAACTTCCACCCATACTGACTCAGTCGACAAACCCTCCTCAACTACCTCCTTTTCTGCAGCTGTGGTTCACTCCCTGATTAACAGTGCCACTCCCCCTCCTCTTTTACCTCCCTCCCTATTCTTCTGAAAACATCTAAACCCCGGAACATCTAACAACCATTCCTGCCCCTGTGAAATCCATGTCTCCGTAATGGTCACAACATCGCAGTTCCAGGTACTGATCCATGCTCTAAGTTCTTCTCCCTTATTCCTCAGACACACTTTAACCCATTCCACTGAGTGCAACATTGCCCTATCAACTGACTATCCTTCCTCACAGACTTGCTGCATACTATTTCTGCCTGTTCAACAGCTACCCTATCCTCTGATCCATAGCTCTGGTTCCCATCCGCCTGCCAAACTAGTTTAAACCCTCCCGAAGAGCTCTGGCAAACCTCCCACCCAGGATATTGGTGCCCCTCCAGTTTGGGTGCAATTCGTCCTTCATGTACAGGTCCCGCCTTCCCCAGAAGATATCCCAATGAAAATGAAATGAAAATCGCTTATTGTCACGAGTAGGCTTCAAATGAAGTTACTGTGAAAAGCCCCTAGTCGCCACATTCCGGCGCATGTTCGGGGAGGCTGTTACGGGAATCGAACCGTGCTGCTGGCTTGCCTTGGTCTGCTTTCAAAGCCAGTGATTAGCCCTGTGAGCTAAACAGCCCCAATGATCCACATATCTGAAGCCTTCCCTCCTGCACCAGCCCTGCAGCCACGTGTTCAGCTGCACTCACTCTGTTCCTTGCCTCACTTGCATGTGGCACCGATAGCATCGAGATCACTCCTCTGCTTGTCCTGCTCTTTAGCTTCCAACCTAACTCCCTAAAATCACTTTTTAGATCCTCATCCCTATTCTTAGCTATGTCGTTGGTGCCGATGTGCACCACGACTTCTGGTTGCTCAGAAGGATCAGAAGGACCCTTAAGAATCCTGTAGACTCGATCCGAGACATCCTTGGCCCTGGCACCCAGGAGGCAACATACCTTCCGGGAGTCTCGCTCGCGGCCACAGAATCTCCTATCTATTCCCCTAACCATCGAGTCTCCTATTACTGTTGCTTTTCTATGCTCCCCCTTTCCCTTCTAAGCCCCAGAGCCAGATTCAGTGCCAGAGACGTGGCCGCTAGGGCCTTCCCCCGGTAGGTCCCCCCCCCCCCCCCCCCCCCAACAGCATCCAAAACGGTCTACCTGTTTTGAAGGGGAACGGCCACGAGGATCCCTGCACTGTCTGCCCATTCGTTTTACTTCCCCTGATTGTAATCCAGCTACTCTTGTCCTGCACCTTGGGTGTGGCTACCTCACTGTAACTCTTCTCTATCTCCCCCTATGCCTCCCAGATGATTCGAAGTTCATCCTGCTCCAGCTTGCTAATGCGGTCTCGGAGGAGCTGCCCGCAGTTGTAGTCAGCAGGGACACCGGTGGTATCCCTCATTGCCCACATCCTACAGGAGGAGCATGCAACTGCCCTAGCCTCCATCCCCTCTAATCTGAATTCCCTAAGAGATTAAAAGGGGAAGAAAAAAGATTAAACACCCGTTCGGCCATTAAAGAAAAAAATATATACATTATATATATATATATATATATACTGTTACTACTCTCCCAAGTGAACCCTCTAAAATTGGTGATTCTGCGAAATGATACAATGATAGCTTGCTGCTCCCAAAAAACAAATCAAACAAAAACAAAAAGATTAAAAAAAAACAAAAACAAACAACTCTTACCTTACAGAATGTAGCTGCCCTATGTGCAAACTGGAACTCCGCCCTCCGACTCTGCTCCCAGTCAGCTGTACTCTCTGTAAACTCTCGGCTCCCTTCTCGTTCTTTGAGGAAATTAAATGAAAGGAGCACCTTGCTCCCTCCTCACCTAGCTCCCTCAGTCACCAAACTCTCACGAAAGCACTCAAATGCACCCAAATTCAGCACTCCCTCAGTCACCAAACTCTCACTATAGCACTCAAATGCACCCAAATTCAGCACTCCCTCAGTCACCAAACTCTCACTATAGCACTCAAATGCACCCAAATTCAGCACTCCCTCAGTCACCAAACTCTCACTATAGCACTCAAATGCACCCAAATTCAGCACTCCCTCAGTCACCAAACTCTCACTATAGCACTCAAATGCACCCAAATTCAGCACTCCCTCAGTCACCAAACTCTCACTATAGCACTCAAATGCACCCAAATTCAGCACTCCCTCAGTCACCAAGCTCTCACTATAGCACTCAAATGCACCCAAATTCAGCACTCCCTCAGTCACCAAACTCTCACTATAGCACTCAAATGCAACCCACTCAGTGCGCACAATGTCAGCACTGTAAACTGGCTCACCTTTAGAACACAGAACATAGAACGATACAGCGCAGTACAGGCCCTTCGGCCCACGATGTTGCACCGACATGGGAAGTCAAAAACTAAAGGCCATCTAACCTACACTATGCCATTATCATCCATATGCTTATCCAATAAACTTTTAAATGCCCTCAATGTTGGCGAGTTCACTACTGTTGCAGGTAGGGCATTCCACGGCCTCACCACTCTTTGCGTAAAAAACCTACCTCTGACGTCTGTCCTATATCTATTACCCCTCAATTTAAGGCTATGTCCCCTCGTGCTAGCCACCTCCATCCACGGGAGAAGGCTCTCACTGTCCACCCTATCTAACCCTCTGATCATTTTGTATGCCGCTATTAAGTCACCTCTTAACCTTCTTCTCTCTAACGAAAACAACCTCAAGTCCATCAGCCTTTCCTCATAAGATTTTCCCTCCATACCAGGCAACATCCTGGTATATCTCCTCTGCACCCGTTCCAAAGCTTCCATGTCCTTCCTATAATGAGTCGACCAGAACTGTACGCAATACTCCAAATGCGGCCGTACCAGAGTTTTGTACAGCTGCAACATGACCTCATGGCTCATTCTCTACATTAAACTCCATTTGCCAGCTCTCAGCCCAGCTCTGCAGCTTATCTATGTCCCTCTGTAACCTGCAACATCCTTCCACACTGTCTACAACTCCACCGACTTTAGTGTCGTCTGCAAATTTACTCATCCAACCTTCTGTGCCCTCCTCTAGGTCATTTATAAAAATGACAAACAGCAACGGCCCCAGAACAGATCCTTGTGGTACGCCACTCGTAACTGAACTCCATTCTGAACATTTGCCATCAACCACCACCCTCTGTCTTCTTTCAACTAGCCAATTTCTGATCCACATCTCTAAATCATCCTCAATCCCCAGCCTCCGCATTTTCTGCAATAGACGACCGTGGGGAACCTTATCAAACGCTTTACTGAAATCCATATACACCACATCAACTGGTCTACCCTCGTCTACCTGTTCAGTCACCTTCTCAAAGAACTCGATAAGGTTTGTGAGGCATGACCTACCCTTCACAAAACCATGCTGACTATCCCTAATCATATTATTCCTATCTAGATGATTATAAATCGTATCTCTTATAATCCTCTCCAAGACTTTACCCACAACAGACGTGAGGCTCACCGGCCTATAGTTACCGGGGTTATCTCTACTCCCTTTCTTGAACAAAGGGACCACATTTGCTATCCTCCAGTCCTCTGGCACTATTCCTGTAGCCAATGATGACATAAAAATCAAAGCCAAAGGCTCAGCAATCTCTTCCCTGGCTTCCCAGAGAATCCTAGGATAAATCCCATCAGGCCCCGGGGGCTTATCTATTTTCACCTTGTCCAGAATTGCCAACACTTCTTCCCTACGCACCTCAATGCCATCTATTCTAATAGCCTGGATCTCAGCATTCTCCTCCACAACATTACCTTTTTCCTGAGTGAATACTGACGAAAACTATTCATTTAGTATCTCGCTTATCTCCTCAGCCTCCACACACAACTTCCCACCACTGTCCTTGACTGGCGCTACTCTTACCCTAGTCATTCTTTTATTCCTGACATACCTATAGAAAGCTTTTGGGTTTTCCTTGATCCTACCTGCCAAAGACTTCTCATGTCCCCTCCTTGCTCGTCTTAGCTCTCTCTTTAGATCCTTCCTCGCTTCCTTGTAACTATCAAGCGCTCCAACTGAAACTTCGCGCCTCATCTTCACATAGGCCTCCTTCTTCCTCTTAACAAGAGATTCCACTTCTTTGGTAAACCTCGGTTCCCTCGCTCGACCCCTTCCTCCCTGCCGGACTGGTACGTACTTATCAAGAACATGCAATAGCTGTTCCTTGAACAAGCTCCACATATCCAGTGTGCCCAACCCTTGCAGCCTACTTCTCCAACCTACACATCCTAAGTCATGTCTAATGGCATCATAATTGCCCTTCCCCCAGCTATAACTCTTGCCCTGCGGGGTATACTTATCCCTTTCCATCACTAACGTAAAGGTCACCGAATTGTGGTCACTGTTTCCAAAGTGCTCACCTACCTCCAGATCTAACACCTGGCCTGGTTCATTACCCAAAACCAAATCCAATGTGGCCTCGCCTCTTGTTGGCCTGTCAACATATTGTGTTAGGAAACCCTCCTGCACACATTGTACAAAGAACGACCCATCTAATGTACTCGAACTATATCTTTTCCAGTCAATATTTGGAAAGTTAAAGTCTCCCATAACAACTACCCTGTTACTTTCGCTCTTTTCCAGAATTATCTTCGCTGCCTGACTCTCCCCGCTGAAAACCGGCTTAATCCAATTAACAAGCTGCAGCTGCAAGTAACACCTCTGTTTAAAGCTGATTTTAAAAAGAGGTGAAGTTCGGCATGTTATACCCAGCGCGCTTGTGGGTAACATATGAAGGCCGGGAACTCTACTTTGGGTCGCCAGAGGAGGCAATGGAATTGATCAGAGACAATGGACAGGCAGGGAAACGAGGACATTGAACTGTGGAGGAGGTGTTCCTGTTCTGTATTTTTCTGGTTTGTCTGGATCATTGTTGCACTGGGTTAGGGGCCGTTGGTTTGTTCTGGGTTTGTTCTGTTCTTGATGGGAGATGGTGGGTTGTGTTTTCTTTGTGGTTGGTGGGGATTGTAAAGTTTGCACTGGGAAGATGGTTGAACGGCCAGGGGGGGGGGGGCGGAATCAGTGGGGAGTAGGGTACTAGGCACCATGGGAAGGGGCTACCAGGCTAGCTGGGCGGGCGAGGTCACGGAAGCGCAGTGGGGGGTGAGCAGGTGGCCAGCGTGTTGATGGGGATTGGGGTTGCTAATTTGCTATTGGGTGGGGGAGTGAAGGGTTGTTAAAAATGTGACATGGGGATGGTCGATGACGGTTGCCCTGGTGAAGTGCGCGATGCGGGTTGGAGGCTGGCCCAGGAAGGGTTAGATTCCAAAACAAGGAGGGGTGGAAATTCTGATTAACAAGCGGGTGGCAATTGAAGTGGGAAGTGTAGTGGCAGACTCGGGGAGGGGTAGATATGTTATGGTGAACAAGAAGCTGGAGGGGCTGCCGGTGGTACTGGTAAACATTTATGCTCCAAACTGGGATGATGTAGAGTTCATGATGCGGGTGTTGGGGAAGATCCCTGACGTGGACTCGCATCGGCTAATTATGGGGAGGTCTTTAATATGGTTATAGATCCAAGGCTTGATCGGTCGAGCTCGAGGACAGGAACGGTGTCGGTGGCAGCAAAGGAGCTAAAGGAGTTTATGGAACACATGGGAGGGTTGGATCCGTGAAAGTTTGGGCGGCAGAGAGCAGAAAAGTACTCATTCTTCTCCCATGTGCACAAAGTGTAGGATAGGATAGGATGTTGTTGGCGGGGTTGGTGGATGGTGAGAACTCGCGATTGTGGTGTCTAATTATGCCCCGCAATAGATGGACTTGTTGGTGAGTAAGGTAAGGGGAGAGGGAGGGGGGGCAGCGCCCGGACTAAAGGTTAGATGCAGGACTGTTAGTGGAGGAAGAGGTGTGTTTGCAGGTGAGGGAGGCCATTCAGGGGTTTGTGGAGATAAACGATATGGAGGAGATTTTGGCAGCTACAGTATGGGAGGCATTGAAGGCAGTGGTGAGAGGTGATTTTATATGCACAAGGATTGGCAGAGCGGGTGGAGAAGGATAGGTTAGTGGAGGAGATTCTACAGGTGGACAGGAGGTACTCGGAGGCAGGGTTGTTGAAGGAGCAGCAGAAGCTGCAGATGGAGTTTGGGTTGCTATCTATAGGGAAGACGGTGGGGCAGTTGAGAAAGGCAAGGGAGGAGGTGTACGAATATGGGGAGAACATAAGAACATAAGAACTAGGAGTAGGCCATCTGGCCCCTCGAGCCTGCTCCGCCATTCAATTACTTCCCCTTATTTTGAGGCTATGTCCCCTAGTTCTGCTTTCACCCGCCAGTGGAAACAACCTGCCCGCATCTATCCTATCTATTCCCTTCATAATTTTAAATGTTTCTATAAGGTCCCCCCTCATCCTTCTAAATTCCAACGAGTACAGTCCCAGTCTACTCAACCTCTCCTCGTAATCCAACCCCTTCAGCTCTGGGATTAACCTAGTGAATCTCCTCTGCACACCCTCTAGTGCCAGTACGTCCTTTCTCAAGTAAGGAGACCATAAAGTGTGAGGTTGTCCATTTTGGAAGGACAAATCTGAATGCGGAATACAGGGTTAATGGTAGGGTTCTTGGCAATGTGGAGGAGCAGAGAGATCTTGGGGTCTATGTTCATTGTTCTTTGAAAGTTGCCACTCAAGTGGATAGAGCTGTGAAGAAGGCCTATGGTGTGCTAGCGTTCATTAGCAGAGGGATTGAATTTAAGAGCCGTGAGGTGATGATGCAGCTGTACAAAACCTTGGTCAGGCCACATTTGGAGTACTGTGTGCAGTTCTGGTCACCTCATTTTAGGAAGGATGTGGAAGCTTTGGAAAAGGTGCAAAGGAGATTTACCAGGATGTTGCCTGGAATGGAGAGTAGGTCATACGAGGAAAGATTGAGGGTGCTAGGCCTTTTCTCATTAGAACGGAGAAGGATGAGGGGCGACTTGATAGAGGTTTATAAGATGATCAGGGGAATAGATAGAGTAGACAGTCAGAGACTTTTTCCCCGGGTGGAACACACCATTACAAGGGGACATAAATTTAAGATAAATGGTGGAAGATATAGAGGGGATGTCAGAGGTAGGTTCTTTACCCAGAGAGTAGTGGGGGCATGGAATGCACTGCCTGTGGTAGTAGTTGAGTCGGAAAATTTATGGACCTTCAAGCGGCTATTGGATAGGTACTTGGATTAGGGTAGAATAAGGGAGTGTAGGTTAACTTCTTAAGGGCAGCACGGTAGCATTGTGGATAGCACAATTGCTTCACAGCTCCAGGGTCCCAAGTTCGATTTCGACTTGGGTCACTGTCTGTGTGGAGTCTGCACATCCTCCCCGTGACTGCGTGGGTTTCCTCCGGGTACTCCGGTTTCCTCCCACAGTCCAAAGATGTGCAGGTTGGGTGGATTGGCCATGACAAATTGTCCAAAATTCTATGATTAACCTAGGACAAAGGTTCGGCGCAACATCGTGGGCCGAAGGGCCTGTTCTGTGCTGTATTTCTCTATAATCTCTATAACTGAACACAATACTCCAGGTGTGGCCTCACTAACACCTTATACAATTGCAACATAACCTCCCTAGTCTTAAACTCCATCCCTCTAGCAATGAAGGACAAAATTCCATTTGCCTTCTCAATCATCTGTTGCACCTGTAAACCAACTTTCTGTGACTCATGCACTAGCACACCCAGGTCTCTCTGCACAGCGGCATGCTTTAATATTCTATCGTTTAAATAATAATCCCGTTTGCTGTTATTCCTAACAAAATGGATAACCTCACATTTGTCAACATTGTATTCCATCTGCCAAACCCTAGCCCATTCACTTAACCTATCCAAATCCCTCTGCAGACTTCCAGTATCCTCTGCACTTTTCACTTTACCACTCATCTTCGTGTCATCTGAAAACTTGGACACATTGCCCTTGGTCCCCAACTCCAAATCATTTATGTAAATTGTGAACAATTGTGGGCCCAACACAGATCCCTGAGGGACACCACTAGCTACTGATTGCCAATCAGAGAAACACCCATTAATCCCCACTCTTTGCTTTCTATTAATTAACCAATCCTCTATCCATGCTACTACTTTACCCTTAATGCCATGCATCTTTACCTTATGCAGCAACCTTTTGTGTGGCACCTTGTCAAAGGCTTTCTGGAAATGCAGATATACCACATCCATCGGCTCCCCGTTATCTACTGCACTGGTAATGTTCTCAAAAAATTCCACTAAATTAGTTAGGCATGACCTGCCCTTTACGAACCCATGCTGCGTCTGCCCAATGGGACAATTTCTATCCAGATGCCTCGCAATTTCTTCCTTGATGATAGATTCCAGCATCTTCCCTACTACCGAAGTTAAGCTCACTGGCCTATAATTACCCGCTTTCTGCCTACCTCCTTTTTTAAACAGTGGTGTCACGTTTGCTCATTTCCAATCCACCGGGACCACCCCAGAGTCTAGTGAATTTCGGTAAATTATCACTAGTGCATCTGCAATTACCCTAGCCATCTCTTTTAGCACTCTGGGATGCATTCCATCAGGGCCAGGAGACTTGTCTACCTTTAGCCCCATTAGCTTGCCCATCCAACACTTATGTTGGTTTTTTTACCTCTGTTTTGAATCTTAACATCTCCAGTTTTATTCCTTTTGTTATTACTGGGCCTATTCACTGAGCTCCCCTCAGTCACTGTACATTGTACTGTCGCCCTTTTAGATTTTTGACTATGTCTTCTCTGCCTTGCACTTTTCCCCTTACTTCCTTTTGCTTCTGTCCCTGTTTTACTACCTTCCAACTTCCTGCATCGGTTCCCATCCCCCTGCCACATTAGTTTAAACCCTCCCCAACAGCTCTAGAAAACACCCCCCCTAGGACATCGGTTCCAGTCCTGCCCAGGTGCAGACCTTCCGGTTTGTACTGGTCCCATCTCCCCCAGAACCGGTCCCAATGCCCCAGGAATTTGAATCCCTCCCTCTTGCACCATCTCTCGAGCCACGCATTCATCCTATCTATCCTGACATTCCTACTCTGACTAGCTCGTGGCACTGGTAGCAATCCTGAGATTACTACCGTTGAGGTCCTACTTTTTAGTTTAACTCCTAACTCCCTGAATTCCGCTTGTAGGACCTCATCCCGTTTTTTACCTATATCGTTGGTGCCTATGTGCACCACGACAGCTGGCTGTTCACCCTACCCCCCAGAATGTCCTGCAGCCGCTCCGAGACATCCTTGACACTTGCACCAGGGAGGCAACATACCATCCTGGAGTCTCGATTGCGTCCACAGAACCGCCTATCTATTCCCCTTACGATCGAGTCCCCTATCACTATAGCCCTGCCATTTTTCTTCCTGCCCTGCTGTGCAGCAGAGCCAGCCACGGTGCCATGAACCTGGCTGCTGCTGGCTTCCCCTGGTGAGCCATCTCCCTCAACAGTATCATAGAACATAGAACATAGAACGATACAGCGCAGTACAGGCCCTTCGGCTCTCGATGTTGCACCAACATGGAAAAAATCTAAAGGCCATCTAACCTACACTATGCCCTTATCATCCATATGCTTATCCAATAAATTTTTAAATGCCCTCAATGTTGGCGTGTTCACTACTGTTGCAGGTAAGGCATTCCACGGCCTCACCACTCTTTGCGTAAAAAACCCACCTCTGACCTCTGTCCTATATCTATTACCCCTCAATTTAAGGCTATGTCCCCTCGTGCTAGCCACCTCCATCCGCGGGAGAAGGCTCTCGCTGTCCACCCTATCTAACCCTCTGATCATTTTGTATGCCTCTATTAAGTCACCTCTTAACCTTCTTCTCTCTAACGAAAACAACCTCAAGTCCATCAGCCTTTCCTCATAAGATTTTCCCTCCATACCAGGCAACATCCTGGTAAATCTCCTCTGCACCCAAAGCGGTATATCTGTTTTGCAGGGAGATGACCGCAGGGGACACCTGCACTGCCTTCCTACTCTTGCTCTTTCTTTTGGTCACCCAGTTTCTATCTCCCTCATTAATTTTCACCTGCGGTGTGACCAACTCGCTAAACGTGCTATCCACGACCTCCTCAGCATCGCGGATGCTCCAAAGTGAGTCCATCCGCAGCTCCAGAGCCATCAAGCGGTCTAACAAGAGCTGCAACTGAACACACTTCTTGCACGTGGAAGAGCCAGGGACAGTGAACGTGTCCCTGAGCTCCCACATCGCACACGAGGAGCATGACACGGGTCTGGGATCTCCTGCCATGTGTTAAACCTTAGGTAAATATATACAACAACAATTTCAAAATAAAAATAAATAAATTAGACAATGAAAAGAATGAAAAGAAAAACTACTTACCAGTCACTTACCAGGGTTAAAAAGCACCTCTGAAAAAGCACCTCCTCACACTCTGCACCAAATTATCTCACTGCACCAAATTACCAAGTTGCAATCCCCACTCTGGATGAGTCTCACTCCGGATGTGTCTCCTGCAAAAGTGCTAGTTTACTGAGTGCGCTCTCTGTCTGTCTTTTATACAGACCTCAGCTAATTGATGACTCAAAAAAATACCTTAACTTCAAACAGAAGAATACAATGTGCCCCTAAACAGGCCTCAGGTGATTGACAGATAACTGCCTCTCAGCAATTAGGGTGGGGGCAGCTTCAACCAATCAGGCACTAAGCTACACACTGCACTTTTAACTGAAAAACAGCAGAATTAGATTTTCCACTTACCTTCCCTGATTTACCTCACTGCACCAAATTACCAAGTTGCAATCCCCACTCTGGATGAGTCTCACTCCGGATGTGTCTCCTGGAAAAGCTGGTAGGATGCTCGCATATCAACTAAGGAAATGGGAGGCTGCGAGGGAGTTTGGGAAAGTAAAGGATAGAGGAGCGAAGATGATCTTGGACCCTGCGGAGTGTTCAGGGACTTTTATTGCAGGCTATATGAGTTGGAACCCCCAGCCGGGGTGGAGGGGATGAGGTGGTTGTTGGAGGGATTGGTGTTTCTGTGGATGAAGATCTGGTGGAGGTTGGGCGGGTTGAAGCAGTGGAGGGGCTGGAAGCGATGCAGTCGGGCAGGGCCACGGAGTTGGACGGGTACCCAGTGAAGTTCTATAAAATGTTTTCGGGGTGCTGGGGCCCTTGCTGGTAAGTGGGTCTAATGAGGCGAGGAGCGAGGGGTGTAGGAAGAGGACTCGGAGCAATGCGGGTCATACAGGCCAATCTCCTTACTAAATGTCGATGCCAAGCTTATGGCCAACATCTTGGTCTCAAGAAGACTGTGTGTCAGAAGTGATAGGGGAGGACCAGACGGGTTTGTGAAGGGGAGGCATTTGGCGGTGAACGTTAGAAGGCTGTTAAATGTGATAATGATGGCCTCCAAGGGAAGAGAGGTGGAGGTCGCTATGGATGCAGAGAATACCTTTGATGGGGTGGAGTGTGAATGCTTAAGGGAGGTCCTAGGGCGGATTGGGTTTGGGCAGGGTTTAGTAGACTGGGTCCAGTTGCTGTACCACCGGTGGCGAGTGTGTGGACGAGCCGAGTGAGCTCGGATTATTTTAGGCTGCACCGGGGGACGAGGCAGGGGTGCCCACTGTTTGCCTTGGCTACAGAGCCACTGGTGATGGCACTGAGAGCACCGAAGGACTGGCAGGAGATAGAACAGGGTCCCGCTATAAGCGGACAACCTGCTTTTATATGTTTCTGATCCGCTGGGGGTGGGGGTGGGATTTGAGAGATTATGGGAATCCTCGAGGAATTCGGCCAGTTTTCGGGGTATAAATTGAATATGGGTAAAAGTGGGGTCTTTCTGATTCAAACAAGGGGAAAGGAGAGGAGAATGTGGGAGATGCTGTTGGTGGTGGGAGGGAGTTTTCGATATTTGGGCATCCAGGTGGCACAGGAGTGGGAGCAGCTGCGTAAGTTGAATCTGGCTTGGGTGGTGGAGAAGATGAAGGGGGATTTAAGGTAGGATACGCTCCCGTTGTCACTGCCGGGAAGGGTGCAGACAGTAAAGATGACAGTTTCTGAGATTTTTGTTTATATTTCAGTGCCTGCCTATTTTTATTCCAAAGGCTTTCTTTAACAGGATGAATGCGGTGATTTCTGGGTTTGTGTGGGTGGGTAAGTCCCCGTGGGTAAGGAAGGCGCTGCTGGAGCGGAGTCGAGGGGAGGGGGGATGACCCTACCGAATTTCAGAAACTACTACTGGGGGGCGAACATAGCAATGGTCAGGAAATGGGTAGTTCGGGAGGGATTGGTGTGGGAGCTGGTGGAGGCGACATCATGTAGGGGCACGGGTTTAGGGACATTGTTAATGGCACCTCTGCACCCCTTGAGGGTGTGGGGACAGTGGCGGAACTTATGGGAGTGGAGGGGATGCCTATGTGGATTGGATTTTGTTATTTGTCACGTGTACCAAGGTACAGTGAAAAGTATTTTTGAGCAAGCAGCTCAATAGATCATTAAGTACATGAAAAGAAAAGGAAGTAAAAGAAAATAATAATAGGGCAACACAAGGTATACAATGTAACTACATAACACCGGCATCGGATGAAGCATACAGGGTGTAGTGTGAATGAGGTCAGTCCATAAGAGGGTCATTTAGGAATCTGGTACCAGCGGAGAAGAAGCTGTTTTTGAGTCTGTTCGTGCGTGTTCTCAAACTTCTGTATCTCCTGCCCGATGGAAGAAGTTGAAAGAGTGAGTAAACTGGGTGGGAGATGTCTTTGATTATGCTGCCCGCTTTCCCCAGGCAGCGGGAGGTGTAGATGGAGTCAATGGCTGGGAGGCAGGTTTGTATGATGGACTGGGCGGTGTTCACGACTCTGATGTTTCTTGCAGTCTTGGGTTGAGCAGTTGCAATACCAGGCTGTGATGCAGCCCGATAGGATGCTTTCTATGGGCACCAATGTTGTTCCCTATTGAAGAAAGGAATTAGGAAAATCCCTGGGAATTACAGAGCAGTCAGCCTTACGTCTGTGGTGAGCAAAATACTGGAAATGATTCTGGGAGAGATCGTATTTATGATTATTTAGAAAAATATAGTTTGATTAAATATAGTCAGCATGGCTTTGTGAGGGGCAGATCATGCCTCACAAGCCTCATTGAATTCTTTGAGGATGTGACGAGACACATTGATGAAGGTCGGGCAGTGGATGTGGTTTATATGGATTTCAGTGAGGCACTTGATAAGGTTCCCCATGGTAGGCTCATTCAGAAAGTTAGGGGGCATGGGATACAGGGAAATTTGGCTGTCTGGATACAGAATTGGCTGGCCGAAAGAAGACAGCGAGTGGTAGTGGATGGAAAGTATTTTGCCTGAAGGTCGGTGACCAGTGTTGTCCCGTGTTCTGTTCTGGGATCTTTGATCGTTGTGGGTGTATAAATGACTTGGATGAGGAAGTGGAAGGGTGGGTTAGTAAGTTTGCCGATGACACAAACGTTGGGGGAGTTGTAGATAGTGTTGAGGGCTGTTGCAGGTTACAACAGGACATTGACAGGATGCAGAGCTGGACTGAGAAGTAACAGATGGAGTTCAACCTAGATAAATGTGAAGTGATTCATTTTGGAAGGTCGAATTTGAATGCTGAATACAGGGTTAATGGCAGGATTCTTGGAAGTGTGGAGGATCTTGGGGGCCACTGACTGTCATGGAGTGTCCCTTTTCAGAAATATTTTGTATGATCAAATGGCTTCAGTGTTGTCATTGTGTTGTTATGGGAGCGGCGTTTTCAGAACCCAAAATATATCATGGAGTTCAACCAACCTCTCCCTTTAATGTAATGTTGATTTTGAAGTACACGGCTTGGTCTCCAGGTGTGGTATTACAGTTATGGACACGTGGGCTTTTAAACACAAAACAATGTTTATTCCATGAATTCAACTTAACCTTTTTAAATAAACATTGGATCACTTACCACCCCTTTCTTCAAAGATAACCCTGAAAATAATACAACACTAAATAATCCTTCAAAATGTTCCTTCAAACCTCCAAAAGACTTAACACCTTTAAACAGAAACACATCAGGTTAAAGACATTACCACTATGAATTTAAATCACCCAAATGATTCAGAGATAGTCTTTCATGGCAGAGATCACAGCAGATCCAGCTCACTGCAAACACAGACACACCCAAGCTCTTTTTCTCAAAACTGGCTTTTCCTTTCAAACAGCTCACAGCAAACCAGCCAGACACTTTTCAGCTGCTCTCTCTCAAACTGAAACAAAAGCAGAAGTGAGCTCAACTCCCCCACCCTCTGACATCACTTCAGTAATATGAGCTGCCTAATTTCTTAAAGGTACATTGCTTAAACATCCATTTCTTAAAGGTACTCTCACATGACACCTCCCCCCAAGAAAATAATAGACCATCAACTTTAAGATGGTTTCATTTTTCACTTTTGCACCATCCACTGAGAAATGTACACAGCAAATATACTTTTTCATTTCACAAATAAAAACAACACACGCAAACAGACATAATAATAAAGTCCATCTTTCCCGTTCTTCTTCCTCCAACCAAAATCCTTCTCGATTGACAGTCTCTTTGAACAAGAAAGTCAATGCACGATCCATCCATTCCTCTACGCCTCGGCAATTCTCTTCAGAATCAGATACTTTAGTTCAATCTGATCACAGAGTCCCTTGCAATTCACCAATACAGGAGCATCGGTTACCACAGATTTTAGGCAGTCACATGCCTGTTGAAAGTCCGCTGTCCATTGAAATTTTTGACGTTTCTTTAGCAAATCCATCAGTGGAGTAATTACGCCACAAAACGTTTGCACAAAGGTTCGATCAAATGCAATCATGCTAAGAAATCGCATTATTTCCCTTAGTCTTGAGGGTATCGGAAACTCCTCAAGGAAAGTGATTCGGGCTTCTCCAAATTCACTTTCGGCTAGGTTCATCACCAAACCCACCTCCTGAAGTCGATCGAAGAACTCCATATGATGTTTTAAGTGTTCTTTCCACGTCTGGAAGTTGGAAATAAAAGCAGATTGTCCCACTTTCTCAATGCAATCCTTCAAATGTGGGATAGGACAAGAGTCCATTCTTGTAACTGCATTCACCTTTCGATAGTCCACACACAACCGTTGGGTACCGTCTGGTTTAGGTACCATCACTATGCGTGAGCTCCATTGGCTGCAACCCACTTCAATTATGCCATTTTTCAGCATACTCTCAATCTCTCTGTTAACCTGTGCCAATTTTAAAGGATTAAGTCTATATGGATGTTGTTTGATAGGAACAGCATTTCTAATATCTACATCATGTATAGCCATTTTAGTACTTCCCAAATTATCTCGACAAACTTGCCCATGTGATATCAATAACTCTTTCAGGTCAGTTCGTTTAACAATTCATCCCAATTTTTAAGAACATCCTCATTTTCCAATTTAATTTGAGGTATGTCAAATTCACAGTCATCTGGATTTGATTCGTCACTTTGAGTTAGAATCATTAAAACTTCCTTTTTCTCTCCTTCCCTTTCGAAGTACCTTTTAAGCATATTCACATGACACACTCGGTGAGTCTTCCTTCTATCTGGTGTTTTTACCACATAATTTACCTCACTTAATTTCCTTTCAATCTGATACGGTCCACAAAACCTAGCTTTTAAAGGCTCCCCTACCACTGGTAAAAACACTAAAACTTTATCCCCACTGACAAAACGACGAACTTTGGCTTTCTTGTCCGCTACCCATTTCATCACATTTTGTGCAACTTTCAAATGTTATCCAGCCAATTCACCTGCTCTATTTAATCGTTCCCTAAAATTTGACATGTAATCCAATAGTGCAATTTCCGATTTCTCACTCACCAATTTTTCCTTAATCAATCTAAGTGGTCCTCTTACCTCATCACCAAAAATTAGTTCAAAAGGACTAAATTTGGTTGACCCATTAGGCGCATCCCTAATTGCAAACAATACAAATGGGATTCCTTATCCTAATCCTCTGGATAATCTTGACAATACACCCTCAACATTGTCTTTAATGTCTGATGCCACCTTTCTAACACTTCCTGCAATTCTGGATGGTGCGCAGTTTATTTAAATAGTTTTATTCCTAAGCTATCAATAACTTCTTTGAATAACTTTGAAGTAAAATTCGATCCTTGATCCGATTGAATTTCTGTGGGTAGTCCATTTCGAGTAAAGAATTTAAGTAACCCCTCCACAATCCGTTTAGCTGTAATATTATGTACTGGAATGGCCTCTGGAAACCTAGTAGACACATCCATTATAGTCAAAAGATATTGATTCCCACTTTTTGTTTTAGGAAGCGGTCCTACACAATCGATTTGGACCATCGTAAAACGTTCCTCAAATGCTGGAATAGGTATTAAGGGTGCTGGTTTTATCACTGCTTGAGGTTTCCCTATCACTTGACATGTGTGACATGAGTGACAAAATGTAACTACATCTTTATGTAGTCCAGGCCAATAAAAATGTTTCTGGATTTTAGCTTGAGTTTTCCTGATTCCCAAATGACCTCCCACTGGTACCTCATGTGCATCTCGCAACACCTCCTTTCTATACCCTACCGGCAATATTACTTGATGAATTTCTGCCTACTTTTCATCTACCTGCATATGTACAGGTCTCCATTTTCTCATCAAGACATCACTTTTACGGTAATAAAACTCTTGTATACTCTCATATTCCTCTTCCGTATATGCTTTCTGATATATCCATTTTATTTCTACATATAAACTAAACTAAAAACTAAAAATATCCGCCTCATCCTCCACCTGTTCTTGTTCTTTTTCAACCATCTGATCAAAAATCGTTTCTGATAATTGCACTTCAACTTCATCTTCACTCTTCGATTTCTCCTCTTGTCTTAACCTGTGACTTTGCGACCTTGTTACTGCACAATCCGGAAAAATCCCAGGATATTCGTCCTTCAACACTTCAGTTGTCTGAGTTTCCATTGACTTGTTAACATTGCAGGTAGAGGGCAGCATGGTGGCCTAGTGGTTAGCACAACCGCCTTGATCCCGGCTCTGGGTCACTGTCCGTGTGGAGTTTGCACATTCTCCCCGTGTCTGCGTGGGTTTCGCCCCCACAACCCAAAAATGTGCAGAGTAGGTGGATTGGCCACGCTAAATTGCCCCTTAATTGGAAAAAATAATTGGGTAATCTAAATTTATTTAAAAAAACATTGCAGGCAGATAGGCATCACTCCCACCTGCGATCCAGCTATATCATTACCCAAGATAAATTGTATTCCTGGACAAGATAGTTTATTTATTACTCCTACTACCACTTCACCACTCTTCACTGGACTTTCCAACCTTACCTTATGTAATGAAACACTACTCGTCTCACCCTGAATTCCACATATCACCACCTTTTCTGGCAACATTCTTCCCAAACTACATAATTCCTCATCTCTTACTATTAAAGATTGACTAGCCCTTGTCTCTCTTAAAATTGTGACTTCTTTACCTGCTCCTCCTGATACACATGAGTAAACTTTACGCACACAAGTAAATTATTTAAAGACATCTGGCACCTTCTTAACAATTACTTCTTGAACAGTCTGTACAATTGTTTGCACCTCCTTCGCTTTTCTGGCTTTCCTTTACAACTCTAACAAATCCCACTGTCTTTTCCTGTTTTCCCACATCAGCCTTCCCAGTGTTTTTCTTCAACCACCAATACTGTGACTTTACATGGACTAGTTTATTACAGTGAAAACATTTGAAACTTTTCATTTCTTATCCATGCTCCTGGATTTCTTTTTTAATCTGAGGTCCACTCTCTTTATTGTCTCCCATCAGATCACCTTTACCTTTCCCACTTGAGTATTTCTCATGTCCACAGTTTCTATCCCTCACCGGCTGAAACTGATGTCGGAAACCAATCTTTGATTTATGAACTAATTCATAATCATCTGCCATTTCTGCTGCTAATCTCACAGTTTTAACCCTCTGTTCTTCCACATCCAGGTTCGATTCCCGGCTGGGTCACTGTCTGTGTGGAGTCTGCACATCCTCCCCGTGTGTGCGTGGGTTTCCTCCGGGTGCTCCGGTTTCCTCCCACAGTCCAAAGATGTGCGGGTTAGGTGGATTGGCCATGCTAAATTGCCCGTAGTGTCCTAATAAAAGTAAGGTTAAGGGGGGGTTGTTGGGTTACGGGTATAGGGTGGATACGTGGGTTTGAGTAGGGTGATCATGGCTCGGCACAACATTGAGGGCCGAAGGGCCTGTTCTGTGCTGTACTGTTCTATCTATCTATGCGTTTTCACTACATCAGGAATTGAATTTTTAAACTCCTCCAAAAGTATAATTTCTCTGAGAGCTTCATACGTTTGATCTATTTTCAAAGCCCTTATCCACCTATCAAAATTTATGTCTGCCAATTTTAATTGACTTTCATGTTTCATGGCCATTTTCTGAAGTTCAAACTCCCTCTCTTTATCTTTTTCCCTGATCTGTATCTCCATTTCTTTTTCTTTTTGTTCTGCAATTCTTTCTTTTCTCCTTTCTTCTCTCTCCTTTTCTTTTCCTCTCTCCCTCTTTCTTTTTCCTCTCTCTCTCTTTCATATTCAAGCCGCTTTAATTCTTTCTCATATTCCATTTGTTTAATCTGTAACTGAATTTTTGCCATTTCCAATGAGTCAAACTGTATCTCAGGCAACTTTAAATGCTTAACCACCACCATAATTACCTCACCTTTTCGCATTTTGTCAGGTAATGTTAACTGCAATGTTTTTGCCAAATCTAACAGTCTGCTTTTTGTCTCTGTCCGTAAGGTACTGCGTGTGACCGTCTCCACCCCCAAAAACTTCCGAGCCTCTGAAAGAGCCATTGTCCACAACACTCTCCCCACTTAAACTAAAATACCACACCAGAAAAGCAACAATCCTTCACTGTCTTTAAGTTCACAAAAGCCAATCCAATAGATGGACTTTGTCCCCCAAGTGCCCCCAATTGTTATGGGGGCAGCGTTTTCAGAACCCTGCACCTAATGGATGCACCTAATGAGTCAACCAAATTCAGTCCTTTTGAATTAATTTTGAGTCATGAGGTAAGAGGACCACTTAAATTGATTAAGAATAAATTGATGAGTGAGCAGTCTGAAATTACATTATTGGATTACGACAAATTTGTTTTTATAAATTTGGAGTACCCAATTATTTTTTCTCCAATTAAGGGACAATACAACTTGACCAATCCACCTCACCTGCATATCTTTGGGTTGTGGGGGTGAAACCCATGCAGACATTGGGAGATTGTGCAAACTCCACACAGACAGTGACCCAGGGCCGGGATTCAAACCTGGGTCCTCAGCTCCGCAGTCCCAATGCTCACCACTGCGCCACATGCCACCCTACATGTCAAATTTTAGGGAACGATTAAATAGTGCAGGTGAATTGGCTAGAAAACATTTAAAAGTTGCACAGCATGTGATGAAATTAGTATTGGACAAGAAAGCAAAAGTTCATAGTTTTGCAGTAGAGATAACGTTTTAGTGTTGTTACCAGTGGTAGGTGAACCTTTAAAAGCTAGGTTTTGTGCACTTTATCAGATTGAAAGGAAATTAAGTGAGGTGAATTATGTGATAAGAATGCCAGATAGAAGGAAAACTCACAAAGTGTGTCATGTGAATATGCTTAAAAGGTACTTTGAAAGGGAAGGAACACAAAAGGAGGTTTTAGTGATTCCAACCCAAAGTGACAAACCAAATCCAGATGACTCTGAATTTGACATTCCTCAAATTAAGTTTGAAAATGAGGATGTTCTTAAAAATTGGGATAAATTGTTAAGTTAACTTCCAGAGGAAAAAGAAACTGACCTGAAAGAGTTATTAATATCACATGGCCAGGTTTGTGGAGAGAAGTTGAGAAGTACTATAATGGGAAACATGATGTAGATGTGGAAAATGCTGTTCCAGTTAAACAACATTCATATAGACTTTGCCAATTGGCACAGGTTGACAATGAAATTGAAAAGTATGCTTAAAGATTGCCGAATTGAAGTGGGTTGTGTCCAATGGAGCACACCCATAGTGATGGTACCGAAACCGAACAGTATCGAACAATTGTGTGTGGGTTATAGAAAGGTTAATGCAGTTACGAGAACAGACTCTTATCCTATCCCACGTTTGGAGGATTGCATTGAGACAGTGGGACAATCAGCTTTTATTTCCAAACTGGATTTATTTAAAGGTTACTGGCAAGTACCTTTATCCAAAAGGGCGAAGGAGATTTCAGCTTTTGTGACTCCAGGTGGTATAGACCAATTCAAAGTTATGCCATTTGGCATGAAAAACACCCCAGCCACATTTCAACGGTTAACTAACAAAGTTGTTTCAGGATTATCCAATTGTGATCCTGTGACTTTTAAATCAGACATGGAAAGAACATTTGAAGCATCTGATGGAGTTATTTGACCAACTTCAGGAGGCAGGTTTGGTGGTAAACCTAGCCAAAAGTGAATTTGCTAAAGCCCAAGTCACTTTCCTTGGCCATACAATCGGACAGGGTCGAATGGTCCCACGGATCTGAAAACAAAAGTTATTGAGGAGTTTCCAATACCCTCGACACAACGGGAAATAACGCGATTTCTTGGCATGAGTGAATTTTACCGAACATGTGTGCTGAATTTTAGCAGCGTGGTGCCCCACTGACGGACTTGCTGAAGAAACGTAGCAAATTTCAGTGCACAGCGGAGCTTCAACAAGCATTTGACTGCCTGAAGGCTGTGTTAACCACTGCTATTGTGTTGGCTATCCCAGATTACACAAAAGCATTCAAAGTAGCTGTCGATGCGAGTGATGTGGGCTTAGAATTTTTTCTTAGAATTTACAGTGCAGAAGGAGGCCATTTGGCCCATCGAGTCTGCACCGGCTCTTGGAAAGAGCACCCTACCCAAGGTCAACATCTCCACCCTATCCCCATAACCCAGTATCCTCACCCAACACTAAGGGCAATTCTGGACACTAATGGCAATTTATCATGGCCAATCCACCTAACCTGCACATCTTTGGACTGTGGGAGGAAACCAGAGCACCCGGAGGAAACCCACACACACATGGGCAGGATGTGCAGACTCCATACAGACAGTGACCCAAGCTGGAATCAAACCTGGGACCCTGGAGCTGTGAAGCAATTGTGCTATCCACAATGCTACCGTGCTGCCCTTAAGAACAAATTAATCTCCACTCCATTATTCTACCCTAATCCATGTACCTATCCAATAGCCGCTTGAAGGTCCCTAATGTTTCCGACTCAACTACTTCTACAGGCAGTGCATTCCATGCCCCCACTTGTATTATTATTAATTATTGCCTACTTTGTTTTTATTTAAAAATAATATACTTATTGTCAATTTTTCTTAAAGGAAAATGAAAAGGTGAAAAATGAAACCATCTTTGAAGCTGATGGTTCAGTTTTCTTTCTTGGGGGAGGTGTTATCGGGGTGCCCCTTGGAGAAATGTTTTGTGTTATCAAATGGCTTCAGTGATGTCATTGTGCGGGTGGAGCTGGGCTGTGGCTCTGGGTTTTTTTATTTGTTTTTGAGCTGGGAGCTGGCTGTGGCCCTGAGTTTTACTTTAGTTGACACATTTTTGGAAGCTGGATTCAGAGAAGTCTTGTGTGTCTCTCTCTCTGAATATTAAAATGTGTATCCAGATCACTTGACAATTTAACAGTGATAACATTTCTGGAAGGAATTCAAACCTACTGTTTTGGTCAAAGGATTTTCGGGTTAATGGATGCTGTGCAGCAGGGTAGCATGGTGGTTAGCATCAATGCTTCACAGCTCCAGGGTCCCAGGTTCGATTCCCGGCTGGGTCACTGTCTGTGTGGAGTCTGCACGTCCTCCCCATGTGTGCGTGGGTTTCCTCCGGGTGCTCCGGTTTCCTCCCACAGTCCAAAGATGTGCGGGTTAGGTGGATTGGCCATGCTAAATTGCCCGTAGTGTCCTAAAAAGTAAGGTTAAGGGGGGGTTGTTGGGTTACGGGTATAGGGTGGATACGTGGGTTTGAGTAGGGTGATCATGGCTCGGCACAACATCGAGGGCCGAAGGGCCTGTTCTGTGCTGTACTGTTCTATGTTACTTGATTGAAACAGTTAAGGGAAGTTATTAAGACTTATTTATAGAGTACTGTAGCTGTGTGGGGCATTTATGTTTATAGTTGATGAAAATGCTTACTGTGTATGTTTATGAAATGTTAACTGAATTTGTAGAATAAACATTGTTTTTGATTAAAAGTGCTTAAGGCCTCTGTTGAATAACACCTGACAGGCAGGCCCTTATGCTCCTCATAACCAAAATCTAGAAACAGTTATGGGTCAGGAGAACTCCATGATATATTTTGGAGTTTTCTAGTTGCCACCCAGGTTGATGGGGTTGTTAAGAAGGTGTATGGTGTGTTGGTTTTCATTAACGAGGGGATTGAGTTTAAGAGCCGCGAGGTTTTGCTGCAGCTCTATAAAACCCTGGTTAGACCACACTTGGAATAATGTGTCCAGTTCGGGTCGCCTCATTGTAGGAAGAATGTGGATGCTTTGGAGAGGGTGTAGAGATTTACCAGGATGCTGCCTGGACTGATGTCATGAAGAAAGGGAGCTAAGGCTTTTCTCACTGGAGTGAAAAAGGAAGAGAGGTGACTTGATGGAGATGTACAAGCTGATGAGAGGCATGGATAGAGTGGATAGCCAGAGACGGAATATCCAGGGTGGTAATGGCTATCACAAGAGGACATAATTTTAAGTTGATTGGAAGAGATGTCAGAGGTAGGTTCTTTACACAGAGAGTGGTGGGTGTGTGGAATGCACTGCCAGTGGAGGTGGCGGAGTCAGAGTCATTAGGGACATTTAAGCGACTCTTGGACAGGCACATGGACAGCAGTAAATTGAAGGGGTGTAGGTTTAGCTGATCTTAGATTTCCTCTGGCTCCACCACAGATTCCCCCTTTTTTCCCTAGTTTTCCTCTTCCCATTGATATACTTTCAGAATATCTTGGGATTTTCTCTCCTTTTACCAGCTAGAGATTTCTCATATCCCCTCTTTGCTCTTCTAATTGTTTTCTTAAGCTCCATCCTCTACTTTCTGTATTCCACTAATGCCTCTGTTGATTTGCTCCCCTTATACTTATTAAAAGCCTCTCTCTTCCTTCTCGTTGTATCCTGAACATCTCTGATCTTCCACTGTTCTCTGGTCTAGTAACTCCTTCCTATTACCCAAGAGGGAACATGTTGGGTCTGTACCCTCTCCATTTCCTCTTTGAACACCCCCCAGGGCTCCTGCCTTATTTTACTAAAGTCTCTCGCCCCCAATCCAAGACCTTTTTCTGCAATTTGTCTATTTCTTTGTCCGTAACAAACTTAAATTGCACCATGCTGTGGTTGCGATCACTAAAATGCTACCCCACCATCACTTCAACCACCTGACTGGCTTCATTCCCCAGAATTAGGTCCACCACTGCACCATCCCTTGTTGGACCCTCTACATGTTGAGCCAAAAAAAGGTCTCTTGTACATACTTTACAAACTCTGCTCCATCTCAGCCCTTAACACAATGACTATCCCAGTTAAGGTTGGGAAAGTTGAAATCACCCATGATAATCCAATTATTATTTTTACACACTTTTGCAAATTGCTCACAGATTTTCTACTCAATTTCCCGCTGACTATCTTGGGGACTATAATAAACACCGAGCACAATAGGGGGGGTTGTTGGGTTACGGGTATAGGGTGGATACGTGGGTTTGAGTAGGGTGATCATGGCTCGGCACAACATCGAGGGCCGAAGGGCCTGTTCTGTGCTGTACTGTTCTATGTTACTTGATTGAAACAGTTAAGGGAAGTTATTAAGACTTATTTATAGAGTACTGTAGCTGTGTGGGGCATTTATGTTTATAGTTGATGAAAATGCTTACTGTGTATGTTTATGAAATGTTAACTGAATTTGTAGAATAAACATTGTTTTTGATTAAAAGTGCTTAAGGCCTCTGTTGAATAACACCTGACAGGCAGGCCCTTATGCTCCTCATAACCAAAATCTAGAAACAGTTATGGGTCAGGAGAACTCCATGATATATTTTGGAGTTTTCTAGTTGCCACCCAGGTTGATGGGGTTGTTAAGAAGGTGTATGGTGTGTTGGTTTTCATTAACGAGGGGATTGAGTTTAAGAGCCGCGAGGTTTTGCTGCAGCTCTATAAAACCCTGGTTAGACCACACTTGGAATAATGTGTCCAGTTCGGGTCGCCTCATTGTAGGAAGAATGTGGATGCTTTGGAGAGGGTGTAGAGATTTACCAGGATGCTGCCTGGACTGATGTCATGAAGAAAGGGAGCTAAGGCTTTTCTCACTGGAGTGAAAAAGGAAGAGAGGTGACTTGATGGAGATGTACAAGCTGATGAGAGGCATGGATAGAGTGGATAGCCAGAGACGGAATATCCAGGGTGGTAATGGCTATCACAAGAGGACATAATTTTAAGTTGATTGGAAGAGATGTCAGAGGTAGGTTCTTTACACAGAGAGTGGTGGGTGTGTGGAATGCACTGCCAGTGGAGGTGGCGGAGTCAGAGTCATTAGGGACATTTAAGCGACTCTTGGACAGGCACATGGACAGCAGTAAATTGAAGGGGTGTAGGTTTAGCTGATCTTAGATTTCCTCTGGCTCCACCACAGATTCCCCCTTTTTCCCTAGTTTTCCTCTTCCCATTGATATACTTTCAGAATATCTTGGGATTTTCTCTCCTTTTACCAGCTAGAGATTTCTCATATCCCCTCTTTGCTCTTCTAATTGTTTTCTTAAGCTCCATCCTCTACTTTCTGTATTCCACTAATGCCTCTGTTGATTTGCTCCCCTTATACTTATTAAAAGCCTCTCTCTTCCTTCTCGTTGTATCCTGAACATCTCTGATCTTCCACTGTTCTCTGGTCTAGTAACTCCTTCCTATTACCCAAGAGGGAACATGTTGGGTCTGTACCCTCTCCATTTCCTCTTTGAACACCCCCCAGGGCTCCTGCCTTATTTTACTAAAGTCTCTCGCCCCCAATCCAAGACCTTTTTCTGCAATTTGTCTATTTCTTTGTCCGTAACAAACTTAAATTGCACCATGCTGTGGTTGCGATCACTAAAATGCTACCCCACCATCACTTCAACCACCTGACTGGCTTCATTCCCCAGAATTAGGTCCACCACTGCACCATCCCTTGTTGGACCCTCTACATGTTGAGCCAAAAAAAGGTCTCTTGTACATACTTTACAAACTCTGCTCCATCTCAGCCCTTAACACAATGACTATCCCAGTTAAGGTTGGGAAAGTTGAAATCACCCATGATAATCCAATTATTATTTTTACACACTTTTGCAAATTGCTCACAGATTTTCTACTCAATTTCCCGCTGACTATCTTGGGGACTATAATAAACACCGAGCACAATAGCTGTCCCTTTTTTAGTTCCAAAACTCTTTCCACAAAGCTTCAAGTAACGCCACCCCCAAGATAGTATCTCTCCTTAGTGCAGGAATTGACTCTTTGATAGTGTAATGGTTCCCACTCTTTTGCCTCATCCCCTATCCCTTCTGAAGATTCCATATCCCGGGATGTTCAACTGCCAATCCTTCACCTCCCTCAACCACATCTCCATGATGGCTATTATATCATAATTCCACGTGTCAACACTCGCCCTTAACTCATCCGTTTTATCTGTAATACTCCAGGCATGAAAGTAGAGGCCATTCAGTCATGTCTTACTCTCCTGAAACTGACTATCGCTGTATTCCCTCTGACCTGATTGCTTTTCTATATTATGTTGTGTCCCTATCCTGCGAACAGTCTGCATTCCATTGTTCTGCTAAATTAGTTTAAACTCCGCCCAACAACATTCGGAGCTGGGAGCTGAGGGTGGATTCAGTGTGGAGCATTCACGATACTGAGCAGGTCATGGACAGCACGTTCAGTGAGGTTGTCACACCGTAGGTTAGGATTGAACAGGCAGAGAAGGCATGGGCGATCACCAGGCAGAGAAGAGGGATGGATACTGTTGAGGGGGGGGGGGGGGGGGGGGGGGGGGGGGGTGACTGTACAGAGGAAAAGTGTGGCAGCCAACGTAATGGCTCCATGGATGGATGTACTACTCCTGTATTCTTCACTCGATGCCAGTGTCCAGGTATTTATATTGTGTGCCTTGTGTTGCCCTATTACATATTTTCTTTTCTTTTCATGTCCTAAATGTTTGAGTTGCACGCAGAAAACCCCTTTTCACTGTACCTCGGTACACGTGACAATAAACAAATCCAATCCAACCAGAAACGGTCCCAGTGGTCCAGGAATCTAAAACCCTCCCTCATGCACCAACTCCTAAGCCATGCATTCATCTGCGCTATTCTCCTATTTCTATACTCGCTAGAGTATGGCAATGGGAGTAATCCAGAGATTGCAACTCGAGAGGTCCTGCTTTTTAGTCCACAACCTAGCTCCTTGAGTTCCTGATGCAAGACCTCACCCCTCTTTCTACCTATGTTACTGGTACCAACATGTACCACAACCTCTGTCTTTTCACCCTCCATCTTCAGGATGCTCTGCAACTGGAACTTGGCACCAAGGTGGCAACATACCATCCTAGAGTCATGTTGACGATCAAAGCAGCGCCCATCTGTTCCCCTAATAATTGAATCCCTGACCATTTTAGCCCTGCCATTCTTCCCCCTCTTCTCTTGTGCAGTACATCCATCCATGGAGCCATTAAGTTGGCTGCCACACTTTTCCTCTGTTGAGGACCCCCCCCCCCCCCCCCCCCCCCCCCCCACAACAGTATCCAAAACGGTACATGTATTAGAAAGGGGGATGGCCACAGGGGATTCCTGCACTACTTGCCTCCCTCTTCTCTGCCTGGTGATCGCCCATGCCTTCTCTGCCTGTTCAATCCTCACCTACGGTGTGACAACCTCACTGAACATGCTATCCATGACCTGCTCAGCATCGTGAATGCTCCACACTGAATCCACCCTCAGCTCCCAGCTCCGAAATGCTACAGTTGGACACACTTCATGCACGCGTGTCCACGGATAACTGGAACTTCCATGATCTGCCAATGTGGTAGCAGATGTGGTAGAGGGTTAGCCACAGGAAGAGCAGACCACGGGTGCAGGCCCTCCTGCCATGACTGGGCCCCTTATTTACTCCATTTTTACAAACGACTAAGCTATATCAGTTAAAGTAATCAATTATTTTGGTTTTTTTTTAAAAATGAGCCTTGGTTTAGAGAACCCTCTACTTATGATTTAGTAAGTAATTAATTAGGTATAAAAGAAAATTACTACGTATGCTGGAATCTGAAACCAAAAGAGAAAATGCTGGAAAATTTCTGCAGGTCTGGCAGCGTCTGTAGAGGGAGGAAAGAGCTAACGTTTCGAGTCCAGATAAGAACATAAGAACATAAGAACTAGGAGCAGGAGTAGGCCATCTGGCCCCTCGAGCCTGCTCCGCCATTCAATGAGATCATGGCTGATCTTTTGTGGACCCAGCTCCACTTTCCGGCCCGAACACCATAACCCTTAATCCCTTTATTCTTCAAAAAACTATCTATCTTTACCTTAAAAACATGTAATGAAGGAGCCTCAACTGCTTCACTGGACAAGGAATTCCATAGATTCACAACCCTTTGGGTGAAGAAGTTCCTCCTAAACTCAGTCCTAAATCTACTTCCCCTTATTTTGAGGCTATGCCCCCTAGTTCTGCTGTCACCCGCCAGTGGAAACAACCTGCCCGCATCTATCCGATCTATTCCCTTCATAATTTTTAATGTTTCTATAAGATCCCCCCTCATCCTTCTAAATTCCAACGAGTACAGTCCCAGTCTACTCAACCTCTCCTCATAATCCAACCCCTTCAGCTCTGGGATTAACCTAGTGAATCTCCTCTACACACCCTCCAGCGCCAGTACGTCCTTTCTCAAGTAAGGAGACCAAAACTGAACACAATACTCCAGGTGTGGCCGCACTAACACCTTATACAATTGCAACATAACCTCCCTAGTCTTAAACTCCATCCCTCTAGCAATGAAGGACAACATTCCATTTGCCTTCTTAATCACCTGTTGCACTTGTAAACCAACCTTCTGTGACTCATGCACTAGCACACCCAAGTCTCTCTCAACAGCGGCATGCTTTAATATTTTATCGTTTAAATAATAATCCCGTTTGCTGTTATTCCTACCAAAATGGATAACCTCACATTTGTCAACATTGTATTCCATCTGCCAGACCCGAGCCCATTCACTTAACCTATCCAAATCCCTCTGCAGACTTCCAGTATCCTCTGCACTTTTCGCTTTACCACTCATCTTAGTGTCATCTGCAAACTTGGACACATTGCCCTTGGTCCCCAACTCCAATCATCAATGTAAATTGTGAACAATTGTGGGCCCAACACAGATCCCTGAGGGACACCACTAGCTACTGATTGCCAACCAGAGAAACACCCATTTATCCCAACTCTTTGCTTTCTATTAATTAACCAATCCTCTATCCATGCTACTACTTTACCCTTAATGCCATGCATCTTTATCTTATGCAGATGCTTATAACCCTTTGTCAAAGCTAAAAGGCATAGAAAATGAGAGATTTTTTTTCCATAAATTTAGAGTACCCAATTCATTTTTTCCAATTAGGTGCAATTTAGCGTGACCAATCCACCTAATCTTCACATCTTTCGGTTGTGGGGGCGAAACCCATGTAATCACAGGGAGAATGTGCAAACGCCACACGGACAGTGACCCAGAATCGAACCTGGGATCTCGGCGCCGTGAGGCAGCAGTGCTAACCACTGTGTCACCATGCAGCCCTGGTGGAGGGTCTGGGGGGGGTGGGAGATATTTATACTGTGGGTTGAGGGAATGAAAGATGAGATTAATTAGGTTTAATTAGTTGAACAATGTTTTAGTTTCAAGTTGAGTGCAGGTTCCCTATCAGCCAATCAAGTCACAGCTTTCCGGTGACATCCTTTTTTTCTGGTTTTTTTTACCTCAGGTCAGTTATTCGGTTTACCCAGCGGTGTGGGGAACTCCTCCCTCCAACTCTGCTTCCTGGAGATTTAACAGTCAGTTCTCTCTCTTGTAGCACAACTGTCAGTTTCACCTTCTCCCATTTCCACCTAACTCCAAAAGACACTCTCATTCAGCCAAAGCAGCACTCAGTGCAGACCCGTCACGCTTCCTTGGATTGGATTGGATTTGTTTATTGTCACGTGTACCGAGGTACAGTGAAAGTATTTTCTGCGAGCAGCTCAACAGATCATTAAGTACATGGAAAGAAAAAAGAAAAAGAAAATACATAATAGGGCAACACAAGGTATAAAATGCAACTACATAAAAACTGGCATCGGATAAAGCATACAGGGTGTAGTGTTAATGAGGTCAGTCTGTGGATAGCACTGTGGTTTCACAGCGCCAGGGTCCCAGGTTCGATTCCCCGCTGGGTCGCTGTCTGTGAGGAGTCTGCACGTTCTCCTCGTGTCTGCGTGGGTTTCCTCCGGGTGCTCCGGTTTCCTCCCACAGTCCAGAGATGTGCAGGTTAGGGTGGATCGGTCATGATAAATTGCCCTTAGTGTCCAAAAGGGTTAGGAGGGGTTATTGGGTTACGGGGATAGGGTGGAAGGGAGGGCTGAAGTGGGTCAGTGCAGACTCAATGGGTCGAATGGCCTCCTTCTGCACTGTATGTTCTATAATAGGGTCATTTAGGAGTCTGGTAACAGCGGGGAAGAAGCTGTTTTTGAGTCTGTTCATGCGTGTTCTCAGACTTCTGTATCTCCTGCCCAATGGAAGAAGTTGGAAGAGTGAATAAGCCGATGGGAGGGGTCTTTGATTATGCTGCCTGCTTTCCCCCGGCAGCGAGAGGTGTAGATGGAGTCCATGGATGGGAGGCAGGTTCGTGTGATGGACTGGGCGGTATTCACGACTCTCTGAAGTTTCTTGCGGTCCTGGATCGAGCAGTTGCCATACCAGGCTGCGATGCAGCCCGATAGGATGCTGTCCTATGTTGGACCATGCGGTCCAACTCCACATCGAGCTTTGGATGTAAGGCGTATAGAAAAGGGCGTGCGCAGAATTAGCGCAGCTGGGCTAAGGGGTCCATGCTTATTTGGGCTTCAGCACCCCGATGGTCCCCAAACCTTCCTGGAATACGGTCGGAAATTTGGCCAACATGCCTTCGGGGCCATGTGGCTTGATTTGGCAAACCATTTACCAGTCTAAGCTAAAGTGTTGGAGCCAGTCGCGCCCCAACAGGCTCAGGCCACTCCCATATACAAAACCCAGTGGTAAATTTGCTGACTAGCTCCAATGGGGACGGTGATGGTGCCTGCAATCGTAAGAGATTCCTCCATGTAGGTCACTAACCTTGCGCTGGGAGAGTCAGCCGAGGAATCGGATTGTTCCAAGTTCCATTCTTTCTATTCCCTCTGAATTGTCCATTTCTATAGGAATGGTACTAATGTTCTCCAGCGTGAAAACTGAGGCAAAGTATTGATTTAGCATCTCTGCCATTTCCATGTTCCCCATTATTAACTTACCAGTTTCATCTTCCAAGGGGCCAACATTCACCTTAACGACTCTCTTCCCTTTTATGAGCCTGTAGAAACTTTTGCTATCCGTTTGATATTCTGTGCTATGTTTTTCTTTTGTAGTTTACCTTAGCTTTTTTATTACTTTTTTGTATCCCTTTGTTTCTGAAAGTTTCCCAATCTTCCAGTTTGCCACCGGCCTTTGCAATATGATATAACTTTGTTTTGGACTTTATAATGTCCTTTACATCCTTGTTTAGCCATGGATGTTTTTCCCCCTCTTCCCATCTTTTTTCCTCATTGGGATATATTTTAGCTGTGAGGAATTGAATATCTCCTTAAAACAACTGGCAGTGCTGTGCTACCTTTTAGCCTTCCTGCCCAGTCTATATGGGCAAAATCTGACCTCAAGTCTTTGTAATTTGCTTTGTTTAATTCCAGAACACTAGTGTGGGAATCCACTTTCTCGCCCCCAAAACAAAATCTAGAATTCTATCATACTGTGGTCACTACTCCCCAGTGGATCCTTAACTATGGGATCATTAATTAATCCCTCTTCATTACAAAATACAAATCGAGAGCAGCCTCCTCCCTGGTTGGTTCCCCAGGAAAGAATCTCTAATACATTCAATTAAGTCTGCCTCCAGTCTATCCTTGTCAATTTGATTTCCCCAGTCTATGTGCATATTAAAATCACTCATTATTATTGCCATACCCTTCCTGCTAGCTCCCAGTATTTCCTGGTTTATACTGTGCCCCACTGTAGAACTACTGTTTGGGGACGTATAGATTACTCCAACCAAAGATTTCTTCCCTTTGTTATTCCTCATTTCTACCCAGACTGATTCGGCATCTTGATGTCCAGCACTTATGTTATTTCTCAGTACAGCACTGATCCCTTTCCTCACCAGCAGGCCTACCCACCTCCTTTTCCTTTCACCCTATCTTTCGGAAATACTGCGTACCCCTGGATATTCAATTCCGAGACCTGGCCTCCAGTAATCATCAGAACCTTTTGTTTCCATTTGCGACATTAGCTCATTAAGTTTGATATGGAGATGCCGGCGATCGACAGGGGTGAGCACAGTATGAAGTCTTACAATGCCCAGTTAAAGTCCAACAGGTTTGTTTTGAATCACTAGATTTCAGAGCACAGCTCCTTCCTCAGGTGAATCTGAGGAAGGAGCAGTGCTCCGAAAGCTAATGATTCAAAACAAATCTGTTGGACTTTAACCTGGTGTTGTAAGACTTCATACTGTGCTCATTAAAATTTGTTACGAATGCTTCTTGCATTTAGATACAAAGTTTTTAAATCTGTTTTACTGTTAGATTTCCCTACTCTTCTATAATTCCTTGATGCATAAGGACAGTCACCTGTTCAGTCCCTCACCTTTAATTTTTTGGTAACCGTCCACCACATTGCACTCTTACCTCCTCCTTTAAATTGGGTTTTATAGTTTCCCCTACAACTGAACCCTCCACAAGCCCCCGCCCCCGCAATTTAACTAAAGCCATATCTGCAGCTCTAGCACTTGGACTCTGGTCCCAACAAGATTCAGATGAAGGCCATCCCTTCGGAACAGGTCCCCCTTCCCCAGTACTGGTGCCAATGTCCCATTAATTCAAACCCATTTCTCCCACACCAATCTTTGAGCCACGCAATTACCTCCTTAATCTTATTGATTCTATTCCAATTCGCTCGTGGCTCAGGTAGTAATCCAGAGATGATTACCTTTTTGTTTCTGCTTTGTAATTTAGCTCCCAGCTGTTCTTACCCGCTTAGCAGAACCTTTGTCCTTGTTCAGTCTATGTCATTGGTACCTACATGGACCACAACAACTGGATCTTTACCCTCCCACTCGAAGTTCCTCTGCAGCCCAGATGAGATATCCCAAACCAGAGCACCAGGCAGGAAACACAACCTTCGGGATTCTCGATCCTGGTCACAGAGGACAGTGTCAATGCCTTGAACTATACTATCCTCGATTACAACTACATTTCTTTTCTCTCCCCCCCACTTGAACAGCTCCCTGTACCATGGTGCTGTGGTCAGTTTGCTCGTCCTCGTCCTCCCTGCAGTCCCCCGTTCCTGTCCACACAGGGAGCAAGAACCTCAAACCTGTTGGACAAGTTCAGGGACTGAGGTTCCTAGATCCCTCCACCTACCTCATTCAAAGCCACATCTCCTTGTCCCTGATCAATGGCCAAATTGAAGGTATTTAAACTAAGGAGTGTGACTGTCTCCTGGAACAGTGTCCAGGTATCCCTCACCCTCCATGACCTGTTGCAACGTCCAAAGCTCAGAATCCAGCTCATCAACTCTGAACCGGAGTTCCTCAAGCAACCAACACTTACTACAGATGTGCTCACTGGAAACCACAATGGGTTCCACCAGTTCCTACATCATCTGACCCTCCATGTCTATTTTATTTCATTCATTTTTAATTTGGTTTAAAAAAAAATGTAAATTAAAAAAATATATATATCTCCTTATTACCTCAGTCTCAATGTGTAATAAATCCGCGGAGGCAGAAGTCCGTCACCAGAATTCCTTTTATTTACAAACCCAACGGCTGAACAACCCATAACCATTCAGTCTGCTGTCTACACCGGAAGTGCAGAGGATCTGACACTCCCTGTTATATACATACAAAGGGGCTCCCTGATTGGGCCACTAATCAGGGAACTTGTACTCTAATTGGCCAATCTCAAAGGCCTGGCCTAAGTCATTACACCCCTCCCCCCCAAAGTCTGAGGCGCTCCCATGGTCCTCGTGACTCATGGGTCTAGTGCTTCATTTTTGCGCCGGGTCCGGCTCCTCCACTTCGGTCTCCGACGTGTCTGGGGGTGGGTGGGTGGGGGGGGGGGGGTATAATGGCCAGGCGCTGTCATTTCTGATGTGAGCGCCAAAGGGGCGGTTCGCCCCTTTCCTCCGGCGGCAGGGATACAGCTGCGGCATCATCCATGGTGTCCATATCCGAGTCCAATGTCCTCACCAGTGGTGTCGGAGGGGCATGAATACCAAGGGGATGGTATGCTGGTCTGAGTCGGTCCGGAGGAGGAAATGAATCTGGTCCAGGTGGTTCTTTATTACATGTTTTCCCAAATGTATTTTACAATACAGGTCCTGTATTCGCAAAAAGTTGGTTTACAGGTGCAGCAGGTGATTAAGAAGGCAAATGGAATTTTGTCCTTCATTGCTAGAGGGATGGAGTTTAAGACTAGGGAGGTTATGCTGCAATTGTATAAGGTGTTAGTGAGGCCACACCTGGAGTATTGTGTTCAGTTTTGGTCTCCTTACCTGAGAAAGGATGTACTGGCGCTGGAGGGTGTGCAGAGGAGATTCACTCGGTTAATCCCAGAGCTGAAGGGGTTGGATTATGAGGAGAGGTTGAGTAGACTGGGATTGTACTCGTTGGAATTTAGAAAGATGCGGGGGGTCTTCTAGAAACATATAAAATTATGAAGGGGATATATAGGATAGATGCGGGCAGGTTGTTTCCACTGGCGGGTGAAAGCAGAACTAGGGGACATAGCCTCAAAATAAGGGGAAGTAGATTTAGGACTGAGTTTAGGAGGAACCTCTTCACCCAAAGGGTTGTGAATCTATGGAATTCCTTGCCCAGTGAAGCAGTTAAGGCTCCTTCATTAAATGTTTTTAAGGTAAAGATAGATAGTTTTTTGAAGAATAAAGGGATTAAGGGTTATAGTGTTCGGGATGGAAAGTGGAGCTGAGTCCACAAAAGATCAGCCATGATCTCATTGAATGGCGGAGCAGGCTCGAGGGGCCAGATGGCCGACTCCTGCTCCTAATTTTTATGTTCTTATGTCTTGGCCTTGACTGTTCCTGCTACCCATGTGGAGCCATTTGCATAATCTCTGACCCATACATTTTCACCCGTGTTGAATTGACTCTCGGCGAGTGTTGGCATGGCCCTGTATTGGGCTTCTTGGTGTCGCTCTATTCTGCCACCTAAACTTGGGAATAGTAGACTCAGCCAGGATCAGAGTCGTCTGCCCATGAGTAGCTCTGTCGGTGCTCTTCCCGTTGTGGCATGTGGGGTTGTCCTGTAGTCAAATAGCCAGCACAACAGTTTGGTGTCCAATGATGCTGCTGACTGTTTCTTCAACCCGACTTTAAGGTCTGGACTGCTCTCTCCGCCAAACCATTTGATGCCGGATGGTATAGTGCTGTCCTTCTGTGCCGAATGCCATTCGACTTCATAAATTTTGTAAAGTCCTGGCTGGTGAAAACCGATCCATTATCCAAAACTGACACCTCCGGGATACCATGAGTTGCGAATGATGTGCGGAGTTTTTCCATGGTAGTTGTTGAATTTGCAGAGTTCATTTTGTCGACGTCCAGCCATTTGGAATGGGTGTCTACTATTATAAAAAACATTGAACACGTAAATGGGCCTGCAAAATCAACATGAAGTGGCGACCATGGTCTACCCGGCCATTCCCATGGGTGCAGCAGGGCTGCCGGTGGCACCTTCTTCCCTTGTTGGCATTCTTGGCACCGGCCTACCAATGCCGCTGTGTCTGTGTCCAGGCCTTGCCACCAGACATAGCATCTTCATTTTTGAGCCTCCAGGGTGCCCATGATGTAGTTCAGCCACTATGGCTCGATGGCCTTGACTTGGAACTATTAATCGAGCCCCCCCACAGCAGGATCCCGTCTTCCACAGTGATCTGCTTTCTTCTGCTCCAGTAAGATTCCGCCTGGACCGATCTTTCCATCTCCCCAGTTCGCACCATGTGTTTTATTTTTGATAAAACCGGGACCCTTTGGGTCTATAAACGAATAGAACATAGAACATAGAACAGTACAGCATAGAACAGGCCCTTCAGCCCTCGATGTTGTGCCGAGCTTTGTTCGAAACCAAGATCAAGCTATCCCATTCCCTGTCATTCTGGTGTGCTCCTTGTGCCTATCCAATAATCGTTTGAAAGTTCCTGAAGTGTCCGACTCCACTATCACAGCAGGCAGTCCATTCCACACCCTAACCACTCTCTGAGTAAAGAACCTACCTCGGACATCCCTCCTATATCTCCCACCCCAAACCTTATAGTTATGCCCCCTTGTAACAGCTACATCCACCTGACGACATAGTCTCTGAACGTCCACACTATCTATCCCCCTTATCATCTTATAAATCTCTATTAAGTCGCCTCTCATGCTCCTTCGCTCCAATGAGAAAAGCCGTAGCTCCCTAAACCTTTCCTCATAAGTCTTACCCTCCAATCCAGGCAGCATCCTGGTAAATTTCCTTTGCACCCTTTCCAATGCTTCCACATCCTTCCTACAGTGAGGTGACCAGAACTGCACACAACATTCCAAATGTGGTCTCACCAGGGTCCTGTACAGTTCCAGCATAACCCCACGGCTCTTAAACTCAAGCCCCCTGTTAATAAACGCTAACACACTATAGGCATTCTTCACGGCTCTATCCACTTGTGTGGTAACCTTCAGAGATCTGTGGACATGAACCCCAAGATCTCTGTTCCTCCACATTCCTCAGAACCCTGTCGTTGACCCTGTAATCTGCATTCAAATTTGTCCCACCAAAATGAATCACCACGCACTTATCAGGGTTAAACTCCATCTGCCATTTTTCGGCCCAGCTGTGCATCCTATCAATGTCTCTTTGCAGCCTACAACAGTCCACCACCTCATCCACTACTCCACCAATCTTGATGTCATCAGCAAATTTACTGACCCACCCTTCAGCCCCCTCCTCCAAGTCATTTATAAAAAAACTACAAATAGCAGAGGACCCAGCACTGATCCGTGTGGTACACCGCTGGTAACTAGTCTCCAGTCTGAAAATTTTCCATCCACCACCATCCTCTGTCTTCTATGTGATAGCCAGTTAGTTACTTATCCAATTTGCCAAATTTCCCTTTATCCCACACCTCCTTACTTTCTTCATGGACCAACCATGGGGAACCTTATCAAACACCTTACTGAAATCCATGTATACGACTTCAACTACTCTACCTTCATCTACACACTTAGTTACTTCCTCAAATAATTCAATCAAATTTGGGAGGCAAGACTTACCCTTCACAAATCCGTGTTGACTGTCCCGGATTAAGCTGCATCTTTCCAAATGGTCATAAATCCTATCCTTCAGGACCTTTTCCAGTAACTTACCGACCACTGAACTAAGACTAACCGACTTATAATTACTAGGGTCATTCCTATTCTCGTTCTTGAACAGAGGAACAACATTCACCACACTCCAGTCCTCTGGCACTATCCCTGTGGGCAGTGAGGACCCAAAGATTAAAGCCAAAGGCTCTGCAATCTCATCCCTTGCCTCCCAAAGAATCCTTGGATATATCCCATCTGGCCCAGGGCACTTGGCGACTCTCAGGTTTTTCAAAATTGCTAATACATCCCGCCTCAGAACATCTACCTCCTCCAGCCTACCCGCCTGTATCCCACTTTCATCCTCAAAAACATAACCCCTCTCCCTCGGTAAACACGGAAGAAAAATATCCATTCAACACCTCTCCTATCTCTTCTGACTCCATGCACAAGTTCCCACTACTGTCCTTGATCAACCCTACCCTTACCCTGGTCATTCTTTTATTTCTCACATAAGAGTAAAAAGCCTTGGGGTTTTCCTTGATCCAACCCGCCAAGGACTTCTCATACCCTCTCCTAGCTCTCCCAAGAACTTTAAACTCATTCCTTGCTACCTTGTAACCCTCAAGCGACCCAACTGAACCTTGTTTTCTCGTCCTTACATACACTTCTTTTTTACTCTCGACAAGACATTCAACCTCTTTTGTGAACCATGGTTCCCTCACGCGGCCATTTCCTCCCTGCCTGACAGGGACGTACCTATCGAGGAAACGCAGTATTTGTTCCTTGAACAAGCTCCACTTTTCATTTGTGCCTTTCCCTGACAGTTTCTGTTCCCATCTTATGCTCCCTAACTCTTGCCTAATAGCATCATAATTACCCCTCCCCCAATTATAAACCTTGCTCTGCCGTATGGCCCTATCCCTCTCCATTGCAATAGTGAAAGACACCGAATTGTGGTCAATATGTCCAAAGTGCTCTCCCGCTAACATGCAGCATCCTGGTAAATCTCCTTTGCACCATTTCCAATGCTTTGTTTTGTGCGGCCACTGAAAATGTAACGTCATTACTGTTACCTCTATTTTGGGTACAAATGGCGGGACGTCTGTTAATGGCAACCTACTTAGTGCATCGACGTTTGTCACCCGTGTTCCTGGCCGATGCTCCAGTTGATATTGGTACGCCGCCAGTAGTAGGGCCCAGCGTTGGATCCGGGCCGAAGCTATTGGTGATATTGCTTCGTCTTCACAAACCCAGCAACAGCTTGTGGTCTGTAATTATAGTGAATCTCTGCCTACAAGTACTGGTGAAATTTCTTCACCACGAAGATCACAGTCAGTCCTTCCTTTTCGATTTGGGAGTACTTTCGTTCTGCTGCTGCCAGCATCCTGGAAGCAAACACTGTAGGTGGTTCCTGTCAGTTTTGCTCTCTGTTTGCCAAAACTGCACCAACTCCATATGGAGACACGTCGCACGTGGACACCAACTCTTTCCTGGGGTCATAGTGTGCCAAGATGTTCTCTGAGCAAAGCTGTTCTTTTATCTTCTTGAAAGCCCTGTCTTGGCGGGCGGACCACTCCCAGGCTTGCCCCTTTTTTAGTAATTGGTGTAGAGGGTCTGTTCTGAATGAACTTTCCACAATATATCACTGGTCTTAAAAAAGTCCTGGATTGTGATAGGAGCCGGGGCACCTTTAATCATCCTCACCTGATCCGCCAAAGGTTGTAGCCCTGATTTGTCAACGTTGTACCCCAGATAGGTTACTTGAGGTGTTAGGAAAACATTTCTCTCTTTAGGCGCATGCCTGCTGCTGAAAACCTCCTAAGGATTTCCGCCAGGTTTGGCAGGTCTTCTGCCTTTGTTTTTCCTGTAATGAGGATGTTGTCCCGGTAAATGGTGACTTGTGATAGCCCTTGCAATATATTCTCCATTGTCCTCTGGAATATTCCACAAGCTGACGATACCCCAAAGGGTAATCTTGTACACTGAAAAAGGCCCTTCAGGGTGTTTATTGTGAGAATGTTTGGGGCTCTTTGTCCAGCTTCAGCTGTAGATATGCGTGGCTCATATCCAGCTTTGAGAATAGGAGTCCTCCAGCCAGCTTTGCATACACATCCTCAATCCGGGGAATTGGCTATTTGTCCAGTTGTGAGTAGCGATTAATCGTTTGTTTGAAATCTCTCACCTGGCTTAAGGATAGACACCACAGGTGCTGCACACTCTGCAAACTGGACCGGTTTTATTATTCCCTCACGCTCTAAACATTTTATTTCCATATCGACTTTCTGCCTTAATGTGAAGGGTGCTGGTCGGATTTTGGGACTGCCTCTGGATCTACATGCAATGTTGCCTTTGCTCCCTTTATTGTTCTGAGCGCTTCTTGGAAAAACCTCTGGGTATTTGCACAGGAGTTCGCTCAGGCGGCCATTTTCCAGCTGGAAAATGTTTACCCAATCCAGCTGGATCTCTTTTAGCCAGTTTCGTCCCAATAAGGTTGGCCCCACCCCTTTCACTGCCATTAAAGGCAGCCTAGCCAGTTGCTCTCCATAAGCCACAGTTACATGCTGATGCACCATCGATTGCACGCGAGGCGAGTGATTTACCAATGTCAGGCTTTAATTAACTAGAACACAGCCTGGCGATCGTCTACAGTGGAAAGGGACGATCGTCAGGCTTCTGAGCATTTATACCTCGTCGATAGAGGCGTGGTTAACTCAGCCTCTCGGCCAATCGGTCGAGAGGCACATGACCGACCAGGGCCAATGGTAAGCCGACGTTCTGGCCCAATGGCAGACGAGTATGCAGATCATATCATCACACATGCATTGTGCCCAACACTCTCAGTGGTTCCCCTGTATCTGTCCCCAGTTTTGCGAAGTCCTGGTTAGGAATAAGGGTTGGAGTCCAGTGCATATTTTATTGAATACTGTTTCCCTTATCACGGATACGGCTGCTCCAGTGTCGACTTCCATCAGTATGGGACGTCCATTCAACCTTATGGATAACTTAATGGTTTTTGATTTCACCATCGTGACACAATTTAGTTGTTCGCCGGAGGTAGGTAGGGCTTCGAGGGTGGGCTTCTATTTCTCCTCTCTAGCAACAATTACAACATTTTGCTGGGCGAAAGGCTGCAGGGGCTGCTGTCTGTCTGGACCTAATTTTCCCTTGCTTGGGAGAGCTTCTGCGAGTGGGCCTGATTAACTTAGTATTTGGAGGGTGGCTATGCAGTTGCCTATCCCCCAGCGGTATAGTCCCTTGACTCAGTTTCACTGGTATGGGCATCCACCTCCATCGGAGCATCGCTTGCTGCTTTTTCTAAGGGTAAAGCCAGCTGCAATGCTTGTTTACAATCCAGTTCAGCCTCTGCTGACACCGACGTTTCTGTATTGCTAAATTATTTATTCCACATACCAAACAAACAGTCTCGAAGCATCTCATTTAGCATCAGGCCAAATTCGCAAGCATCTGCTAATCGCCTTAATCTTGTTAAAAAGTTTGGAACTGACTCAGTGTCTCGGAATGCTGAGTAAAATCAGTACCTTTGCAGGATCAGAGGTGGTTTAGGGTCACAGTACTCTTTTACTAAGTCCGTCAATTCCTGGAAAGTTTGTGTGTCCGTGCCTCCGGAAATGTGAGACTGCGCATAATGGCAAAGGCTGCTGGCCCACATGTGGTCAGCAGAATAACATCTTGCTTTTCATTTGGAATTATATCGTTTGTTCAAAAGAAGTACTTCATCTGCTTTACATATTGGGCCCAGTCTTTGGGCAGCACGGTAGCACAAGTGGGTAGCACTGTGGCTTCACAGCACCAGGGTCCCAGGTTCGATTCCCTGCTGGGTCACTGTGTGGAGTCTGCATGTTCTCCTTGTGTCTGTGTGGGTTTCTTCTGGGTGCTCCGGTTTCCTCTCACAGACGAGCAGGTTTCTTCGGTCGTTCCCTTTTCCTCATCACAACTGTAATAAGTCCACAGAGGCAGAAGTCCTGTCACCAGAATTCCTTTTATTTATAAACCCAAGAGCTGAACAACCATGACCATTCAGTCTGCTGTCTGCACCAGGAGTGCAGAGAATCTGACACTCCCTGTTAGATACACAGAAAGGGGCTCCCTGATTGGGCCACTAATCAGGGAACTCGTATTCTAATTGGTCAATCTCAAAGGCCTGGCCTATGTCATTACACCATGCAATTTCTAACCAGTAATTTAAATGGATTTCAAATTAAGCACAGCCTCCTATTAGCCAATCAAATCACAGCCCCCCTGTGATGTCACTTTTAAGTTGTTTTTCAGTCCAAACTCACTGTCAGTTTCAGAGATTCAAGAGTCGCCATTGCCTCCCCCACATAGATCTCCCTGACCGTCCCCCACACACTGCCCTCACCATCTCCCGACACTGCCCTTACCCCCCCCCCCCCATAGCACTCCGCTACCCACGTCACAGCCTCCCCCACACAGATCTCCCTGACCGTCCCCCACACACTGCCCTCACCATCTCCCGACACTGCCCTTACCCCCCCCCCCCCATAGCACTGCGCTACCCACGTCACAGCCTCCCCCACACAGATCTCCCTGACCGTCCCCCACACACTGCCCTCACCATCTCCCGACACTGCCCTTACCCTCCCCTCTCCCCCCCCCCCCATAGCACTCTGCTACCCACGTCACAGCCTCCCCCACACTGCACTCTGCTTCTCCCCATGTGTGCGTGGATTTCCTCCGGGTGCTCCGGTTTCCTTACACAGATCAAGGATGTGCAGGTTAGGTGGATTGGCCGTGATAAAATGCCCTTAGTGTCCAAAAAAGGTTAAATGAAAAAAATGAAACGGGGATTGGGTGCAGGCGCGGTCTTAATTCGGATTCTCTTTCCAATGACCGGTGCAGACTCGATTGGCCGAGCGGCCTCCTTCTGCACTGTACATTCTATGATATTTAAAGTAAGTAGTCTTACAGCACCAGGTTAAAGTCCAACAGGTTTGTTTCAAGTCACTAGTTTCCGGAGCACTGCTCCTTCCTCAGGTGGGATTTTAAATGAGGAAGGAGCAGTGCTCCAAAAGCCAGCGACCCGAAACAAACCCACTGGACCCCCAACCTGGCACTGCAAGACCCCTCACTGTCCTCACCCCAGTCCAACGCCGGCATCTCCACGTCATGATATTTAAAAACAGAGCAGCCTCTGGTTACCAGGTTTGAAACCGCAACCCTTTCAAAATTCAGATACGCATTCCTCTCTAAATTCTGAAGCCTCCCAAGTCTTGTTCATTAATACTCTTCCCTGCCAGATTCCCCAGTGCTCACCACTGTGGCCCCGAATCCCTCAGCATTATTTTGTAGGAGACTATGTGCTCATGGAATCTCATCATTTCAGAATCATCCTCTGACCGTTCCGCGGTGAATGGTGTCACTGCATTGGTTTGATTCCAACTCCAACATCCCTTCTTTAAACAGTGAAAATTGCAAGTAGGCACTCCTCCTCCCACCCTTGACCTCTCGCGGGCATGTGCACTCTTCACATGCTTTCATTTGTGTGCCCAACATGTCCATTGACAACAGACAAAACTTATCAGGGAACGTTGGTAACTTCAGATGTCCCCACCTCCAGAATCCCTTGGTGCCTGGATAGGGTGGACGTGGAGAGGATGTTTCCACTTGTAGGAAAAACCAGAACCAGAGGACACAATTTAAAACTAAAGGGACGATCCTTTACAACAGAGATGAGGAGGACTTTCTTCAGCCAGAGGGTGGTGAACCTGTGGAATTCCCTGCTGCAAAAGGCTGTGGCGGTCAAATCACCGAGTGTCTTTAAGATGGTAGACAGGTCCTGGATTAACAAGGACGTCAGGGGCTACGGGGAGAAGGCAGGAGAATGGGGATGAGAAAAATATCAGCCATGATGGAATGGTTGAGCAGACCCGATGGCCCAAGTGGGCCAATTCCGCTCCTATGTCTTATTGTCTCATAGGTGTGGAGGTGGATTGAGACCAGGAAGAACATAAATAAGAACATAAGAACATAAGAACTAGGAGCAGTAGTAGGCCATCTGGCCCCTCGAGCCTGCTCCGCCATTCAATGGGATCATGGCTGATCTTTTGTGGACTCAGCTCCACTTTCCGGCCCGAACACCATGAACCTTAATCCCTTCATTCTTCAAAAGACTATCTATCTCTATCTTAAAGGCATTTAATGAAGGAGCCTCAACTGCTTCACTGGGCAAGGAATTCCATAGATTCACAACCCTTTCGGTGAAGAGTTTTCTCCTAAACTCAGTCCTAAATCTACTTCCTCTTATTTTGAGGCTATGCCCCCTAGTTCTGCTTTCACCTGCCAGTGGAAACAACCTGCCCGCATCTATCCTATCTAATCCCTTCATAATTTTATATGTTTCGATAAGATCCCCCCTCATCCTTCTAAATTCCAATGAGTACAGTCCCAGTCTACTCAACCTCTCCTCGTAATCCAACCCCTTCAGCTCTGGGATTAACCTTGTGAATCTCCTCTGCACACCCTCCGGTGCCAGTACGTCCTTTCTCAGGTAAGGAGACCAAAACTGAACACAATACTCCATGTGTGGCCTCACTAACACCTTATACAATTGCAGCATAATCTCCATGTCTTAAACTCCATCCCTCTAGGTATAAGTGGTCTGATTAGCAAGTTTTCAGATGATACTAAGATTAGTGGAGTTGCAGATAGCAAGGAGGACTGTCAGAGAATACAAAATATAGATAGATTGGAGACTTGGGCAGAGAAATGGCAGATGGAGTTCAATCCAGGCAAATGCGAGGTGATGCATTTTGGAAGATCTAATTCAAGAGCGGACTATATGGTCAATGGAAGAGTCCTGGGAAAATTGATGTACAGAGAGATCTGGGAGTTCAGGTTCATTGTACCCTGAAGGTGGCAACGCAGGTTGATAGAGTGGTCAAGAAGGAATACAGCATGCTTGCCTTCATCGGACGGGGTATTGAGTACAAGAGTCGGCAGGTCATGTTACAGTTGTAAAGGACTTTAGTTAGGCCACATTTGGAATACTGTGTGCAGTTCTGGTCGCCACATTACCAGAAGGCTGTGGATGCTTTAGAGAGGGTGCAGAGGAGGTTCACCAGGATGTTGCCTGGTATGGAGGGTGCTAGCTATGAAGAAAGGTTGAGTAGATTAGGATTGTTTTCGTTGGAAAGACGGAGATTGAGGGGGCACCTGATTGAGGTCTGCAACATTATGAGAGGTATGGACAGGGTGGACAGCAACAAGCGTTTTCCAATATTGGGGGTGTCAATTACAAGGGGTCATGATTTCAGGGTGAGAGGGGGAAAGTTTAAGGGGGATGTGCGTGGAAAGTTTTTTATGTAGAGGGTGTTGGGTGCCTGGAATGCTTTGCCAGCGGAGGTGGTAGAGGCGGGCATGATAGCATAATTTAAGATGCATCTAGACAGATATATGAACGGGCGGGGAACAGAGGGAAGTAGACCTTGGAAAATAGGAAACAGGTTTAGATAAAGGATCTGGATCGGCGAAGGCTGGGGGGGCCGAAGGGCCTGTTCCTGTGCTGTAATTTTCTTTGTTCTAGCAATGAAGGACAAAATTCCATTTGCCTTCTTAATCACCTGTTGCACCTGTAAACCAACTTTTTGCAACTCATGCACTAGCACACCCAGGTCTCTCTGCACAGCAGCATGTTTTAATATTTTATCATTTAAATAATAATCCCTTTTGCTGTTATTCCTACCAAAATGGATAACCTCACATTTGTCAACATTGTATTCCATCTGCCAGAACATAGCCTGTTCACAACCTATCCAAATCCCTCTGCAGACTTCCGGTATCCTCTCCACTTTTCGCTTTGCCACTCATCTTAGTGTCGTCTGCAAACTTGGACACATTGCCCTTGGACCCCAACTCATCTATGTAAATTGCGAACAATTGTGGGCCCAACACTGATCTCTGAGGGACACCACTAGCTACTGATTGCCAACCAGAATGCATCCCAGAGTGCTAAAAGAGATGGCTAGGGAAATTGCAAATGCACTAGTGATAATTTACCGAAATGCACTAGACTCTGGGGTGGTCCCGGTGGATTGGAAATTAGCAAACGTGACGCCACTGTTTAAAAAAGGAGGTAGGCAGAAAGCAGGAAATTATAGGCCAGTGAGCTTAACTTCGGTAGTAGGGAAGATGCTGGAATCTATCATCAAAGAAGAAATTGCGAGGCATCTGGATAGAAATTGTCCCATTGGGCAGACGCAGCATGGGTTCGTAAAGGGCAGGCCATGCCTAACTAATTTAGTGGAATTTTTTGAGGACATTACCAGTGCAGTAGATAACGGGGAACCGATGGATGTGGTATATCTGGATTTCCAGAAAGCCTTTGACAAGGTGCCACACAAAAGGTTGCTGCATAAGATAAAGATGCATGGCATTAAGGGTAAAGTAGTAGCATGGATAGAGGGTTGGTTAATTAATAGAAAGCAAAGAGTTGGGATAAATGGGTGTTTCTCTGGTTGGCAATCAGTAGCTAGTGGTGTCCCTCAGGGATTCATGTTGGGCCCACAATTGTTCACAATTTACATAGATGATTTGGAGTTGGGGACCAAGGGCAATGTGTTCAAGTTTGCGGATGACACTAAGATGAGTGGTAAAGCGAAAAGTGCAGAGGATACTGGAAGTCTGCAGAGGGATTTGGATAGGTTAAGTGAATGGGCTCGGGTCTGGCAGATGGAATACAATGTTGACAAATGTGAGGTTATCCATTTTGGTAGGAATAACAGCAAACGGGATTATTATTTAAACAATAAAATATTAAAGCATGCCGCTGTTGAGAGAGACTTGGGTGTGCTAGTGCATGAATCACAGAAGGTTGGTTGACAAGTGCAACAGGTGATTAAGAAGGCAAATGGAATTTTGTCCTTCATTGCTAGAGGGATGGAGTTTAAGACTAGGGAGGTTATGTTGCAATTGTATAAGGTGTTAGTGCGGCCACACCTGGAGTATTGTGTTCAGTTTTGGTCTCCTTACTTGAGAAAGGACGTACTGGCGCTGGAGGGTGCGCAGAGGAGATTCACTAGGTTAATCCCAGAGCTGATGGGGTTGGATTATGAGGAGAGGTTGAGTAGACTGGGACTGTACTCGTTGGAATTTAGAAGGATGAGGAGGGATCTTATAGAAACATTTAAAATTATGAAGGGAATAGATAGGATAGATGCGGGCAGGTTGTTTCCACTGGCGGGTGACAGCAGAACTAGGGGACATAGCCTCAAAATAAGGGAAAGTAGATTTAGGACTGAGTTTAGGAGGAACTTCTTCACCCAAAGGGTTGTGAATCTATGGAATTCCTTGCCCAGTGAAGAAGTTGAGGCTCCTTCATTATATGTTTTTAAGGTAAAGATAGATAGTTTTTTGAAGAATAAAGGGATTAAGGGTTATGGTGTTCGGGCCGGAAAGTGGAGCTGAGTCCACAAAAGATCAGCCATGATCTAATTGAATGGCGGAACAGGCTCGAGGGGCCAGATGGCCTACTCCTGCTCCTAGTTCTTATGTTAATGTATCTTACTCTTCTTTCTAGCTTTTTTAGTAGCTTTCTGTTGCCCCCTAAAGATTTCCCAGCCCTCTAGTCTCCCACTAATCTTTGCCACTTTGTATGCTTTTTTCTTCAATTTGAAACTCTCCCTTATTTCCTTAGATATCAACAGTCGATTTTCCCTCTTTCTACCGTCCTTCCTTTTTGTTCGTATAAACCTTTGCTGAGCACTGTGAAAAATTGCTTGGAAGGTTCTCCACTGTTCCTCAACTGTTTCACCATAAAGTCTTTGCTCCCAGTCTACCTTAGCTAGCTCTTCTCTCATCCCATTGCAATCCCCTTTGTTTAAGCACAAAAGACTAGTGTTTGATTTTACTTTCTCACCCTCCACCTGTTTTTTAAATTCCACCATATTGTGATCGCTCCTTCCGAGAGGATCCCTAACTGTGAGATCATTAATCAATCCTGTCGCATTACACAGGACCAGATCTAGGGTCACTTGTTCCCTCGTAGGTTCCATTACGTACTGTTCTCGGAAACTATTGCGGATACATTCTATAAACTCCTCCCCAAGGCTGCCTGGTTAAACCAATCGACATGTAGATTAAAATCCCCCATGATAACTGCTGTACCATTTCTACATGCATCAGTTATTTCTTTGTTTATTGCCTGCCCCACCATAACGTTATTATTTGGTGGCCGATAGACTACTCCTATCAGTGACTTTTTCGCCTTACTATTCCTGATTTCCACCCAAATAGATTCAACCTTATCCTCCATAGCACCGATGTTATCCCTTACTATTGCCTGGATGTCATCCTTAAATAACAGAGCAACACCACCTCCCTTACCATCCACTCTGTCCCTCCGAATAGTTTGATACCCGTGGATATTTAACTCCCAGTCGTGACCATCCTTTAACCATGTTTCGGTAATGGCCACTAAATCATAGTCATTATCGATGATTTGTGCCATCAACTCATTTACCTTATTCCGAATACTACGAGTATTCAGGTAAAGTACACTTATGTTGGCTTTTATACCTCTGTTTTGAATCTTAACACCTCGATCAGTAACCTCTCCAAAGTTATATTTCCTCTGAACCATTCTCCTAATTTTCCCTGTCATTGAACCCATATCTTCATGTAACAACCTGCCGCGTCGCTTACCATTAATGTTTTTACTTCTTGTTTTATTCCTTTTAGTATTACTGGGCCTATTCACTGAGCTCCCCTCAGTCACTGTACTTTGTACTGTCGCCCTTTTTGATTTTTGACTATGGCTTTTCTGCCTTACACTTTCCCCCCTTACTGCCTTTTGTTTCTGTCCTTGTTTTACTACCTTCCGACTTCCTGCATCGGTTCCCAGCCCCTTGCCACAGTACTTTAAACGCTCCCCAACCGCTCTAGCAGTTCCAGTCCTGCCCAGGTGTAACCCGTCCAGTTTGTACAGGTCCCACCTCCCCCAGAACCGGTCCCAATGCCCCAGGAATCTGAAATCCTCCCCCAGACACCGTCCCTTCAGCCACATATTTATCCAATATATCCTGTCATTTCTACTCTGACTAGTATGTGGCACTGGTAGAATTCCTGAAATCACTACCTTCGAGGTCCGATTTCTTAACTTCCTTCCTAGCTCCCTGTATTCTGCTTTTAGGACCTCATCTCTTTTTTTTTACCTATGTCGTTTGTACCAATGTATACCACGACCACTGGCTGTTCACCCTCCCCCTCCAGAATGTCCTGTACCCACTCCGAGACATATTTGACCCTAGCACCAGGGAGGCAACATACCATTGTGGCGTCTTGTTTGCAGTCACAGAAACGCCTGTCTATTCCCCTTACAAGTGAATCCCCTATAACTATTGCACTGTCACATTTATCTCCCCTCCCCTCTGCAGCAGATCCAACCGTGGTGCCACGAGTTTGGCTGTTGCTGTTTCCCCCTGAGAGGCCATTCCCCTCAACAGTATCCAAAATGGATCTGTTCTGCAGCGGAATGACCACAGGAGATTCCTGCACTATCGGCCTCGCTCTCGTGCTCTGTCTGGTGGTCACTCATTCCCTTCCTGCCTACGGAGTCTGAGCCTGCGGTGTGACCACCTCTGTATACATGCTATCCACGATGCTCTCCGACACGCGGATGCTCCAGTGTCTCCAGCCGCCGCTCCAGATCTGAAACACGAGCTCCCAGGAGCTGCAACTGGAGAAACTTCCTGCACACATGTTGACCCTGGGGACTGAAACTGTCCCCAGCCTGGCACAGGGTGCGAGAGGAGCAGACCACGCCTCGGTGCTGTCCTGCCATGAATTATTCCTTTAAATTAAACTTTCGAAAGATGTTTTTGTGTCAGACTAAATCCAATCCCCATGTACTGTTTAATTAGATTTTTTTTTTAAAACAGAGTATTTATCCCTCTTGATCTGACAAAAAATTTAAAATAGTTATTTTATTGAATTTTAAAAGTTATTTAAATCAAATTAAAAATAGTAATTTAAATCAACCCAAAATAGTTATTTAAGTCAAATTTAAAAAATAGCAATTCAAATCAACTTAAAAATGGTAATCTAAGTCAAATTAACACTCACATTTAAATCAGTAACTCCAAATATTCATATTTAGTCCAATCTGACTTTCAGCCAATCAGGTCACAGTCTCGTGTGACGTCACATTACCGGTTTTTTCAATTTTGAAACAAACAAACAGTTGTCTTACCCGAGAGAGCTCTTTACTGAAGTCTCACCGTTTCTCTCTGTGCTCTTTACTGAAGTTTCACCCTCTCTCCGTGCTCTTTGCTGAGGTCTCGCTCTCTCTCTATGCTCTTTATTGAAGTCTCGCCCTCTCTCTCTCCACGCTCTTTACTGAACTCTCGCCCTCTCTCTTCGTACACTTTACTGAATTCTCCCTGCCTCTTTACTGAAGTCTCGCTCTCTCTCTCTCCGCGCTCTTTTTTGAAGTCTCGCCCTCTCTCTCTCCACGCTCTTTACTGAAGCCTAGCCCTCTCTCTCCGTGCACTTTACTGAAGTCTCGCCCTCTCTCTCTCCACGCTATTTACTGAAGTCTCGCCCTCTCTCTCTCCGCTTTTTACTGAAGTCTCGCCCTCTCTCTCTCCGCTCTTTACTGAAGCCTCGCCCTCTCTCTCTCTGCGCTCTTTACTGAATTCTCACTGTCTCTCTCTGCGGTCTTTACTGAAGTCTCGCTCTCTCTCTCCGCGCTCTTTATTGAAGTCTCGCCCTCTCTCTCTCCGCGCTCTTTACTGAATTCTCACCATCTCTCTCCGCGCTCTTTACTGAAGTCTCGCCCTCTCTCCGCGCTCTTTTTTGATGTCTCGCCCTCTCTCTCCGCGCTCTTTACTGAAGTCTCGCCCTCTCTCCGCGCTCTTTTTGATGTCTCGCCCTCTCTCTCCACGCACTTTACTGAAGTCTCGCTCTCTCTCTCTCTCTGCGCTCTTTACTGAAGTCTCGCTCTCTCTCCACGCTCTTTATTGAAGTCTCGCCCTCTCACTCTCTGCGCTCTTTACTGAATTCTCACCGTCTCTCTCCGCGCTCTTTATTGAAGTCTCGCCCTCTCTCTCTCCATGCTCTTTACTGAAGTCTCGCCCTCTCTCTCTCTGCTCTTTATTGAAGTCTCGCCCTCTCACTCTCTGCGCTCTTTACTGAATTCTCACCGTCTCTCTCCGCGCTCTTTATTGAAGTCTCGCCCTCTCTCTCTCCATGCTCTTTACTGAAGTCTCGCCCTCTCTCTCTCCGCGCTCTTTACTGAAGTCTCGCCCTCTCTCTCTCTGCGCTCTTTATTGAAGTCTCGCCCTCTCTCTCTCCACGCTCTTTATTGAAGTCTCGCTCTCTCTCTCTGCGCTCTTTACTTAATTCTCACCGTCTCTCTCCGCGCTCTTTACTGAAGTCTCGCCCTCTCTCTCGCCGCGCTCTTTACTGAAGTCTCGCCCTCTCTCTCTCTGCGTTCTTTACTGAAGTCTCGCCCTCTCTCTTCGCGCTCTTTACTGAAGTCTCGCCTCTCTCTCCGCGCTCTTTACTGAAGTCTCGCTCTCTCTCTCTGCGCTCTTTACTGAATTCTCACTGTCTTCTTTACTGAATTCTCACTGTCTCTCTCTGCGGTCTTTACTGAAGCCTCGCCCTCTCTCTCTCTCCGCGCTCTTCACTGAAGTCTCGCCCTCTCTCTCTCCGCGCTCTTTACTGAAGTCTTGCCCTCTCTCTCCACGCTCTCTACTGAAGTCTCGCTCTCTCTCCACGCACTTTACTGAAGTCTCGCCCTCTCTCTCTCCGCGCTCTTTATTGAAGTCTCGCCCTCTCTCTCTCTGCGCTCTTTATTGAAGTCTTGCCCTCTCTCTCTCTGCGCTCCTTACTGAATTCTCACCGTCTCTCTCCGCGCTCTTTACTGAAGTCTCACCCTCTCTCTCTCTCTCTCTCTCCATGCTCTTTACTGAAGTCTCACCCTCTCTCTCTCCATGCTCTTTATTGAAGTCTCACCCTCTCTCTCTCCATGCTCTTTACTGAAGTCTCTGGAATTCGGTCCCTGGAAAGAGCACTCCACTTAATCCCACGCCTCCATCCTATCCCCGTAACCCAGTAACCCCACCTAACCTTTTGGACACAAAGGGGAAATTTAGCATGACCAATCCACCTAACCCACACATCTTTGGACTGTGGGAGGAAACCGGAGCACCCGGAGGAAACCCATCACACACGGGGAGAACATGCAGACTCTGCACAGACAGTGACGTAAGTCAGGAACGTTATACTGTGATAGGGTGATTTCTTTCTTTTTATTGATAATATTCATTTACATGTAATTTTTGAATGGGCAATAAAGTGGAATTGAATTGAATTATATTTTCTCAGGTTGAAATTAGATTTTAAGTCTGTTTTACAGACATAAACCTGGCACAACAAGACCGAGGCTGAAATTCTCCTGTTATTGGGATTCTCTGGCCTGGATTCTCCATTTTGGAGACTAAATCCCCACACCGATGTGAAAACAGTGGACTTTTACACCAGGAAAACTGGCGTAAAACGGTCACCAATTCCCCATTTTGCTGGAGGCCCTTAGCAGGGAGGCAGTGTAGAGTTTGCAGCTCTAGCTGCTGATACAGCCCTCAGCATTTCCGGTTTTGATGCCGCGCAAGCGGCTGCGCCGTCCTCCATGGCGGACTCAGCCTGTGGACCCGGATGGCACAAGTAGTGCCCCCCTTCAGCCGCTCACGTGCCCCGGACCGTCATCCCAATGCCCCCAGCACCGAATTAAGCCCCCCACCCTGTCCTCAGATCGGCCCTCCCCCGACTGTGGCGGACCGGACTGAGTCAGCAGCTGCCACGCTGAGGTCGCGAACGCATGGGCACACGTAACCCATGCCATCGGGAACTCAGCCAGTCGAGGATGGAGCATCGCGGAGCGGGCCTCAGTAGATAATCGGCTATTCAGGGTGCGGAGAAATCAGAAACCGGCGCTGCTCCCGATATGGGTGTCACGATGGATTCTCCGCCCCGTCACCGAATTCAATTTCAGCGTCGGGAAAGAGAGAATCCAGCCCCCCCCCCCCCCCCCCCCATTCACCGCCGCCACCCACAGGTTTCCCCATGGTGTATGGTGGATTCAATGAGAATCCCATTGACAAGCGGCAGGGAGAATCTCGCAACAGCGAACAGCGCGCCGCCGAGAAACACGGGGTTGGGGGACTGTAGATTCCCACCCCTAATCTCAGGGAGAAATCTCCTGTCCCTCTCGAGAAACATTCACCCCAGAATTTGAGTCAAACCATTTGTCAAATGTCCTCAGGGACCATGTAAAACAGATGATAGGCCCCATTCATCACAGACCCATGATTTATGTAATGCATGCTTTTGCAACATCCCCCCCCCCCCCCCCCCCCCCCCCCCCCCCACCTCACTGAATATGGATCTTGCAGAGTGGAGCCAAGAGGAGAAGGAGTTTATCCTCCAATTCCACAATATCCCAATCACCCTACCCTCTGCCCCAAGAAGATATCACCAGATTGCTTCTTTCATTTGGGCGGGTCAGTCCCCGAGGATTGGCAGGCCGTTTCTTCAGGGAGAGAAAGAGACAGACCTTATTTGTAATTGAATTATTGGGCAGCCAATATTGGAAAAGGTGCTGGAGTTGTTTGGGGATTCAAATTCGGGACAGCATGGTGGCGCAGTGGGTTAGCCCTGTTGCCTCATGGCACCGAGCTCCCAGGTTCGATTCCGGCTCTGGGTCACTGACCGTGTGGAGTTTGCACATTCTCCCCGTGTCTGCGTGGGTTTCGCCCCCACAACCCAAAGATGTGCAGGGGAGGTGGATTGACCATGCTAAATTGCCCCTTATTTGGAAAAAATGAGATGTGTACTCTAAATTTATTTTTTTTAAAGGATTGAAATTCCATATGGGGGCAGATGGAGGCGTGCTTTTATCATGGTTCGAGTTTATGGGGTTTGGTAACTGCTTCGCGTCTGTTTTCTCTTGCAATGTTTGCCTCAAGCCCGGTGGTGGTGACAATGCTGAGGGTTTGGAGACGGTTCAGGCAGCATTTTAGGCTCAGCTCCATGGTGTGTCAGCCCCGATCTGTGGGAATCACCGCTTTGTACCAGCAGATTTAGACTCGTAGTTTGAGTCCTGGAGGAGGGAGGGGCTGGAGAGGTTTAGGGATATATTTGTAGAGGGTAGATTTGTTGGATTGATGAGCTGGTTCGCTAAATTCCAACTCCTGAGATCACACATTACACTCCCCACAGGGGTTAGTAGGGTTGATGACGGATCAATTGTATTATTTCTACACTGGATCTGAATATATTTGATGACTTTTGTTTTTTTTTGTAATATTGAAAAACCCTTTTTTGTAATAAAAATATTTTTCAAAAGTATCTGCACCTGTTCTCTAAATCAGCATCATGACTTAGGAGGTGTGATTTAACGACCGCATTATCCCAGTCATGGATCGAGCACACCGACTGAATAGCAGGGATGGCCAAAATCAAGATTTGCGATGGGCGTGAACCAGTTTGCAATTCACCTGGTCCGCTTCCGATGGCGAGTTCTAAGTCTCACCCAAAGATAGAGAAAATATCATGAAATCTCATTTTCATTCATTTCAATCTCATCAGCGAGATTGAATGCAGTACCTTCCCAGGAATTACCTGTTTCCCCAGCGAGAAATCGTGTGGCCAGAACATGTGAGTATGATTTTTTTAAACGTGGAGCTACGGCAATGGCCACTGAGGAGAAGTGAGGAGGTGAGTCGCCATTTCCATTTTTCAGTGTCTGTCCAACCAAACACTTCCAGGTCAGAGCCCTGCTGGGACTTGGAGGCTGAAATTCAATTTCCCTCTCGTTGACTGTGAGCAGCCTCCAGCTTCATGGCTGAAGGCTATTTCAAATGAGGAATTATCCTTGTTAGTTGTGATATCACTCCTCAACTCTCAAGTGCCTCCTCAAGGGCACATGCTTCATGTCTCAAAGGATGATTCGTGCATAGCATGTCAAGCAAACTATGATGCCTGAACTCCAGGAGCATCAGCAACATAGAAGCAGCTGCCAGCAATCAAACACTAAAGAGCAGGGCTTCAGTACTGAGATCCTCTTGTCACCAAAGGATGAATGTGAGGGTCAAGGAAGGGAACCTGAGCATGGCCTCCCGAATGTTCCAGGCAGATGTCTGGGGTCGGGGGTCTAGGGGTTCCTTATGTGGCTGAGGAGGGACACAGAAATGGAGTCCCGTGATGGTCCACGATGTAGATACTGTTTCATTCAATGAGCTGATGGACACCATGTGCCACAAAAGACTGCGGTGGGATTCTCCGTGTCTGAGACTAAGTGTTGATGTCAACTCAGAATCCGTCGACTTTCACAACAGAAAAACCGGTGCCGCAACTGGACCGATTTAGCTACTGTTGAGGTGCTAGCACCGGTGCAGCTTAGAACACAATCAATTCCAATGAAAAACGGGTCCATGATTGACAATCGGGAGGCTGACAAGCTGCAGCCGCACACACACATTACACTCCCCACACACACTCATCCCAGCCACACACACATTACACTCCCCACACACACTCATCCCAGCCGCACACACACATTACACTCCCCACACACACTCATCCCAGCCGCACACACACATTACACTCCCCACACACACTCATCCCAGCCGCACACACACATTACACTCCCCACACACACTCATCCCAGCCGCACACACACATTACACTCCCCACACACACTCATCCCAGCCGCACACACACATTGCACTCCCCACACACACTCATCCCAGCCACACACACACATTACACTCACCACACACACTCATCCCAGCCGCACACACACATTACACTCCCCACACACACTCATCCCAGCCGCACACACACATTACACTCCCCACACACACTCATCCCAGCCGCCAACACACATTACACTCCCCACACACACTCCCCATCCAAGCCGCACACACACATTACACTCCCCACACACACTCATCCCAGCCTCACACACACATTACACTCCCCACACACACTCATCCCAGCCCCACACACACATTACACTCCCCACACACACTCATCCCAGCCCCACACACACACATTACACTCCCCACACAAACTCATCCCAGCCGCACACACACATTACACTCCCGACACACACTCATCCCAGCTGCACACACACATTACACTCCCCACACACACTCCAGCCGCACACACACATTACACTCCCCACACACACTCATCCCAGCCGCACACACACATTACACTCCCCACACACACTCATCCCAGCCTCACACACACATTACACTCCCCACACACACTCATCCCAGCCACACACACACATTACACTCCCCACACACACTCATCCCAGCCACACACACATTACACTCCCCACACACACTCATCCCAGCCACACATACACATTACACTCCCCACACACTCTCATCCCAGCCGCACACACACATTACACTCCCCACACACACTCATCCCAGCCGCGCACACATAACACTCCCCACACACACTCATCCCAGCCGCACACACATTACACTCCCCACACACACTCATCCCAGCCGCACACACACATTACACTCCCCACACACACTCATCCCAGCCGCACACACACATTACACTCCCCACACACACTCATCCCAGCCCCACACACACATTACACTCCCCACACACACTCATCCCAGCCGCGCACACATAACACTCCCCACACACACTCATCCCAGCCGCCAACACATTACACTCCCCACACACACTCATCCCAGCCGCACACACACATTACACTCCCCACACACTCTCATCCCAGCCGCACACACACATTACACTCCCCACACACACTCATCCCAGCCGCGCACACATAACACTCCCCACACACACTCATCCCAGCCGCACACACATTACACTCCCCACACACACTCATCCCAGCCGCACACACACATTACACTCCCCACACACACTCATCCCAGCCGCACACACACATTACACTCCCCACACACACTCATCCCAGCCCCACACACACATTACACTCCCCACACACACTCATCCCAGCCGCGCACACATAACACTCCCCACACACACTCATCCCAGCCGCCAACACATTACACTCCCCACACACACTCATCCCAGCCGCACACACACATTACACTCCCCACACACACTCATCCCAGCCGCCAACACATTACACTCCCCACACACACTCATCCCAGCTGCACACACACATTACACTCCCCACACACACTCATCCCAGCCGCGCACACATAACACTCCCCACACACACTCATCCCAGCCGCCAACACATTACACTCCCCACACACACTCATCCCAGCCGCGCACACATTACACTCCCCACACACACTCATCCCAGCCGCGCACACACACATTACACTCCCCACACACACTCATCCCAGCCACACACACACATTACACTCCCCACACACACTCATCCTAGCCGCGCACACATAACACTCCCCACACACACTCATCCCAGCCGCCAACACATTACACTCCCCACACACACTCATCCCAGCCGCCAACACATTACACTTCCCACACACACTCATCCCAGCCGCGCACACATTACACTCCCCACACACACTCATCCCAGCCGCACACACACATTACACTCCCCACACACACTCATTCCAGCCGCACATACACATTACACTCCCCACACACACTCATCCCAGTCACACACGCACATTACACTCCCCACACACACTCATCCCAGCCCCACACACACATTACACTCCCCACACACACTCATCCCAGCCGCACAAACACATTACACTCCCCACACACACTCATCATAGCCGCACACACACATTACACTCCCACACACACATTACACTCCCCACACACACTCATTCCAGCCGCACACACATTACACTCCCACACACACTCATCCCAGCCGCACACACACATTACACTCCCCACACACACTCATTCCAGCCGCACACACACATTACACTCCCCACACACACTCATCCCGGCCGCACACACACATTACACTCCCCACACACACTCATCCCAGCCACACACACACATTAAACCCCCCACACACACTTATCCCAGCCGCACACACACATTACACTCCCCACACACACTCATCCCAGCCGCACACACACATTACACTCCCCACACACACTCATCCCAGCCACTCACACACATTACACTCCCCACACACACTCATCCCAGCCAACAAGATGCCGCTGGTTGTGCTGGAGCATGCCCATACAGTTGATGGGATGGCTGGGGCAAGAGGGCACACAGCAGGGTGGCCTGGTGGGTATCTATACGACCTGTGGCTCCAAGTTTAAAGAACAAAGAAAAGTACAGCACGGGAACAGGCCCTTCGGCCCTCCGAGCCTGTGCTGACCATGCTGCACTTCGAGGGACCATATCCCTCTATTCCCATCCTATTAATGTATTTGTCAAGAACAAAGAACAATGAAAATTACAGCACAGGAACAGGCCCTTCGGCCCTCCCAGCCTGCGCCAATCCAGATCCTTTATCTAAACCTGTTGTCTATTTACCAAGGTCTACTTCTCTCTGTTCCCCACCCGTTCATATATCTGTCCAGATGCATCTTAAATGATGCTATCGTGCCCGCCTCTACCACCTCCGCTGGCAAAGCATTCCAGGCACCCACCACCCTCTGCGTAAAAAACTTTCCACGCATACCTCCCTTAAACTTTCCCCCTCTGACAATCGTGATTGTAATTGACACCCCCACTCTTGGAAAAAGCTTAAGATGCCCCTTAAACGTCACTATCGTCCCTGCTTCCACCACCTCCTCCGGCAGCGAGTTCCAGGCATCCACTACTCTCTGTGTAAAAAACTTGCCTCGTACATCTCCCCTAAACCTTGCTCCTCGCACCTTAAACCTATGCCCCCTAGTAATTGACCCCTCTACCATGGGAAAAAGCCTCTGACTATCCACTCTGTCTATGCCTCTCATAATTTTGTAGACCTCTATCAGGTCGCCCCTCAATCTCCGTCATTCCAGAGAGAACAAACCAAGTTTTTTCAACCCCTCCACATAGCTAATGCCAGGAAATAACCTCTTCTACACCCTCTCTAAAGCCTCCACATCCTTTTGGTAGTGTGGCAACCAGAATTGAACACTATATTCCCAAGTGTGGCCTAACTAAGATTCTATACAGCTGCAACGTGACTTGCCAATTCTTATACTCAATGCCCCGGCCAATGAAGGCAAGCATGCCGTATGCTTTCTTGACTACCTTCTCCACCTATGTTGCCCCTTTCAGTGACCTGTGGACCTGTACACCAAGATCTCCCTGACTGTCAATACTCTTGAGGGTTCTACCATTCACTGTATATTCCCTACCTGTATAAGACCTTCCAAAATGCATTACCGCACATTTCTCCGGATTAAACTCCATCTGCCATCTCTCCACCCAAGTCTCCAAACAATCTAAATCCTCCTGTATCAAAGGTAGTAATCTGAGGATTGCCACGGGACAGTCAGAGTAGAAATTCAAGAATAGTCAGAGTAGAAATTCAAGAATAGTCAGAATGAATACGTGGCTTGAGAGATGGTGCAGGAAGTTGGGGTTCAGATTTTTGGGACATTGGAACCGGTTCTGGGGGCGGTGGGACCATTACAAACCGGGTGGCCTACACCTGGGCAGGACTGGAACCAATGTCTTAGGGGGTGCTTTTGCTAACACTGTTGGGGAGGTTTGAAACTAATGTGGCAGGGGGATGGGAACCAGATTAGGAAGTTAGAGGTCAGTAAAGAAGCAGCAACTAAAGCCAGTAAGGTACGAGACAATAAACTCAATGTGACTAAGGGGAAGAGTAGACAGGGAAGAGATAATGAACGCAAAGGTGGTCTGAGGTGCATTTGTTTTAATGCGAGAAGTGTCGCAGGTAAGGCAGATGAACTTAGGGCTTGGATCAGTACCTGGGAATATGATGCTATTGGTATTACTGAGACTTGGTTGAGGGAAGGGCAGGATTGGCAACTGAATATCCCAGGGTATAGATGCTTCAGGAGGGATAGAGAGGGAGGTAGAAGAGGTGGAGGAGTTGCATTACTCGTCAGAGATGATATCACAGCTGTGATTAAGGAGGGCACTATGGAGGATTCGAGCACTGAGGCAATATGGGTGGAGCTGAGAAATAGGAAGGGTGCAGTAACATTGTTGGGACTTTACTACAGGCCTCCCAAAAGCGATAATGAAGTAGAGGTACAAATATGCAGACAGATTATAGAAAAATGTAGGAGCAATAGGGTGGTTGTGATGGGAGATTTTAACTTCCCCAACATTGAATGGGATTTGTGTAGTGTTGGAGGCGTAGATGGAGCAGAGTTTGTAAGGAGCATCCAGGAGAGTTTTTTAGAGCAGTATGTAAATAGTCCAACTCGGGAAGGGGCCATACTGGACCTGGTATTGGGGAATGATCCCGGCCAGGTGGTTGATGTTTCAGTCGGTGATTACTTTGGGAATAGCGATCACAATTCCGTAAGTTTTAGAATACTCATGGACAAGGACAAGAGGGGTCCGAAAGGAAGAGTACTAAATTGGGGAAAGGCAGAGTATAACAAAATTCGGCAGGAGCTAGGGAATGTGGATTGGGAGCAGCTGTTTACGGGTAAATCCACATTTGAAATGTGGGAGTCTTTTAAGGAAAGGTTGATTAGAGTGCAGGACAGACATGTTCCTGTGAAAATGAAAGATAGAAATGGCAAGATTAGGGAACCATGGATGACGGGTGAAATTGTGAGACTAGCTAAGATGAAAAAGGAAGCATACATAGGATCGAGGCAACTCAAAACTGATGAAGCTTTGGAGGAATATCGGGGAAAGTAGGACAAATCTCAAACGTGCAATAAAGAGGGCTAAAAGGGGTCATGAAATATCTTTGGCGAACAGGGTTAAGGAAAATCCCAAAGCATTTTATTTGTATGTAAGGAGCAAGAGGGTAACTAGAGAAAGGATTGGCCCACTTAAAGACAAAAGAGGGAATTTATTCGTGGACTCAGAGGAAGTGGGTGAGATTCTTAATGAGTACTTTGCATCGGTCTTCACAAAGGAGAGGGACAAGATGGATGTTGAGGCTAGGGATGGATGTTTAAATACTCTCGGTCAAGTTGTCATACGGAAGGGGGAATTTTTGGGTATTCTAAAAGGCATTAAGGTGGACAAGTCCCCAGGTCCGGATGGGATCTATCCCAGGTTCCTGAGGGAAGGGAGGGACGAAATAGCTGGGGCCTTAACAAATATCTTTGCAGCTACTTTGAGCACGGGTGAGGTCCCGGAGTACTGGAGAATTTCTAATGTTGTCCCTTTGTTTAAGAAGGGTAGCAGGGATAATCCAGGGAATTATAGACCTGTTAGCTTGACGTCAGTGGTAGGCAAACTGTTGGAGAAGATACTGAGGGATAGGATCTATTCACATCTGGAAGAAAATAGACTTATCAGTGATAGGCAGCATGGTTTTGTGCAGGGAAGGTCATGTCTTACAAACCTAATAGAATTCTTTGAGGAAGTGACAAAGTTAATTGATGAAGGAAGGGCTGTAGATGTCGTATACATGGACTTTAGTAAGGCGTTTGATCAGGTTTCCCATGGTAGGTTGATGGAAAAAGTGAAGTCGTATGGGGTTCAGGGTGTACTAGCTAGATGGATAAAGAACTGGCTGGGCAACAGGAGACAGAGAGTAGTGGTGGAAGGGAGTGTCTCAAAATGGAGAAGGGTAACTAGTGGTGCTCCAGAGGGATCCGTGCTCGGACCACTGTTGTTTGTAATCTACATAAATGACCTGGAGGAAGGTATAGATGGTCTGATTAGCAAGTTTGCAGATGATACTAAGATTGGTGGAGTTGCAGATAGCGAGGAGGACTGTCAGAGAATACAACAAAATATAGATAGATTGGAGAGTTGGGCAGAGAAATGGCAGATGGAGTTCAATACAGGCAAATGCGAGGTGATGCATTTTGGAAGATCAAATTCAAGAGCGGACTATATGGTCAATGGAAGGGTCTTGGGGAAAATTGATGTGCAGAGAGATCTGGGAGTTCAGGTCCATTGTACCCTGAAGGTGGCAACGCAGGTTGATAGAGTGGTCAAGAAGGCATACAGCATGCTTGCCTTCATCGAACGGGGTATTGAGTACAAGAGTTGGCAGGTCATGTTACAGTTGTATAGGACTTTGGTTTGGCCACATTTGGAATACTGCGTGCAGTTCTGGTCGCCACATTACCAGAAGGATGTGGATGCCTTGGAGAGGAGGTTCACCAGGATGTTGCCTGGTATGGAGGGTGCTAGCTATGAAGAAAGGTTGAATAGATTAGGATTGTTTTCATTGGAAAGACGGAGGTTGAGGGGGGACCTGATTGAGGTCTACAAAATTATGAGAGGTATGGACAGGGCGGATAGCAACAAGCTTTTCCCAAGAGTGGGGGTGTCAGTTACAAGGGGTCATGATTTCAAGGTGAGAGGGGGAAAGTTTAAGGGAGATGTGCGTGGAAAGTTTTTTACGCAGAGGGTGGTGGGTGCCTGGAACGCTTTACCAGCGGAGGTGGTAGAGGCGGGCACGATAGCATCATTTAAGAAGCATCTAGACAGGTATATGAATGGGCGGGAACAGAGGGAAATAGACCTTGGAAAATAGGAGACAGGTTTAGATAAAGGATCTGGATCGGCGCAGGCTGGGAGGGCCGAAGGGCCTGTTCCTGTGCTGTAATTTTCTTTGTTCTTTGTATCCTCTGACAGTCCTCATCGCTATCCGCAATTCCACTAACCTTTGTGTCATCTGCAAACTTACTAATCAGACCAGTTACATTTTCCTCCAAATCATTTATATATACTATGAAGAGAAAAGGTCCCAGCACTGATCCCTGCAGAACACCACTAGTCACAGCCCTCCAATCAGAAAAGCACCCTTCCATTGCTACTCTCTGCCTTCTATGACCTAGCCAGTTCTGTATCCATCTTGCCAGCTCACCCCTGATCCCGTGTGACTTCGCCTTTTGTACCAGTCTGCCATGAGGGACCTTGTCAAAGGTCTTACTGAAGTCCATACAGATTATATCCACTGCCCGACCTGCATCAATCATCTTTGTGACCTCCTCGAAAAACTCTATCAAGTTAGTGAGACATGATCTCCCTTTCACAAAACCGTGCTGCCTCTCGCTAATACGTCGACTTGCTTCCAAATGGGAGTAGATCCTGTCTCGAAGAATTCTCTCCAGTAATTTCCCTACAACTGACGTAAAGCTCACCGGCCTGTAGTTCCCTGGATTATCCTTGCTACCCTTCTTAAACAAAGGAACAACATTGGCTATTCTCCAGTCCTCCGGGACATCACCTGAAGACAGTGAGGATCCAAAGATTTTTGTCAAGGCCTCAGCAATTTCCTTTCTCGCCTCCTTCAGTATTCTGGGGTAGATCCCATCAGGCCCTGGGGACTTATCTTCCTTAATATTTTTCAAGATCCCCAACACCTAGTCTTTTTGGATCTCAATGTGACCCAGGCTATCTACACACCCTTCTCCAGACACAACAACCATCTTTGGTGAATACTGATGCAAAGTATTAATTTAGTACCTCTCCCATTTCCTCTGGCTCCACACATAGATTCCCTTGCCTATCCTTCAGTGGGCCAACGCTTTCCCTGGCTACCCTCTTGCTTTTTATGGATGTGTAAAAAGCCTTGGGATTTTCCTTAACCCTATTTGCCAATGACTTTTCTTACCCCTTTTAGCCCTCCTGACTCCTTGCTGAAGTTCCTTCCTACTTTTCTTATATTCCACACAGGCTTTGTCTGTTCCCAGCCTTCTAGCCCTGACAAATGCCTCCTTTTTCTTTTTGAAGAGGCCTATAATATCTCTCGTTATCCAAGGTTCCCAAAATTTGCCGTATTTATCCTTCTTCCGCACAGGAACATGCCGGTCCTGAATTCCTTTCAACTGACATTTGAAAGCCTCCCACAAGTCAGATGTTGATTTACCCTCAAACATCCTCCCCCAATCTAGGTACCTCAGTTCCTGCCTAATATTGTTAGAATTAGCCTTCCCCCAATTTAGCACATTCACCCTTGGACCACTCTTATCCTTGTCCGCCAGTACTTTAAAACTTCCTGAATTGTGGTCACTGTTCCCGAAATGCTGCTCTACTGAAACCTCTATCACCTGGCCGGGCTCATTGCCCAATACCAGGCCCAGTATAGCCCCTTCCCTACTTGGACTATCTACATATTGTTTTAAGAAGCCCTCCTGGATGCTCCTTACAAACTCTGCCCCGTCTAAGCTCCGAGCATTAAGTGAGTCCCAGTCAATATCGGTGAAGTTAAAGTCTCCCGTTACAACGACCCTGTTGCGTTTACTCCTTTCCAGAATCTGTCTACCTATCTGATCCTCTATCTCCCGCTGGCGGTTGGGTGGCCTGTAGTAAACCCCCAACATTGTGACTGCACCCTTCTTATTCCTGATCTCTACCCATATAGCCTCACTGCCCTCTGAGGTGTCCTCCCGCAGTACATCTGTGATATTTCATAGATTATCATAGAATTTACAGTGCAGAAGGAGGCCATTCGGCCCATCAAGTCTGCACCGGCTCTTGGAAAGAGCACCCTACCCAAGGTCAACACCTCCACCCTATCCCCATAACCCAGTAACCCCACCCAACACTAAGAGCAATTTTGGACACTAAGGGAAATTTATCATGGCCAATCCACCTAACCTGCACATCTTTGGACTGCACATATTCTCCCTAACCAGTAGCGCAACTCCTCCACCCCTTTTACATCCCCCTCTATCCCGCCTGAAACATCTAAATCCTGGAACGTTTAGCTGCCAATCCTGTCCTTCCCTCAACCAGGTCTCTGTAATGGCAACAACATCATAGTTCCAAGTACTAATCCAAGCTCTAAATTCATCTGCCTTAACCTGTAATACTTCTTGCATTTAAACGTATGCACTTCAGGCCACCAGTCCTGCTGTTTTCAGCAACATCGCCCTGTCTACACTTCCTCAGAGCCATATTGGCCTTATTCCCTAGTTCTCCCTCAATATTTTCACGTTCTGACCTATTGCTCCGGTACCCACCTCCCTGCCATACTGGTCTAAACCCTCCCGTGTAACATGAGCAAACTTTGCATCCAGGATTTTTATGCCTCTCCAGTTTAGATGCAACCCGTCCTTCCTGTACAGGTGACACCTGCCCCGGAAGAGCTCCCAGTGGTCCAGATAACGCAAAGCCTCCCTCCTACACTAACTGTTTACCACGTGTTTAGCTGCTCTATCTTCCTATTTCGAGCCTCACTGGCACGTGGCACAGGGAGTAATCCTGAGATTACAACCCTAGAGGTCCTGCTTTTTAGCTTCCTGCCTAACTCCCTGAACTCCTGCTGCAGGACCTCAAGCCCCTTCCTGCCTATGTTGTTACTACCAACATGTCCACTTCTGCCTGTTTGCCCTCCCCCTTCAGGATGCCCGCTACCTCTTCGGAGACATCCTGTACCCTGGCACCAGGGAAGCAACATACCATCCTGGAGTCTCTTTCACATTCACAGAAGCACCTGTCTGTGCCCCTGACTATAGAGTCCTTTCTGAGTATTGCTCTTCTGCGCTTTGACCCTCCCTGCTGAACATCAGAGCCAGCCGTGGTGCCACTGTCCTGGCTGCTGCTGTTTTCCTCTGATAGGCTACTCCCCCCAACAGTATCCAAAGCGGTATACCTGTTTGAGAGGGGGACAATCACTTGGGATTCGTGCACTGACTACCTGCCCCTTCTGGTGGTCACCCATCTCTCTGCCTGCACCTTTGGTGGGACCACATCTCTATAAACTCCTATCTAAGATGCTTTCCGCCACCTGCATGCTGCTAAGTGCATCCAGCTATTGCTCCAACCAAACCACGCTGTCTGTGAGGAGCTGCCATTGGTTACATCTGCTGCAGATGTAGTCGACCGGAATGCTAGAAGTGTCGCAGATCTGCCACATCTCACAGTTGGAGCACTGCATCCCACTGAGTGACATTTGAGCACTAATTAATTAATTTAAACTAAACACTTGAATTATTGTTAGATTGAGTTGCAATTAACTATATGGCCTTGACACTAGGTGATTTTTACTGTAAAATTAAATACTAAATACCGATCTCTGCCCTTAGGTTTAGTTACTCCACTATCTAGTTAACCAATTCGATTTTTTTTTGCAATATAATATTTTTTTCAAATTTAACAGATTCCCAACCAGCCAATCAGGTCACAGCTTTACTGTTATGTCACTTAGTTCCCCCCCCCCCCCCCCCCCCCCACACACAATTTGAAAAGGTAATAAAAATCACTTACCTTCCCAGGATGCTCTCTGGTTCTCTCCCTGCAGATTAACAGTTACAGGCCAGAAGAAAGAGAATAAAACGGTCGGGAAAAAATGGGCTGTTAGCGGTGGGCGCAGTTGCATGGCTGCCTTGCCGGCTGCGGCAATGGTGTACTCTGCCCGTCCACCCTGACTGCACAGCCCACCTTCTGGCCACACCCCTCTACTTGCCCCGGCCCTGGTCGAATCCCCTGGCCAGCTGCGCAACTGTCAGCAAACTATGGCAATGTTGGACACCATCCGTACACTCTCTCTCTCTCTCCCTCAGCAGCAGCCATGCCAGTCTCTCAATTTTTAACAGCACAGTAAACTGCACCGTTGGAAACTCGGCCCATCAGAGGCGGAGAACCGCGGAGGCCCTGGAGAATACCGGGTTGGGCCCGCTAATGATATTCAAACGGTGTCTCCTGTATGTGGGTTCCAGAACGCATTGACGCCGCTGTCGAGGTGCTGGAGCATTGCGATTCTGCCGCGATTTCGATGTCGGAACCATTTCTCCGCCCAATCGCCTTTCCCGATTTTTGGCATCGGCTAATGGAGAATCCCGCCCTGTGTCTCAGCAGAGAGACAGTGCAGCACCTGCGCCTTGTTCCTGCGGAATCAGCACCCCGTGGAGCAGGACAGCTACTCTTGGTGGCAGTGAAGGCCTTCCCTGCAGCCCTCAACCTTTATGCCTGAGGGACATTCCAGGGTTCGAGCAGGGACCTGAGTGGCATTTCACAATCTACAGCTCATAGGTGCTTCCGGGAAATGACAGATGCTCTGTGGCCCAGGCATCCAACGACATCACCTTCAAGCTGGACCAGGCCCACCAAGATTCCCAGGATGCAGGATTTGCTGCCATCACCAGGATGCACCGAGTCCAGGAGGCAATCAATGGCATGCAGGTCACCCTCCCCTCACCAGGGCATCAGGGAATGCCCTATATTAACAGGAAGAGATTCCACTCCGTAAATGTTCAGATCATGTATGGCCACTGCCTTTATATCTTGCACCTGTGCACTCGGTTCCGAGGGAGTGTGCATGACAGCTCCATCCTGGGGCATTCGGAGATCCCTGGCGCCTTCGAGGTCCCCAGGTGGACGGGTTGGCTTGTGTGGGACAGGAGATACCCTCTGAGGTCATGGCTTATGATGCTGGTGCGGCAGCTTGAGACCGATACAGAGGAGTGCTATTATGAAGCCCACGTTGCCACCGTACTGTCATTGAGCAGTGCATCGGACTTCTGAAAATGTTCTGTGAACAAATACCAAGTGGGTATTGTTGGTTCAAACAAAATTAGTAGGTAGCATTCGTGAAGTCATTGTGTATCTAGGGATTATGATGAGGTGAGAAAAGCCATTTTAAGTGCATTTGAACATGTGCCAAAAGCTTTTAGATAGAAGTTTAGGAATTTAAGGAAAGAACCACATCACAGGGATATAGAACAAAGAACAAACAGCACAGGAACAGGCACCTTGGCCCTCCAAGGCTGATACCAACCTTTGCCAAGACCCACAGCACTTCCTTATGCCGTATCCCTCTATACCCATCCTATCCATGTGTTTGTCAAGATGCCTTTTGAAAATTGTTAATGTATCTGCTTCCACAACCTCCCCTGGCAACGCGTTCCGGGCACTCACCACCCTCTGTGCAAAAGACCTGCCTTTCACATCTCCTCTAAACTTTGCCCCACGGGTCTTAAACCTATGCCCCCTGGTGACTGACCCCTCCACCCTGGGAAAGAGAGCTTGCCCATCCACTTTATCCATGCCCCTCATAATCTTGTCAGGTCACCCCTCAACCTCCATCTTTCTAAAGAAACAATCCGAGTCTAATCAGCCTCTCCACATAGCTAACACCCTCCAGACCAGGCAGCATCCTGGTAAACCTCCTCTGCACCCCTCCAAAGCCTCCACATCCTTCTGGTAGTGTGGCGACCAGAATTGTGCGCAATATTCCAAGTGCAGCCTTACCAAGATTCTATACAACTGTAGCATGATTTGCCAGTTTTCATATTCGATGCCCGTCCAATGAAGGCAAGCATTCCTCAGGGCAGCACGGTAGCATGGTGGTTAGCATAAATGCTTCACAGCTCCAGGGTCCCAGGTTCGATTCCCGGCTGGGTCACTGTCTGTGCGGAGTCTGCACGTCCTCCCCGTGTGTGCGTGGGTTTCCTCCGGGTGCTCCGGTTTCCTCCCACAGTCCAAAGATGTGCGGGTTAGGTGGATTGGCCATGCTAAATTGCCCGTAGTGTCCTAAAAAGTAAGTTTAAGGGGGGGTTGTTGGGTTACGGGTATAGGGTGGGTACGTGGGTTTGAGTAGGGTTATCATTGCTCGGCACAACATCGAGGGCCGAAGGGCCTTTTCTGTGCTGTACTGTTCTATGTTCTATTCCGTATGCTTTTTTGACTACCTTGTCCACTTGTGTTGCCATTTTCAAAGATCTGTGGGCATGCACGCCCAGATCACTCTGAATTTCTATATTCCTAAGAGTTTTGCCATTTACGGTATATTTCCCCTCGATGTTAGACCTACCAAAATGCATTACCTCACATTTGTCCGGATTAAACTCTATTTGCCATTTCTCTGCCCAAGTCTCCAACCATCTATGTCTTGCTGTATCCTCTGACAATCCTCCACACTATCTGCCACTCCACCAACTTTGGTGTCATCCGCAAACTTACTAATCAGACCATTTTCCTCCAAATCGTTTATGCACTGAAAGAACTGAAATAATTAGACATAAATAATTCTGATCGATAAGAACATTAAAAATAGACCTAAAGTATCTAACATAATGGGGGTGGCACGGTCGTTAGTCCCTGCCTCACAGCGCCAGGGACCAAGGTTCAATTTCAGCCTCGGGTCACTGTCTGTGTGGAGTTTGCATGCTCCCCCATGTATGCGTGGGTTTCCTTTGAGTGTCCAGTTTCCTTTCCAAGTCCAAAGATGCACTGGTTAGGTGGATTGGCCATGCTAAAATTGCCCTTTAGTGTCCAAAGATATGTAGGTTAGGTCAGGTTACGGGGATAGGGAGGGAGAGTGGGTTTAGGTAGGGTGCTCAATCAGAGAGTCGGTGCAGACTTAATGGACCGACTGGCTCCAATTCCACTGTAGGAATTCTATGGTTCGATGGTGTGACATTCTTAGGGAAATGTCAATTTTGGAGCAATTTAAAGATTCACGTCCCACAGTAGTGAGAACTCATACGTCAGAGCAAAGTGTTTGAACCGCGGACAGGCAGCAGAAATGGCAGATTTTCAATTAGTTCATAAATCAAGGTTTGATTTTTGACATCAAATTCAGTGTACAAAGGAGGGAAACTGGGGAAATGAAAACTTCACAGGCGGTGAACACAAAGAAGGTTTAGTTGGAGACATTAAAGAGAATTTGCCTCAAGTTAAAATATAAAGTAATGAGGGTGGAAGAGAGATAAGAAAACTTTCATGTTTTCATTGTAATAAAGTTGAACACAATGTCGCGGTGTTGGTATCTTATGAAAAGTACAGGGAAGACAGATTTTTAAAACAGTAGGGTTTCTTAAAGTGGGAAAAAAAAACATGGTTGTAGCTGAAGTGGTGCAAAAGAGCGTACAGCCTTTACAGAGATTGGTTGGTAAGGAGTGTCAGATCTTTTAAAGTATTACATCCAGCAGAAGGCAGTAGAGCGGAGCTACCGATTGGCTGTTCCGGGGAAATTTGCATATATGCAGTGTGGTCAGCGTAATTTGAAGGTGGTTTGTGGAGGGGCTGTTGTCAGGTGACAGTTAAACCTAAAACACTTCCTCAGTGTTTCCCCCCCCTACCCCCTCCTCTAAACAAAAAAACACAACCGCGGTTGTTGGGAAGCGGGAGCAGCCTCCGGATTTTCGGCGGGAGCAGGGGCCTGTCAGGAAGGTGAGTGTGTGCCTTTAAATTTGCTTACCTTTCAGTGGGAGCGGCCTCCGGATTTACGGCGGGAGCAGGGGCCTGTCGGGAAGGTGAGTTCCTGTATACAAGTTGGGCGGTTGCTAAACCTGAGACACTACACTGGTAGTGTCCCCCACCCTTCCACCTCCTCTAACCTAAGGGGTTGAGGGAATATCAGGTAAGCTCTTCCTTTCATTTTCTTGTTTTTTTATCTAGAGGGGTTGGCAGGGAAGGCAGTACAATGCTCCTCGTGCAGAATGTTTGAGGTGAGGGACGTCGTCAGTGTCCCTGCTGATTTCACCTGTGGGAAGTGCACCCAACTCCAGCTCCTCAGAAACAGCGTTAGGGAACTGGAGCTGGATGAACTTCGGATCATTCGGGAGGCAGAGGTGGTCATAGATAGAAGCTTCAGGGAGGAAGTTACGCCAAAGAATAAAGATAGATGGGTGACGGTGAGAGGGGCTGGGAGGAAGCAGTCAGTACAGGGATCCCCTGTGGTCGTTCCCCTTAGTAACAGGTATACCGCTTTGGATACTGTTGGGGGGGGACAACTTAACAGGGGTCAGCCATGGGGTACAGGTCTCTGGCACAGAGTCGGTCCCTGTTGCTCAGAAGGGAAGGGGGGAGAGGAGAAGAACATTAGTCATTGGAGACTCCATAGTTAGGGGGATAGATAGGAGATTCTGTGGGAACGAGAGAGACTCGCGGTTGTTGTGTTGCCTCCCAAGTGCCAGGGTCCATGATGTCTCGGATCGTGTTTTCGGGATCCTTAAGGGGGAGGGGGAGCAGCTCCAAGTTGTGGTCCACATAGGTACCAACGACATAGGTAGGAAAAGGGATAGGGATGTAAGGCAGGAATTCAGGGAGCTAGGGTGGAAACTTAGATCCAGGACAAACAGAGTTATTATCTCCAGGTTGTTATCCTTGCCACGTGCTAGCGAGTCGAGGAATAGGGAGAGAGAGCAGTTGAACACGTGGCTGCAGGGATGGTGCAGGAGGGAGGGTTTCAAATTCCTGGACAATTGGGGCTCATTCTGGGGTAGGTGGGACCTCTACAAACGGGATGGTCTACACCTGGACCAGAGGGGTACTAATATCCTGGGGGGAAGGTTTGCTAATGCTCTTCGGGAGGGTTTAAACTAGTTCAGCAGGGGATTGGGAACCTGAATTGTAGCTCCAGTACACAAGAAGCTGAGAGTAGTGAGGTCATGAGTAAGGTTTCAAAGTTGCAGGAGTGTACCGGCAGGAAGGAAGGTGGTTTAAAGTGTGTCTACTTCAATGTCAGGAGCATCCGGAATAAGGTGGGTGAGCTTGCGGCGTGGGTTAGTACCTGGGACTTCGATGTTGTGGCCATTTCGGAGACATGGATAGAGCAGGGAGAGGAATGGTTGTTGCAGGTGCCGGGGTTTAGATATATCAATAAGCTCAGGGAAGGTGGTAAAAGAGGGGGAGGGGTGGCATTGTTAGTCAAGGACAGTATTACGGTGGCTGAGAGGACATTTGATGAGGACTCGAATACTGAGGTAGTATGGGCTGAGTTAAGAAACAGGAAAGGAGACGTCACCCTTTTAGGGGTTTTCCAAAGGCCTCCGAAAAGTTCCAGAGATGTAGAGGAAAGGACTGCAAAGATGATTCTGGATAGGAGCGAAAGTAACAGGGTAGTTGTTATGGGGGACTTTAACTTTCCAAATATTGACTGGAAACACTATAGTTCGAGTACTTTAGATGATCCGTTTTTGTCCAATGTGTGCAGGAGGGTTTCCTGATGCAGTATGTAGATAGGCCAACGAGAGGCGAGGCCGTATTGGATTTGGTACTGGGTAATGAACCAGGACAGGTGTTTGACAGATTTGGAGGTAAGTGAGCACATTGGTGATAGTGACCACAATTCGATTTCATTTACTTTAGCGATGGAAAGGGATCGGTATGTACCGCAGGGCAAGAGTTATAGCTGGGGGAAAGGCAATTATGATGCAATGAGGCAAGACTTAGGATGCATTGGCTGGAGAGGAAAACTGCAGGGGATGGGCACAATGGAAATGTGGAGCATGTTCAAGGAACAGCTACTGCGTGTCCTTAATAAGTATGTACCTGTCAGGCAGGGAGGAAGTGGTCGAGCGAGGGAACCATGGGTTACTAAAGCATTGAAACACTTATCAAGAGGAAGAAGGAGGCTTATGTAAAGATGAGACGTGATGGTTCAGTTAGGGCGCTTGAGAGTGACAAGTTAGCTAGGAATGCTCTAAAGAGAGAGCTAAGAAGAGCCAGGCGAGGACATGAGAAGTCTTTGGCAGGTAGGATCAAGGATAACCCTAAAGCTTTCTATAGATATGTCAGGAATAAAAGAATGACTAAGGTAAGAGTAGGACAGTAGTGGGAAGTTGTGCGTGGAGTACGAGGAGATAGGAGAGGTGCTAAATGAGTATTTTTTGTCTGTATTCACACAGGAAAAAGAAAAAGTTGTCGAGGAGAATACTGAGATACAGGCTACTAGGCTAGAAGGGCTTGAGGTTCATAAAGAGGAGGTGTTAGCGATTCTGGAAAGTGTGAAAATAGATAAGTCCCCTGGGCCCGATGGGATTTATCCTAGGATTCTCTGGGAAGCTAGGGAGGAGATTGCTGAGTCTTTGGCTTTGATCTTTAAGTCATCTTTGTCTACAGGAATAGTGGCAGAAGACTGGAGGATAGCAAATTTTGTCCCCTTGTTCAAGAAGGGGAGTAGAGATAACCCCGGTAACTATAGACCAGTGAGCCTTACTTCTGTTGTGGGAAAAGTCTTGGAAAGGTTTCTAAGAGATAGGATTTATAATCATCTAGAAAGGAATAATTTTATTAGGGATAGTCAACACGGTTTTGTGAAGGGTAGGTTGTGCCTCACAAACCTCATTGAGTTCTTTGAGAAGGTGACAAAACAGGTGGATGAGGGTAAAGCAGTTGATGTGGTGTATATGGATTTCAGTAAAGCGTTTGATAAGGTTCCCCACGGTAGGCTATTGCAGAAAATACAGAGCCATGGGATTCAGGGTGATTTAGCAGTTTGGATCAGAAATTGGCTAGCTGATAGAAGACAAAGGGTGGTGGTTGATGGGAAATGTTCTGACTGGTGTCCAGTTACTAGTGGTGTACCACAAGGATCTGTTTTGGGGCCACTGCTATTTGTCATTTTTATAAATGACTTGGAGGAGGGCGTAGAAGGATGGGTGAGTAAAGTTGCAGATGACTCTAAAGTCGGTGGAGTTGTGGACAGTGCAGAAGGATGTTACAAGTTACAGAGGGACATAGATAAGCTGCAGAGCTGGGCTGACAGGTGGCAAATGGAGATTAATGCAGAAAAGTGTGAGGTGATTCATTTTGGAAGGAATAACAGGAAGACAGAGTACTGGGCTAATGGTAAGATTCTTGTTAGTGTGGACGAGCAGAGAGATCTCGGTGTCCATGTCCATAGATCCCTGAAAGTTGCCACCCAGGTTGAGAGGGTTGTTAAGAAGGCGTACGGTGATTAAGCTTTTATTGGTAGAGGAATTGCGTTTCGGAGCCATGAGGTCATGTTGCAGTTGTACAAAACTCTGTTGCAGCCGCATTTGGAGTATTGTGTGCAGTTCTAGTCGCCACATTACAGAAAGGATGTGGAAGCATTGGAAAGGGTACAGAGGAGATTTACAAGGATGTTGCCTGGTATGGAGGGAAGATCTTATGAGGAAAGGCTGAATGACTTGAGGCTGTTTTCGTTAGAGAGAAGAAGGTTAAGAGGTGACTTAATTGAGGCATACAAGATGATCAGAGGAGTAGATAGGGTGGACATTGAGAGCCTTTTTCCTCGGATGGTGATGTCCAGCCCAAGGGGACATAGCTTTAAATTGAGGGGAGATAGATATAGGACAGATGTCAGAGGTACGTTCTTTACTCAGAGAGTAGTAAGGGCGTGGAATGCCCTGCCTGCAACAGTAGTGGACTCGCCAACACTAAACGCATTCAAATGGTCATTGGATAGGCATATGGACGATAAGGGAATAGTGTAGAGGGACTTTAGAGGGGTTTCACAGGACGGTGCAACATCGAGGGCCGAAGGGCCTGTACTGCGCTGTAATGTTCTATGTTCTAATTTGATTGTAAAGGTACGGTAGAGTAGGTAAGGAGGTTAAGATCGGAAAGTATACAGAAGGCAAATGAAGTTTTGTCCTTCATTGCTAGAGGGATGGAGTTTAAGACTAGGGAGGTTATGCTGTAATTGTACAAGGTGTTAGTGAGGCCACACCTGAAGTATTGTGTTCAGTTTTGGTCTCCTTACCTGAGAAAGGACTTACTAGTACCGGAAGGTCTGCAGGAGATTCACGAGGTTAATCCTAGATCTGAAGGGGTTGGATTACGAGGAGAGGTTGAGTAGAGTGGGACCGTAATCGTTGGAATTTAGACGGATTTGGGGGGGGGGGGGGGGAAGAGGAGGGGGGTGGAGATCTTATTGAAATATATAAAATTATGAAGGGAATAGATAGGATAGATGCGAGAAGGTTGTTTCCACTGGCGGGTGAAAGCAGAACTAGGGGGCATAGCCTCAAAATAAGGGGAAGCAGATTTAGGACTGATCTTAGGAGAAACTTCTTCACCCAAAGGGTTTTGAATCTATGGAATTCCTTGCCCAGTGAATCAGTTGAGGCTCCTGCGTTAAATGTTTTTAAGATAAAGATAGATAGGTTTTTGAAGAATAAAGGGATTAAGGGTTATGGTGTTCGAGCCGGAAAATGGAGCTGAGTCCACAAAAGATCAGCCATGATCTCATTGAATGGCGGAGCAGGCTCGAGGGGCCAGATGGCCTACTCCTGCTCCTAGTTCTTATGTTCTTGAAGTCAATCTTTAATGGTGAGCGATAAGGAGATATGTAGTTCAGAGGCGTATTTCCAGAAAATGTGATAATATGCGAGATAGTAAAGTGAATAGCATTCCATTGTGTAAGGGAAGTTGAGAGAATCTGGTGAAAAATGGTGAAGTGGTGGCAGGAGTGCTCGAGAAATTACTTTTACCAGCGGTGCAGATCATCCTGGGTAATGATCAGCGAAGATACTGATTCTCATTTTAATCCTCATTAATTTTTCTTTATCCCATTATGGGATGTGGGTGTCATTGGTTGGGCCAACATTTATTGCCCAGCCCTGAGGACATTTAAGAGTCAACCACATTGCTGGGTCTGGAGTCACATGTAGGTAAGGGTGACAGCTTTCCTTCCCTAAAGGACATTAGTGAACCAGATGGATTTTTACGACAATTGACAATGGTTTTGAGGTCATCATTAGACTTTCAATTCAAGATATTTATTGAATTCAAATTTCACCATCTGCCCGAGCAGGATTTCAACCCAGGTCCCCAGAGCATGAGCCTGGAGCTCTGGATTACTAGTTCAGCGACAATATTTCCCTTCCCCCTTGTGTGTCTATCTTGTGTGTGTGAGTAAAGGGTGAGAGGGTGAAATGGGAATAATTAGATGAGCAGAACGTTGTTCTATTATCCTCATTACAGAGTGAAAATGTGGACAGTATTCCTCAATATTTTTTTTTATTCCAAATTTTATGCTGGTATTTGTACTGAAATTGTTGATATCATCTGTTGCAGCCTGAAAGGAGCCACTGACATAAAAGCTGACGATAATAGTGACCTTGATAGCTACAGGGAATGCTGTCAACGTCATGGTTTGAAGCGCGAGTTGTGGTTGCAGCAGATGACATTGCTTGGTGACAGACTCCTCGATATATCAAAATGCTTCATATCTTGCTCCTAAGTAAAAGTGATGATGATGATGGCCTCCTGTGCAGTGCTCTCTTCCTTAAGTCAGCTGTTCCTTCTGTGTGGCACCAGTTTTGCTATTACCCCCCTGTTCTCCAGCCTTGAAGACGAGCCAATTCTGAGAGTGCACATGTCTGCCGCCAAATTGTTTCTGAGACAAAGCACAACTGTGTAAAACCATAAAAATCGCTCGCTGCATAGACAAAGTTAATTTTCTAAGTACTGCAATATAGCAAAAAACTTTCCTCATCCTGAAAAGAAAAAGTGGCAATTAACCTGTAGGTGCTGTGTGAGATCCTTAAATATCTCTGGTAAGGAATTGGAGAGGCTTTCCTGCCAGTTAGTACCACATGGTTGTACTTTCTCCCAAAAAGCTGTGGATGCTGAGGGACAGTTGGAGCTTCAAAGGCTAATTTTGATAGATGTTGATATGTAAGAACATCAATGGTCATGGAGTAAAGGTGGGAAAATAGTCTTCAGGTCAAGATCTGCCAGGATCTAATACAATGACAGAATAGGTCCAAGTGGTTGGATGGCCTCTACTTTGTTTTCTTATGTGCTTTGCAAGTTCAGGACCGAGCAAGTGATGCTTCGGGAAAGGGAAAATCCAGAAAACGAGCAATAGAGTTTTACAGCATGGAAAGAGAATCCTCCCGCCCATTCATGTCCGAGCCAACTATCAAGCATTCTAATCCCATTTTCCAGGGCTTCGTCCACAGCTTTGTATGCTATGGCATTTCAAGTGCTGATCTAAATACTTCTTAAATATTGTGCCTCTACCACTCTTTCGGGCAGTGAGTTCCCGATTTCAACCACCCACTGGATGAAAATATTTTTCCTCACATCTCCTCTCAACCTCCATTAAATCTATGCCCCCTGGTTATTTACCTCACCACACAAAGGGGAAAAGTACCTTTTTTTCCATCCTATCTACGTCCCTCATAATTTTATACACCTCAATCAGGCCTACGGTAGTGACATTTAAGGGACATCTTGACAAATACATGTGTAGGATGGGAAGAGAGGGATACAGACCCAGGAAGTGTAGATTTTAGTTTAGACGGGCAGCACAGTCGGCACGGGCTTGGAGGGCCGAAGGGCCTGTTCCTGTGCTGTACTTTTCTTTGTTCTTTGTCTGTCCTCAGCCTTCTCTGCTCCAGGGAAACAACCCCAGCCAAACCAGTCTCCCTTAAGAGCTGAAACGCTCCAGTCCAGGCAACATCCTGGTGAATCTCCCCTGCACCCTCTCCAGTACAATCACTTCCTTTCTATAGTATGGTGACCAGACCTACACACAGTACTCCAACTGTGGTTTCACCAGTATTTTATACAGCTCCAGCATAACCTCCCTGTTTTTATATTCAATGCCTCGGTTAATAAAAGCAAAAATCCCATAGGCCACCTGACCTAGCAATACATTTACATGAAATACAGAACGTAGTTACTTTTACCATTTAATGCTTCCAGTATGCATCTCTGCTGCCTGCGAAAATCCTTTTCCGATTTGAAAACAATGAAAACAAATGGCAACCAGTGGAATATCAAGGTTTATAACTCGTGTTAGCAGCCATTGAAACACTCACCCGATGAAGGAGCTGCGCTCTGAAAGCTAGTGATTCAAAATAAACCTGTCGGACTTAAAGCAGGTGTTGCAAGATCTACTACTGTGCCCACCCCAGTCCAACGTCGGCATCTCCACATCATTGAAATAACGGACAAATAGATGGCAACGTGGGTGTGCAGTCAGACCATAAATGTTGAATGAAGTATGACCATGGATAGTTGCTGGTTGGGCACTGGCACCATTGATTGTGACTCACTCGGTTAGTTCAATAACAACTTTAAATTGAACAGCATGTTGAGCATAGCAAAGCATGATAAGCTTCTTTATAGATGTATCATAGAAAGCCAGCCAAAATAATAGGTTTTAGTAGCCAGAGGTTGTAGTACACATAGAAGCTAAAGACATAGGCAGGAAGAGAGATGAGGTCCTGCAGAAGGAGTTCAGGGAGTTAGGCAGGAAGCTAAAAGCAGGACCTCTCGGGTTGTAATCTCAGGATTACTCCCTGTGCCACGTGCCAGTCAGGCCAGAAATAGGAGGTTAGTGCAGCTAAACACGTGGCTAAACTGGTGGTGTAGGAGGGAGGGTTTCAGATTTCTGGACCATTGGGATCTCTTCCGGGGCAGGTGGGACCTGTACAAGAAGGACGGGTTACATCTAAACTCGAGGGTCACCAATATCCTGGCTGAGAAGTTTGTTAGAGTTACTCGGGAGGATTTAAACGAGTACTCAGGGGGTGGGAAACAGAACGTTATGGTTCTGAGAAGGTGTCATAACTAAAGGGGAAATAGAGAACAAAAATAAGAGAACATCACCCTCAGGCAGAGCAAAAAAAGGTGACAAGTGTGAGAAGGGAGGTGTTTGAAGCAGGACTGATTGTGTTGTACCTAAATTCACGCAGTATACGGAACAAGGCAAGTGAGTTTGTTGCGCACATTGAAATTGGCCGGTATGATGTTTGGGGCATCACAGACATATCGCTGCAAGGGGAGCAGGGCTGGGATCTAAATATCCAACGATATGTGACCTATCGAAAGGACAGGCAGATGGGGAAAAGGGGTGAGGTTGCAATGTTAGTAAGGAATGAAGTTAAATCGATCGCAAGGAGCGAAATAGGATCAGAAGGCATAGAATTTCTGGGGTAGAGTTGAGGAATCGCAAAGGTAAAAGGACCCTGATGGAAGTTATGTACAGATCCTCCAGAATTAGTCAGGATGTGGAACAGAAAATAAATCAGGACATCGATAAGGCATGGAAAAAGGCAATATTACAATAATTATGGGGGACTTCAATATGCAGGTGGACTGGGAAAATCAGATTGGTAGTGGATCCCAAGAAATAGAATTTGTGGAATGTCGAAGAGATGTTTTTTTGGAGCAGCTTATGACAGAGCCTACTGGGGAACAGGCAATTTTGGATTTGGTGATGTGCAATGAGGCAGATTTGATTAGGGATCTTAAGGTGAAGGAACCCTTAGGGAGCAGCGACCACAATATGATAGAATTTACCCTGCAGTTTGAGAGGGAGAAGCTGCAATCAGATGTAACGGTGTTGCAATTAAATAAGGGGTAACTACAAAGACGTAAAGGAGGAGCTGGCCAGAGTTGATTGGAAAAGGAGCCTAGCAGGGAAGACAGTGGAACAGCAATGGCAGGAGTTTTTGGGGGTTATTCGGGAGGCACAACAGAATTTAGAACATAGAACATTACAGCGCAGCACAGGCCCTTCGGCCCTTGATGTTGCGCCGTCCTGTGAAACCCCTCTAAAGTCCCTCTACACTATTCCCTTATCGTCCATATGCCTATCCAATGACCATTTGAATGCGTTTAGTGTTGGCGAGTTCACTACTGCTGCAGGCAGGGCATTCCACGCCCTTACTACTCTTTGAGTAAAGAACCTACCTCTGACATCTGTCCTATATCTATGTCCCCTCAATTTAAAGCTATGTCCCCTCGTGCTGGACATCACCATGTTCTCTGATCATCTTGTATGCCTCAATTAAGTCACCTCTTAACCTTCTTCTCTCTAACGAAAACAGCCTCAAGTCATAGAATCATAGAATTTACAGTGCAGAAGGAGGCCATTCAGCCCATTGAGTCTGCACCGGCTCTTGGAAAGAGCACCCTACCCAAGGTCAACACCTCCACCCTATCCCCATAACCCAGTAACCCCACCCAACAGTAAGGGCAATTTTGGACTCTAAGGGCAATTTATCATGGCCAATCCACCTACCCTGCACATCTTTGGACTGTGGGAGGAAACCGGAGCACCCGGAGGAAACCCACGCACACAGGGGGAGGATGTGCAGACTCCACACAGACAGTGACCCAAGCCGGAATCGAACCTGGGACCCTGGAGCTGTGAAGCGATTGTGCTATCCACAATGCTACCATGCTGCCCAGTCCTTCAGCCTTTCCTCATAAGATCTTCCCTCCATACCAGGCAACATCCGTGTAAATCTCCTCTGTACCCTTTCCAATGCTTCCACATCCTTCCTATAATGTGGCAACCAGAACTGCACGCAATACTCCAAATACGGCCGCACCAGAGTTTCATCCCAAGGAGGAGGAAACATGCTAAGGGGAGGACAAGGCATCCATGGCTGATGAGGGAGGTGAAGGACAGCATAAAAGTAAAAGAAAAAGCATACAAAGTGGCGAGGATTAGTGGGAAGCCAGAGGATAGGGAAGCTTTTAAAAGCGAGCAGAGGGCAACTAATAAAGCAATAAAGGGGAGAAGATGAAATATGAGTGCAAGCTAGCTAGTAATATAAAGGAAGATAGGAAGAGATTTTTTTTCAATCTATAAAAGGTAAGAGAGGCAAAAATAGATATTGGACCATGGAAATTGATGCTGGAGAAGTAATAATAGGAAACAAAGAAATGGCAGAGGAACTGAATAGTTACTTTACATCAGTCTTCACGGTGGATGACACCAGTGGGATGCCAGAGCTCCAGGAGAATCAGGGGGCAGAGGTGAGTGCAGTGACCATCAGTAAGGAGAAGGTTCTGGGGAAACTGAAAGGTCTGAAGGTGGATAAATGGACCAGATGGACGACACCCCAGGTTTCTAAAAGAGATAGCTGAGGAGATTGTGGAGGCAATGGTGGTGATCTTTCAGGAATCACTGGAGGCAGGAAGGGTCCCAGAGGACAGGAAAGTGGCTAATGTAACACCCCTGTTTAAGTAGGGAGGGAAGCAGAAGACGGGAAATTATAGGCCGGTTAGCCTGACTTCAGTCATTGGTAAGATTTTAGAGTCTATTATCAAAGATGAAAACGTGGAGTACTTGGGAGTGGAATGATAAAATAAGACAGAGTTAGCATGGCTTCATCAAGGGAAGGTCATGTCTGACAAATCTGTTACAGTTCTTGAGGGGGTAACAAGGAAGTTAGACAAAGGAGAACCAGTGGACATGATTTATTTAGATTTCCAGAAGGCCTTTGACAAAGTGCCGCATAGGAGACTCTTAAATAAGTTAAGAGCCCATGGTGTTCAGGGTAAGATCCTGGCATGGATAGAGGATTGGCTGACTGGCAGAAGGCAGAGAGAGGGGTCTTTTTCAGGATGGCAGCCGGTGACTAGTGGTGTGCCTCTGGGGTCTGTGCTGGGACCACAACTTTTCACAATATACATTAATGATCTGGAAGAAGGAACTGAAGGCACTGTTGCTAAGTTTACAGATGACCCAAAGATCTGTAGAGGGACAGGTAGTATTGAGGAAGTAGGGGGGGGGGGGGGGGGCTGCAGAAGGACTTGGACAAGCTAGAGGAGAGTGGGCAATGAAGTGGCAAATGGTATACAACGTGGAAAAGTGAGTTTATGCACTTTGCAAGGAGGAATAGAGACATAGACTATTTTCTGAGTGGAGAAATGCTTAGGAAATCAGAAGCATAAAGGGACTTGGGGGTCCTAGTTCAAGATTCTCTTAAGGTTAACGTGCAGGTTCTGTCAGCAGTTAGGAAGGCAAACAAAATGTTAGCATTCATGTCGTGAGGGCTAGAATGCAAGAGCAGGGATGTACTTCTGAGGTTACATAAGGCTCTGATCAGATCCCATTTGGAGTATTGTGAGCAGTTTTGGACTCTGTATCTAAGGAAGGCTGTGCTGGCCTTGGACAGGGTCCAGAGGAGGTTCACAAGAATGATCCCTGAAATGAAGAGCTTGTCTATGAGGAACGGTTGGGGACTCTGGGTCTGTACTCGTTGGAGTTTAGAAGGATGAGGGGGGGAGGATCTTATTGAAATATACAGGAGACTGCGAGGCCTGGATAGAGTGGACATGGAAAGGATGTTTCCACTAGTCTGAAAAACTAGAAGCAGAGGACACCATCTCAGACAAAAAGGACGATCCTTGAAAACAGAGGAATTTCTTCAGCCAGAGGGTGATGAATCTGTGGAACTCTTTGCCACAGAAGGCTGTGGAGGCCAAATCAGAGTGTCTTTAAGACAGAGATAGATAAGTTCTGGATTAATAAGGGAATCAGGGGTTATGGGGAGAAGGCAGGAGAATGGGGTGAGAAAAATATCAGCCATGATTGAATGGCAGAACATTCTCAATGGGCCGAGTGGCCTAATTCTGCTCCTATGTCTTACGGTCTCATAGCTGGGGAGGTGGATTGAGACTAGGAAAAGATCAGCCATGATCTGATTGAATGCCGGAGCAGGCTCAAAGGGCTGAATTGCCCATTTCTCCTCCTAATTCCTATGTTTCTATCTGAAATTTTGGGGAGGTTCAGTTTTGGGTCAAAGTTCATGGTCAGGATTCTCTGTTGGCTGACACCAGAATCGGGAAACACGGTTGGGCGGAGAATCGGTTTTGATCTCGAAATCCTCGTGGGTGCCTGTTTCACACCAAATCGCAATTCTCCGGTGCCTCAACAGCGACGTCAATACGCTCCAGAAATCTGAGCCATTATTGAATAGCGGAGCAGACTCGATGGGTCGAGTGGCCTAATTCTGCTTCTATGTCTTATGGTCTTAAGCAGCATCTTACTTAATGCAGGAGAGAGTTAGAGAGGCAGAGTGGTTTACAGAGGTATTCCAGAAATCTGTCACAAGCCCATAAGAAAAAGGAGCAGTACCTTTGAACTTGCTCAGCCATTCAATACAATCAATAGTTAAGTTGAGACAAGGTGATCATTGGAGGAGCGTTTAAAATCAGGGATGTGGGAGGGACCAGAATTAGTCAGGTGTAAAGAGGGTTGTAAGGCTGGGGGAAGTTTACATTTCCATGGATGTGGAAGATCTTTTGCTCACAAAGCACACACCTGGTAGTAACCTGGGATCGTTCAGATCCATATCCTTGTACGTATTTCTATATGGTTGTCATTTTATAGACTGGTCGGGTCTCAAATGTTGTTCCTCACTGGTACAAACTGTGCTGGCTTTTCTTTTCTATTCAACAGACTGCTGTTTTTCTGGTAACGGTGATATCTCGTCTGGCAGGGTGGCACCACTCTCAAGCTCCCATCCTTCAGTATTGTTACACAGTGCTTTTGGGGGGAGTCTGGGACAACTGGCAGCATCTTTGGCTCTTCTGCCTCTGGAAAGTTCCGATGTGAATCTTGAAATGAATGACAGAATAAGATATCAGCAGACAGAAGGGTCAGCATGTTATTCTTCCAAAAAGCCATCAGGAACAAAGCAACCTTTGTGTCAAATGTCACGGAACATGCTCACTCCACCTATGCCACAAATGACCAAAAGCATTTCATCACTAACGTTGGCAGATGCCCCTCTGCCTTTGTCAGTCATGGGTAGGAACGAATCATCAATACTGATCAATTATGTTCCCGATGCTGATTCTGCAGAGCCAGCAGTCAGGCACTCTCCCGATACACCATTTGCAGTTGCAGTCTCTGTCAATTCATTACAGTCAGACATGGAGGGTCTCTCTTTCTCAACAGCAATCAAGGACTCTACCTCTCTTCAATCAGCCATGGCATCTACCAGTCAACCAGATAGCTTTTACAATATCTCTTTCCGTGAACGGCCGTCAGTCATTGATTCTCCCCAAGAACAATCACCAGTCGCTGGCACTGCCCATGAATGGCCGTCAGTTGCTGACTCTCCCCATGAACAGCTGTTAGTCATTGAATCTCCCAGTCAGCAACCAACAGTCGCTACCTCTCTCCATGAGCAGCTGTCAGTCACCAACTCTCCCCCTGAACGGTCAGCAACCGTTGGCTCCACCCATAAGCGGCTGCCAGTCGCTGACCATCACCATGAACGGTTATTAATCATGAAACCTGCGCGAATGCCAGTCAGGAAATATCTCCATGGAGGTCTATCGGTTAAGCATGAACGGTCATTAGTCTCTCAGCCCCCCTATGCACAGGTATCAATCAGGCATTTATCCCATAAACAACTGTCTGTCAATGATTTTTCCCGAGAACAAACCTCGTCCGACTCTCCCCGAGAACATCCATCAATCTCCGACTCTCCCCAAGAGCAGCCATCAATCTCTGACTCTCCCCGAGAACAACCATCAATCTCCGACTCTCCCCGAGAACAGCCATCAATCTCCGACTCTCCCCGAGAACAGCCATCGATCTCCGACTCTCCCCGAGAACAGGCATCTGCTGCTGGCTCTCCCCATAAACGTCTGACAAACAGTAAGTCTCCCCATGAACAGCTGTCAGTCAGACCATCTTCCTGTACAAGGCTGTCAGGCATTATGTCTGCCCGTGATTTGCTGTCAATGAGACAATCTTCCCGTCCACATCTATCAGGCAGTGAGTTCCCCCACAAAAAGCTGTCAGTCAGACAATCTTCCCCTGCACTTCTGTCAGACATTATGACTTCCCGTGAACGGCTCTCAGGCAGACAGTCTGGCCGTTCACATCTGTCAGGCAGTGAGTCCTCCCATGAACGGCTGTCAGTCAGACAGTCTGACAAGGCACAGCAGCAAATCAGGTTCTCGCCTCATGAACAGCTGTCAGCCAGGTACTCTTCCTATGCACGGCCATCAGATAGTGAGTATCCCCACGCATGTCTGTCAGGCTCAATCTCTCCCTATCAACAGACAGATGCAGTTGCAGATTCTCTTGAGCCTTCAGACCTAATCCCAACAATCAGAGATTTTGTATATTTGCTGCAGATGATACTGAGTTCTCCCCGTCAACTTCACGCAATCATGCACTCTCCTTGCTCATTGCCATCAGACCTGGAGTCGCCAACACCAATATCATCGCTCACAAATTCTCAGTCTGCAAGGGCAGGGAGCACTGAGACAGACCTAAAGATGCCTTCAACAAGTCTACCGCAGGCAGTAACATGCTATTCTGAGACAGAGGAAAATACGTGTCTTAAATACAACTCCCTCCACATCTCAGCTTTTTCTAAGGAGGATGCAACACAACCTTCAGTTCCTGAATTTCTGCCTTCATTGCCAACAACCTGCTCTTCTGAAGTGAAGTGGGAGCAACCATCAAGATCTCCGTCCCCAGATACTAGCACCTCATCAGAGGACCTAGGCAAAATTCATAAGTCTTTGTCTGAGATGCTGATGAACTCCTCTGACTCAGAAAGTGAAGAGACCTTAGCTAATAGTTGTCCACTTCAAGTGTCATCCATCATGAATCATAATTGTCCATTGTTGGTAACAAGTAATAAGGAATCCAAATCTTTGTTGGAGGAAAAAAGCTTGCACTTTTCAACTGCAATAAAAGCAAATAAATCTCCTTGTATACCATGTTCAGCGACATATCGTCGATCTGCACGGTCATCAGTTATGGAAACTCCATGTCAACTGCTATCAGCCGTCGATTGTAGATCTAATTTTCATTCAGTCATGGACTCTCTGTCTACACGGCCAAAAAATACTGAGACACAACAAAAGATGCCTTCAGGAAAGTTCCGTCAAACCGTAACATGGGACAATGAGAATATCTGTCCATTGCATCAGCCTCGTCACACTTCACATCTTTCTGAAGTGAACATGGAGCAGTCTTCGGTTTCTGATTTGCTGCCTCCATTGCCGGTAGGCTGCTGTCCTGAAGTGGAATGGGATCAGCGACTGAGATCTTCATCCCCAAACACTACCTGTAAATCAGATCCAGAACTTGCTAGAATTTACAATACTCTGTCTCAGGTGCTGATGACCTCTTCTGACTCAGAATGTGAAGAAACCTTGACCAAATTCTCTTCCTAATTATAAACTAGGACTTGTCAGGAACAATGGCAATTTTTGATTTGTATTTTTTGCAGTTACAGCTGATCACTGTAGTACAGCAACAATTTCCAATTTGAAAAAGTTTTCATATCTAAGTCAATAAAGTGAAGCTCTACAATAACATGCAGTTTGGCTGAGATAAACGATGGTGTTCCATCACCCAGATTCATGGGAAAGAAAAGAGCAAATAATTCAGAATGAGTTACATGGCGAGTAACAAGGGTTTTATATAACAAGCAAATAGGCAGATGAAGAATAATCAAATAAATAGTTACAAGGAGAGAAACTTGAATATAACACACAGCGACTTAAAGGAAATAGGCATATGGAGGCGGAGTATGAAATCACCTGGACATAAGCATATATATATTTACTAAAAATAGACCTAGGTAGGATAAACTGGAAATAGCATAAGGGTAGTGACAAGACTATTAAAGGGCATAAGGGAAGAGTCAGTCAGAGCAGCGTGGAAAGAGTTAAATGGATTTTAATCATTTAATACACACATGGAGGGTAACTTGGAAATTAACACGTTGATGGATAAACAGGAAATAAGTACAAGAACAGCAAACAGATAATAGTCACACAGATGGGAAACAAATACATCGGGCAAGATATTCCTTCAAAGTGTCGGTCCGGATGAGAGAACCAGCAAGAATTCCACGTCAGAGGGAAAAGTCACAGTATATTCAGCCTCTTTAACAATTTTAATTTTCCACATTTCACACTGCGTCCCTGGGGGCCAGCCTCTCATTCGTTCTGCCTGCCACGTCTTAATGGCTGCAATCAGCAGGGCTCATCATTCCATTCAGATAATAGTCTGTCTTCCCTTTTTGTTACCAAAGTGGCTTACCTCACATTTATCTAAATTATGCTGCATCTGCCATTCATTTGCCCACTCACTTAATTTGTCCAAAATGATCTAGGAACTCAGAGGTTGAATGACAATTCTCAGCTGCTGCCTTCTCCGCTCTCCTTGATGTGGATTCGAGATGTGGCACTCCTCCATCTCCTTCTGCTCTCCCCGCTGCAGTACCAGGTTGTGCAGACCACAATGATGCAGGCCACCCTCTAGGGGCTGTATTTGAGGGCTTCTCTTAACTGGTCCAGGCACCAGGACCGCACCTTGAGCAAGACAATCACCTGCTCGATCAAGGTATGCGTTGACACATGAATCTCGTTATACTGAATCTCAGCGTGATGAGCCACCTCCTGAATGGCTACCCTTAGTCTCCAAGATGTCATCCCTTCCATCTCTGCCCTACCTCAAAAATCGTCCAAAATGGCACAGATCTTTGAGCATTGAAGGATGTAGCTATCAAGGTCACGCCCAAGGAGTGGAGACACACCTACTTCATCATAGAATTCCTACAGTGCAGAAGAAGGTCATTCAGCCCATTAAGTCTGCACCGATTATCGGAAAGAGCACTCCACCCAAATCCACCCAATAATTCCTTAATCTAACCTTCACATCCCTGGGCACTAAGGGGCAATTAAGCATGGCCAATCCACCTGACATGCACATCATTGGACTGTGGGAGGGAACCGGAGCAGACGGAGAAGAGAGTGCAAACTCCACACAGACAGTCACCCAAGGCTGGAATTGAATCCAGGTCCCTGGTGCTGTGAGGCAGCAGTGTTCACCACTGTGCCACCATGCCAGCACTATATGTGCTCAACATGATCATGGACAATCTGCATGTTGAAGGTAAGTGTATTCCGATTGCTGAGTGCATTGCAATCACTCAAGCTTGTGATTACAATGCACTTACCTCTCGTTGGAGTGAGTGACGTTTGTAAACATTGGGGTTTCAGCACTTCGAATCATTCACCCATGAAAGGAGATAGTTGAATCTAGGCTGTAGCAGTTTTGTGGAAGCTGTCAATCACAGAACACTAGCAGAAATGAATGAATGGGTTGCAGCTACAGGATCTGAGGGGTTGAACCACTGGTCACAGCTGCTCTCTTTCCAGGAATAGAGGGATACGGACCACGGAAGTATAGAAGATTTTAGTTATGCGGGCAGCATAGTCTGCGCAGGCTTGGAGGGCTGAAGGGCCTCTTCCTGTGCTGTATGTTTCTTTGTTCTTTGTTTGTTCTTTGTTTTGAATGGAGACGTGGTCCCTCCAGGTAAGTGTTACAACTGTAATTTCTGTCACTGTCCTGCCTGGACTGCTCTCTAGCTTCCAGACAGGGGCCTTTTTTATGGGGCTCCCGATGGGGGGTTCCTTGAGTAAGGGGGTCTCTGTGGGGGGGTTCCTTCAGTTAGGGGGTCCCCGTGGAGGGCTTCTTTAGATAAGGGGTGCCTGTGGGGGGGGGGGGGGGTCCCCCTATTAAGGGGATCCCGGGGGCTCCCCGTATTTAGGGTGTCTCTTGGAGGCATTCCATTTAAGGGGATCACTGGTGGGGGTCGTGGGAGATCTGGTAGAGAAGGGTGGGCATGTCACCCATTGCTGGGAGGATGGTGGCCTTCGGATGGACTTTGGGGCAACACCCTTAAGGGGTTGCTTCTCCGGCCGACCGCGAGGGCCACCACGTCAAGCTGATGTTTGGTGAAACCTGCAGTAATCTCTGAATCCCAGCCCATGTGACCAGACAAACGGAGAATCACAAAGGTTCAGAGAATAGGGTGCTAAGCCTACTAAATGGATTAATTTACATCTGCTGCTACGCGGGCACAAATCCTGACCCCACCGCCAGCAAGGGACAGAAGTATTGCGATCTGATCAGCAGCCGCTGTGCCCGATTTTTCGATTTCCTGTCGGGAAACCAGTTACGGGCGGCAGGCAGTGGAAAATCCAGGCTCATAACTTTTACATTTTTTAAATCAAACATGGAGGAAGAAAGTCACAGGACTGGTAATTTTTTTAACAACAAAAAAAGTTCTTAATCATGGAAAAATTGGATTATAAATAGTACCCCTTTGTTCTCTTCTGATTTCAAGATTAATGTGCGTGGACAAAGTACATATAAAGATACAATGGTCTCATTAGCACAAAGTCCTTTTTAAAAAACGCATAGTGTAGTACCCTCAATAACGACACGAGAGTGTGGAATGGTAAATAAAGGCTTTAATACGCAGAGAACTAACGAGTTACCGAGACGTGTGCTTACTGAGTGACACCTACAGGGTGTCACATTATATACGGCTGCCTGGTGGGCGGAGCCAGAGGCGGAGTCCCCCAGGGTTCCAAACCCGGTCTTAATGGGGCATCACCTATATGGTGTTAAGGGTACAGTGACCATTCATCACATTCACCCCGTTTAAAAAAAACGCAAAGTCCGTCGGGGGTGAAGTGGAATCACATGTCGAGTCTTTTTGGAGGCCGGATCGTCCTCGTTGACCTTCTCAGCTCGGGCGGTGGTGCGGCAGACACAGACGTCTTTGGTCAGGGTACATCCGGGAGCACAGTGGTCGGAGCTCTCGTCCGGGTGGGGGTAGGGGGTCAGGGGGAATAGCTGGGGCTGGGGGTAGCGGTGCCGGCGCCAGCGGGGAGTGTGGTGTCCACCAACGGAGAGGGGGACCGTGGGGGGGGGGGTGGGGGGGGGCATTAGTGGGGGAACCAGCGGGTGCCAGGTCTCGCACGAGGGGGGAAGGGCGTCAGTAGTGGGGGAACCAGCGGGTGCCAGATCCCGGAGGGAAACTGTGTCTTGCTTGCCGCCGGGGTGCTCGACGTAGGCGTATCGGGGGTTTGCATGTAGCCCCCAGGGGGTCCGTTTTATGGTTCCTCGCATTCCTCCAGAGAAGAACAGGTCCCGGAGTTGTCAGCCAAGGTGGAAGCGAGACCCCGGAGGTGAACTCCTGGGGAAGACAAACAAGCGGTTGTAAGAGGTCTCATTCGTGGCCGTACAGAGCAGTGACCTAATGGAGTGGAGGGCATCGGGTAGGACCTCCTGCCAGCGGGTAGTTGGGAGACTTCTTGACCATAGGGCCAGAAGGACAGCCTTCCAAACTGTCGCGTTCCCCTCTACACCTCCCCGTTTCCCCGCGGTTTATAACTGTTCGTTCTGCTTGAGGCAATGCCCTTGCTGAGCAGATACTGACGCAGTTCATTGCTCATGAACGATGTACCCCGGTCGCTGTGGATATAAGCGGGGAAATCAAACGGTGAAGATGCTGTGCAGTGCCTTTATCATAGTGGCCGAGGTCATGTCAGGGCAAGGAACGGCAAATATGAAGAGGGAGAACTCGTCGATGATGGTTAGAAAGTAGACATTGTGGTTGGTGGACGGGAGGGGGGCCTTTGAAGTCCACGCTTAGTCGCTCAATAGGCCCTGAGGCCTTTACCAGGCGGGCCTTGTCTGGCCGGTAGAAGTGCGGTTTGCACTCCGCGCAGATCTGGCAAGCCCTGGTCATTGTCTTGACCTCCTTGGTGGAGTAAGGTAGGTTGCGGGACTTGATAAAGTGGGTGAGCCGGGTAACCCCCGGGTGACAGAGGTCATTGTAGATAGCCCACAGGCAATCCTCCTGTGCGTTGACGCACGTGCCGCGGGACAGGGCATCTGGGGGCACGTTGAGCTCCCCTGGACGATACTTGCTACGTGTAGGTGGAGAGTTCGATCCGCCACCTCAATATTTTATCATTTTTAATTTTGCCCCGTTGTGCGTTATCAACTATGAAGTCTTCCGGCCATTGGTCGGTAACGAGGGTCAACCTCCTACCAGCGAGGTAGTACCTCCAGTGCCGCACGGCCTCCACAATGGCTTGGGCCTCCTTTTCGACTGCGGAGTGCCGAATCCCGGAGGAGGTGAGGGTCCGGGAGAAGAATGCTACTGGCCTGCCTGCCTTGTTGAGGGTAGCAGTCAGGGTGATGTCCGACGCATCGCTCTCAACCTGGAAAGGGATGGTTTCGTCCACCGTGTGCATGGTGGCCTTGATGATGTCGGCCTTGATGCAACTGAAGGCCAAACGGGCCTCAGCCATCAGGGGAAATGTTGTGGTCTTCATGAGTGGGTGGGCTTTGTCTGCATATCTGGGGACCCACTGGGCGTAATAGAAGAAAGGCCCCAAGCACCGTTGAGGGCCTTGAGGCATGCGGTCGGGGTCGGGACCTAGGACATAGCTGAGGATGGCTAGTAGGGTTGTGCGGAAAAAGCATTTGTCCTTGTTGTAGGTCAGGTTGAGGGCCCGGGCGGTCTGGAGGAACTTTTCAAGGTTGGCGTTATGGTCCTGCTGATCATGGCCGCAGATGGTGACATTGTCCAAATACGGGTAAGTAGCCCGCAGGCTGTACTGGTCCACCATTTGGTCCATCGCCCTCTGGAAGACGGAGACCCCATTTGTGACGTCAAAGGGGACCCTGAGGAAATGGAAGAGTCGGCCGGCTGCTTCGAAGGCAGTATAGGGGCGGTCTTTCAGTCAGATAGGGAGCTGGTGGTAGGCAGATTTGAGGTCGACAGTGGAGAATACACGACATTGAGTGATCTAATTGACCATCTCTGCTATGCGGGAAGGGGGTAGGCATCGAGCTGCGTGAAGCGGTTTATGGTCTGGCTGTAGTCCACGACCATCCGTTTATTTTCCCTGTACTACCACCACTTGTGCTCTCCAGGGGCTGTCGCTACCCTCGATGACCCCCTCTGCCAGTAAACGCTGGACCTCTGACTTGATAAAAGTCATATCTTGGGCACTGTACCACTGGCTCCTGGCGGTGACAGGCTTACAGTCGGGGGTGAGGTTTGCGAATAGTGAGGGGGGTGCAACTTTCGGTGTTGCAAGGCTGCATACCATAAAGGGGGGCAAGGGTCTGCCGAACTTCAGGGTTAGGCTTCGGTGGCTGCATTGGAAATCTAGACTGAGCAGTAGGGGGGCACAGAGGTGAAGGAGGATATAGAGCTTGAAATGCTGCCCTGGATCGCGTGATCTGCAATACAATACCCCGTGATTTGGACCGAGTGGGACCCGGAGGCGAGGGCTATGGTTTGGGAGGTGGGGTAGTGCGCAAGGAGTAGCGCCTTACTGTTTCTGGGTGGATAAAGCTCTCCGTGCTCCCAGAGTCGAAGAGGCAGGGAGTGTCGCGCCCGTTGATCTGGACCTGCATCATGGAACTCTGCAGGTGCTTTGGCCGCGATTGGTCAAGGGTGATCGTTCCCAGTTGCGGGTAGTCCGAGTCCTCAGCGGAGTCAGATTCACAAAATGGCCACCGCTGTCGATCACATGTGTTGGGTTTAGAAGATGGCCGCTGCCAAATGGCTGACCCCATGACACGCACAAGGCCGATGACGCATCAGAAAGGGGCGTGTCCGGCCGGTGCGCAGCCACGTTGCGGGGCCTGTGGGCCTGTGAGTTTGATTTTTGGGCCTGATGATCTTTTTGTTTCTGGGCCTTGGGCCTGGCCAGGCAGACCCTCGTGAAATGCCCCTTCTTCCCGCAGTCGCTGCAGATGGCGGAACGGGCTGGGCAGCGTGGGTGTGGGTGCTGGCCCTGCCCACAGAAATAGCACGGTGTGCCCCCGGTCTGGGCGGGTCACCGCGTGGCGCAGGCCCATAGCGTAGCCGAGTCTGGGGAAATCCGAGGGGGGTTTGCAGGGTACGTGACGAGGTTGTGACGGGCTACTTCGTGAGGTGGCGAGCGTTACCGTGTCCTGGACGTCTTTAGCTCCATTTTCGGGGAGTCGCCGGCTGATATTGGTGGAATGGATGCCGGACATGAAGGCACCTTGGATGTGCAGGTTCATATGGGCTTGCTCCGTCACATCCTGATGGTTGCAGTTCCTGGCGAGCTTTTCTACGTACTCATCTAGCGTTTCCCTTGAGCGCTGCCGGCATGTAGAGAGCAGGTGTCGTGTATGTACCTCATTTATGGGTTTGACGAAACGCTTTCGCAGGATCTCGATCGCCTCGTCGATCGTCTTCTCGATCATGGCGGAGATTCTATGGCTCGCCCGGGTGTGGAATAGGCGCAGTTTGCAAGGCCCTAGGACGGGAGTTTCCAAGGATTCCAGGTCGGCCTCGAAACAGCGGAGCCAGTACTTAAAAATGTCTTTGGCCTCTGGCGCAGAGAACTAACCAGTTACCGAGACGTGTGCTTACTGAGTGACACCTACAGGGCGTCACCTTATATACAGCTCCCAGGTGGGCGGAACCAGAGACGGAGTCCACCAGGGTTCCAAACCCGGTCTTAAAGGGGCATCACGTACATGGTGTTAAGGGTACAGTAACCATTCATCACACACAGATTGGCTGTAGTGAAACACACACTCTGCTCTGAACCCAAGTTAGTGTCTACCTCACCGTTTTGGACACTAAGGAGAATTTATCATGGCCAATCCACCTAACCTGCACGTCTTTGGACTGTGGGAGGAAACCGGAACACCCGGAGGAAACCCACGCAGACACGGGGAGGATGTGCAGACTCCGCACGGACAGTAATCCAAGCCGGGAATCAAACCCTGGTCCCTGGGCTGTGAAGCAACAGTGCTAACCTTTGTACTACCGTGCCGTCCCTAGTTGTTTTCCTTGGAGCAGAGGTGACTGAGGGGGGACATGATTAAGATTTTTAGGGGCATAGAGTAAACAAGAAAAAACTTTTCCCCTTTGTCCGAGGCGACGACCCATCAACATCTCGGCTGGAGCGATGTCTGTTGTGACACGCGGGGTCGTCCAGCAGCAGAATAAGAACAGGTCTCGCAGTAACCAGGGGTGGGATTCTCTGTTGGCTGACGCAAAATCGGGAAAGGCAATCCGGCAGAGAATCCAATGCCGAAATCGCGGCAGATGCCGATTTGCTGACAAAACCGTGATTATCCGTCACCTCGAAAACGGCGTCAATGCGTTTTCACTGCGCGCGTAAAGTCAGCACCATTTGCATACCATTAGTAGGTCCTACCTGTTACTCTCCAGGGCCTCCGCGATTCTCAACCTCCGATGGCCGAGTTCCCGACGGCATGGTTCACTTCTGCTTTTAAAAATCTTGAAACCGGCATGGCGGCTGCTGAGGGAGAGAAAGTGTCCAACACGGCCATTGGTCGTGCAGGCGTCTACCTTGGTTCGTAGGGCGTATGAAACAGGTTAGGGCGTGGAAGTAGCGTGGTTGAGCCTTCGGGTCCATACTTATTCACTGCCCGTTTTATGATTCCCAAGCCAGCCTGGAATACAGACAGAAATGTGGTCAGAGCCCCTTCAGGGCCATGTGAGTGCATGCAGCACACCCACTGCCAAACCAACAACAGGCAACGTAGCCAGTCAAGCCCCAGCAAGCTCGGATTGCTCCCGTGGATCACAACCAAAGGAAGATTTTCAGATTTCTGAACATACTCAACCAGGAAAGTTGAAGTGCCAGCTATTGCTAGCGGTTCCGCCTTTAAGTGGCCAATCACGTGTTGGTGTCTGATAGGGCCAGTGATTGAAGGCGAGACAGAATGCGGTCAAACGTACGGTGACTGATTTCAGACACAGGTGCCCCAGTTTCAAGCTCCATGCAGATGAGGTGTCAATTAATTTGCAGAGAGACCTAGATGGACTCCACTCCTGATGCAAACACGCAGTGCAACTGCTGGGAGGTGCTGTCATCATCCTTCACATAAGCCCCATCACGGGGGGCGGGGGGGCAGCAGGTTGGCGGACAGGTAGATTCTTGTGGGCTTTCTGTTACCCCAGTTCCAGTGGCCTATTGCAGCCTCCGCTGGATGGCGGTCATATTCCTGTTCCTCAAGGGCAGTAGCGAACACCTAGCAGTGCTTTCGGCCTCTGTTACATCAGCCCGTGTTGCTTCTGTAGGTGCCCCACTGTCAGGGGCCGCTTCCTCTTTTCTGGTGCTCGAGTGCAACTGGTGCTAGTCTTGGCATCTGAGACACAGCATGGCCCTTCCCTGGAGTTCCTGAACCCCTTGTTCGGTGCTTTCTCTGACACATAGATTCATAGGGGCAAGAGGAGGCCTTTTGGCCCTTCGAGTCTGCTCCGCCATTCATCACGATCATGGCTGCTCATTTAACTCAATAGCCTAATCCTGCTTTCTCCCCATAGCCTTTGATCCCATTCTCCCCAAGTGCTATATCCAGCTGCCTCTTGAATATATTCAAAGTTTTAGCATCAACTACTTCCTGTGGTAATGAATTCCACAGGCTCACCACTCTTTGGGTGAAGAAATGTCTGCTTTTCTCTGTCTGAAATGGTTTACCCTGAATCCTCAGACTGTGACCCCCTGATTCTGGACACATCGTTGGCAACATCTTCCCTGCATCTACCCTCTCCAGTCCTGTTAGAATTTTATAAGTCTTTATGAAATTTCCCCTCATTCTTCTGAACTCCAGCGAGAACAATCCCAACCTAGTCAATCTCTCCTCATGTGACAGTCCCACCATCCCTGGAATCAGTCTGGTAAACCTTCGCTGCACTCCCTCAAGAGCAAGAACATCCTTCCTCAGAGAAGGAGACCAAAACTGCACACAATACTCCAAGTGTGGCCACACCAAGGCCCTGTACAATTGCAGCAACACATCCCTGCTTCTATACTCGAAACCTCTCCCAATGAAGGCCAACATACCATTAGCCCTCTTTACCGCCTGCTGCACCTGCATGCTTACCTTCAGCGAATGGTACACAAGGACACCCAGGTCCCGCTGCACACTCCCCTCTCCCAATTTACAACCACTCAGGTAGTAATCTGTTTTCCTGTTTTTGCTTCCAAAATGAATAACCTCACACTTATCCAAATTATACTGCATCTGCCATTGGTTTGCCCATTCGCCCAACCTGTCCAGAACTTGCTGTAGGATCCCTGCATCCTCGTCACAATTCACCCTCCCACCTAATTTGGTATCATCTCCAAACTTTGACATATTACATTTTGTTCCCTCAGCCAAATCATTAATATATATAGTGAATAGCTGGGGCCCCAGCACCGATCCCTGTGGTACCCCATCCATTTAATGTTGTTCCGAATTCGTATTTCTCTGTCAGTTTCCGGAGGCAGGCCAAGTAAGTCACTTAACGACTCTACTTGGGCCTCAGTAGCCTTGTGAAATTGGAAGCGGCGTACAATCGATGACAGTTTTTGCTCTCCCACTAAGGTCACAAGGGGAGCAATTGATCAACCGGGTGTCTGAGGGCGGGGGGTCCAGGTCTGTCAGGTTTTTTATCACACTGTAGGTACGCCCTTCGTAAGCAGTTAGCAATATCTCTGTGTGTCTTTCATCGCTGATAATTGCATTTGTCTTTTTAAAAATTGCATACGTTTAACGTAGTGTCATCTGCATGAAATGAGCAAGTGGAGCTTGTTCAAGGAACAAACACTGCATGTCCTTGAAAGGTATGCCCCTGTCAGGCAGGGAGGAAATGGCCGTGTGAGGGAACCATGGTTCACAAAAGAGGTTGAATGTCTTGTCAAGAGGAAAAAGGAAGAGTATGTAAGGATGAGAAAACAAGGTTCAGTTGGGTCGCTTGAGGGTTACAAGGTAGCAAGGAATGAGCTATAAAAAAAAGGGCTCAGGAGAGCTAGGAGGGGGCATGAGAAGTCCTTGGCGGGTCGGATCAAGGAAAACCCCAAGGCTTTTTATTCTTATGTGAGAAATAAAAGAATGACCAGGGTGAGGTTAGGGCCGGTCAAGGACAGTAGTGGGAACTTGTGCATGGAGTCAGAAGAAATAGGTGAGGCGTTGAATGAATACTTTTCTTCAGTGTTCGCCATGGAGAGGGGCCATGTTTTTGAGGATGAGAGTTTGATACAGGCGGATAGGCTGGAGGAGGTAGACGTTCTGAGGGAGGAGGTATTAGCAATTTTGAAAAACCTTAGGGTCGATAAACCCCCTGGGTCAGATATATCCTAGGATTCTCTGGGAGGCAAGGGATGAGATTGCAGAGCCTTTGGCTTTGATCTTTGGGTTCTCACTGTCCACGGGGATAGTGCCAGAGGACTGGAGAGTGGCGAATGTTGTTCCTCTGTTCAAGAAAGGGAATAGGAATGACCCTGGTAATTATAGGCTGGTTAGTCTTACTTCGGCGGTCGATAAGTTAATGGAAAAGGTCCTGAAGGATAGGATTTATGACCATTTGGAAAGATGCAGCTCAATCCGGGATAGTCAACACGGATTCGTGAAGGGTAAGTCTTGCCTCACAAATTTGATTGAATTCTTTGAGGAGATAACTAAGTGTGTAGATGAAGATAGAGCAGTTGATGTCATATACGTGGATTTTAGTAAGGCATTTGATAAGGTTCCCCATGGTCGGCTTATGAAGAAAGTAAGGTGTGGGATAGAGGGAAATTTGGCTAATTGGATAAGTAACTGGCTATCACATAGAAGACAGAGGGTGGTGGTGGATGGAAAATTTTCAGACTGGAGACCAGTAACCAGCTGTGTACCACAGGGATCAGTGCTGGGTCCTCTGCTATTTGTGATTTTTATCAATGACTTGGAGGAGGGGGCTGAAGGGTGGGTCAGTAAATTTGCTGATGACATCAAGATTGGTGGAGTAGTGGATGAGGTGGAGGGCTGTTGTAGGCTGCAAAGAGACATTGATAGGATGCAGAGGTGGGCCGAAAAATGGCAGATGGAGTTTAACCCTGATAAGTGCGTGATGATTCATTTTGGTCGGAAAAATGTGAAGGGTCAACAGCAGGGTTCTGAGGAATGTGGAGGAACAGAGAGATCTTGGGGTTCATGTCCACAGATCTCTGAGGGTTGCCACTCAAGTGGACAGAGCCGTGAAGAAGGCCTATAATGTGTTAGCGTTTATTAACAGGGGGCTTGAGTTTAAGAGCCGCGGGGTTATGCTGCAACTGTACATGACCCTGGTGAGACCACATTTGGAGTATTGTGTGCAGTTCTGGTCACCTCACTATAGGAAGGATATGGAAGCATTGGAAAGGGTGCAAAGGAGATTTACCAAGATGCTGCCTGGTTTGGAGGGTAGATTTTATGAGGAAAGGTTGAGCGAGCTAGGGCTTTTCTCTTTGGAGTGGAGGAAGATGAGAGGTTACTTAATAGAGGTTTATAAGATGATGAAGGGGATAGATAGAGTGGACGTCAGAGACTATTTCCTCGGGTGGATGTAGCTGTTACAAGGGGGGGGGGCATAACTATAAGGTTCAGGGTGGGAGATGTAGGAGGGATGTCCGAGGTAGCTTCTTTACTCAGAGAGTGGTTAGGGTGTAGAATGGACTGCCTGCTGTGATAGTGGAGTCGGCCACTTTAGGAACTTTCAAGTGGTTATTGGATCGGCACATGGAGCACACCAGAATGACAGGGAGTGGGATAGCTTGATCTTGGTTTCGGACAATGCTCGGCACAACATCGAGGGCCGAAGGGCCTATTCTGTGCTGTACTGTTCTCTGTTAAATGGCTCCAGCTTCCCTATATCCGGCATTTTGGCAGTCAGTAGAGGGGTCTCCTGAAGCCTAGACGAGGTGCACTGGGTGCGCAAAAACTAGTGTCTATGGCAGCTCCATTGAATCTTCGTCACCAGTGTTGAATCCACTCTAAGCGGGATGCATAGACGATAGGAAATGTTCGGATATTGTCTGTCTGTCCTGTGTCCCCTTTTAATACCTGTCCTGCTGCTTCTTCTGATTTACATTCTTCAGGTTGGCTGCTGCAAAGTTGCTGCAGCCTTTGGGGTTTCTGTTTAAATCGTAGTCTTTGGACACTGGAACCCCCACCCCACTCCGCCCCCGTTCTGATGGGATGGTTCAAAATCACCCCCTTTAGGGTCTGTGACAGAACCTGTGATGTTGTTTCATCGACTTGGCAAGCAGTTAATCGGTGTATGCAAAATTTTCAGCCTTCTGCTATCGGGGCTTGTGGTTGGTGAAGCCAGACAGAAACTTTCAGGAAAGAAGGTGGGCCTTCTGGAGAGTGTCATCTTTTGTTCAGTTATGTTAGTCTCCATTTTGGAGAATCGCGCCCCCTATTTCCTCAGTGGGATCCACTGAAACCCATTTCCCATTTCCAGGCCATTATCCTGGAATGGTTACAACACAGATGGAGGTCTGTTTGAGCCAGATCTCATCTTACTTTAGACCACTGGCCTCTAGTCAATGCTAAGCCTCAACTGAGCCAGAAACTGGGATTTTTTGTTGTAGAGAATGCATGTTTCATTAATGTTGTAAAGAGAAATATTTAATTGTATTCATATGGCCAGTCAGAAAGTCTCAGAAACCTCAGCGTGGTTGCTGTTTTCCAGTGCATTCTGACAGTTACAACAGGGCCGGGATTCTCCCTTCTGGGGAAAGTAAGGAATTCTCCGAACTTTCGGGGGCTAGGTGGATGCTGGAGGGGTTGGCGCCACTCCAGCCGGTGCCGAAGGGCCGGCATGATCTTATGTATGCGCGGGGGGTTTTCTTCTCCATGCTGGCTCCCGGGCAATATGGCGGAGCCGTCCAGGGGCCCGGTGCAGAGGAAAGAAGTCCCCCCACGAACAGGCCCGCCCACAGATCAGTAGGCCCCGATCGTGGGCCAGGCCACCGTGGGCCCCCCCCCCGGGTCGGAATCCCCCGCACCCCCCCAAGGACCACCCCGCACACTCACCTGCCAGGTCCCGCTGTGCGTGAGGTGAGTAATTCACGCCGGCAGAACTGGCCAAAACTGGACGGCCGCTCAGCCCATCAGGGCCCGGAGAATCGGTGGGAGGGCCGCTGACAACAGCCCACGAGCGGCGTGGCGGGAACCCTGTCGCTGCCCGAAAAAAGGGGCCCCCCGGGGCAGGATTCCCGCCTCCCCCCGGGGATTCCCCGACCTGGCAGGGGGTGTGAGAAACCCAGCCCAGATATCCAATGAAAATCCAATAAATGTTGGTGCCTTTATGGTCTGCAGTTTACCATGCTATAAATAATTTTAAAATAAGTCATGATATTTTTCTTTTAATATAAGAAATAATCAAACATTTCAATTTTTTAAGAATGGCTTCATATATATCTCTTAAGCCATCTTGCTTTTTTATCAACATATGATTCATCACAATGTTTGCTTCTATGTACCTCCTGACTGTAGCTCATATTTGTTAATCCCTGTAAATTACATTTTTAAACTGTTTATTATTGGTGTTTATCAATATCTGCTTTTCGATCTCCATCATTCTTGCTTTATTTCACCAGACCAAACCTTGTCCGCCTCCCAGTGGTTCAAATCTCATTTGCGTTATTGCAGTTAATGTGTAAGAATCAGCCTAAAGTAATGAGTGATTGATCAATCACAAGAGTAAGCAAACCAAAATACAATTTGTAGCACAGTTTATTATTGTAAGATCACTCTTCACAAGGTAAGGTTTTGCCGGAATACTGGAAAACAGGAGATGCATGTTTCACTGTTTTCATTTTTAGACTGGTACAAAAGGTGAAGTCACACGGGATCAGGGGTGAGCTGACAAGGTGGATACAGAACTGGCTCGGTCATAGAAGGCAGAGAGTAGCAACGGAAGGATGCTTTTCTAATTGGAGGGCTTTGACTAGTGGTGTTCCGCAGGGGTCAGTGCTGGGACCTTTGCTGTACGTAGTATATATAAATGATTTGGAGGAAAATGTAACTGGTCTGATTACTAAGTTTGTAGACGACACAAAGGTTAGTGGAATTGCGGATAGCGATGAGGACTGTCAAAGGATACAGCAGGATTTAGATTGTTTGGAGACTTGGGCGGAGAGATGGCAGATGGAGTTTAATCCGGACAAATGTGAGGTAATGGATTTTGGAAGATCTAATGCAGGTAGGGAATATACAGTGAATGGTAGAACCCTCAAGAGTATTGAAAGTCCGAGATATCTAGGTGTACAGGTCCACAGGTCAATGAAAGGGGAAACACAGGAGGAGAAGTTGGTCAAGAAGGCATACGGCATGCTTGCCTTCATTGGCCGGGGCATTGAGTATAAGAATTGGCAAGTCATGTTGCAGCTGTATAGAACCTTAGTCAGGCCACACTTGGAGTATAGTGTTCAATTCTGGTTGACACACTACCAGAAGGATGTGGAGGCTTTAGAGAGGGTGCAGAAGAGATTTACCAGGATGTTGCCTGGTATGGAGGGCATTAGCTATGAGGAGCGGTTGAATAAACTCAGTTTGTTCTCACTGGAACAATGGAGGCTGAGGGGCGACCTGATAGATGTCTACAAAATTATGAGGGGCATAGACAGAGTGGATAATCAGAGGCTTTTCCCCAGAGTAGAGGGATCAATTACTAGGGGGCATAGGTTTAAGGTGCGAGGGGCAAGGTTTGGAGATGTACGAGGCAAGTTTTTTACACACAGAGGGTAGTGGGTGCCTGGAACTCGGGGGTGGTGGAAGCAGGGACGATAGTGGCGTTTAAGGGGCATCTTGACAAATACATGAATAGGATGGGAATAGAGGGATACAGACCCAGGAAGTGTAGAAGATTTTAGTTTAGACGGGCAGCATGGTCAGCACGGGCTTGGAGGGCCGAAGGGCCTGTTCCTGTGCTGTACGTTTCTTTGTTCTTTGTTTGTGTGGAAAGCCAGCTAGTAAGGACCCTGAAGTCTCTCCTCACTCTCTCTGCTGGACCATTTTAAGAAGCATTCTAGCCAAATCTGTGAAGACTTTGCTAGTTAGAGTAGAAATGACAGGATATATTGGATGAAAACGTGGTTGAAGAGATGGTGTCAGGGGGAGGGTTTCAGATTCCTGGGACATTGGAACTGGTTCGGGGGAGGTGGGGCCTGTGCAAACTGGACAGGTTACACCTGAGCAGGACTGAAATTGATGTCCTATTTGCTAGAGCAGTTGGGGAGGGTTTAAACTAATATGCCAGGGCGATGGGAACCTATGCAAGGAGTCAGAGAAAGAGGGAGCAAGGCCAAAAACAAAAGGTAGAAAAGCGATAGGTGGAGAAACCAAGGGCAAAATTCATACAGGGCAATAGAGAAAATGCACAAACTGCACTGGTGAGGTTGGGAATGGCATTAAACACAAAATTAGAGATGCCTGTAATAAGGGTAGCCATGATGTGGAGATGCCGGCGTTGGACTGGGCTGAGCACAGTAAGAAGTCTTACAACACCAGGTTAAAGTCCAACAGGTTTGTTTCAAACACGAGCTTTCGGAGCACGGCTCCTTCTTCAGGTGAATGGCTATTCACCTGAAGAAGGAGCCGTGCTCCGAAAGCTCGTGTTTGAAACAAACCTGTTGGACTTTAACCTGGTGTTGTAAGACTTCTTACTGTAATAAGGGAATATCGGTGATCATGGGTGATTTTAATCTTCATGTAGATTGGGCAAATCAAATTAACCACAATGCCGTAGAGGAGGAGTTCCTGGAGTGTATACGGGATGGCTTTCTTGACCAATATGTGGAGGAACCAACTAGAGAGCAGGCCATCTTAGACTGGGTACTGTGTAATGAGAAGGGAATCATTGCCAATCTGGCTGTACAAGACCCCTTGGGGATTAGTGACCATAACATGATAGAATTTTTTATCAAGGAGAGTGAAGTAGTTGATTCGGAGACTAAGGTGCTGAATCTTAATAAAGGGAACTATGAAGATCTGAGGTGTGAGTTGTCCTTGATCGACTGGGGAGAGTTACTTAAAGGGATGACAATTTGGGTACGGTCACTATAAAACCAGAGGGCACTAGTTTTCCCGCTCATTCGGGATGCAGCCTCTGAGAATGACAGAGCTCGCAGCTTGTAGCACAGACCCTCACCATGTGCTGATAGTCTAGACTGGTCAGGATAGGCATAGGTCTTCAGTTTAATCTAATATAGTGTCGACCCACAGTGCAAGTATGTTCAACAGTTCCCAGCTTAATAAAATAGTGTTGTACTACAAGTGTTGGTAGCCTGTCTATGTTACTGCTAAGGTAAACGCAGTCTCCACAGATCCAGAGTACCCAACACATCATGGTACCAGTACGTGATGTTAGAATTTATTAGACCTACATTGAAGTGATCTGCCTTCGACCAGCAATCAGCCATCCTGAAAAATGGACAGTGTCCGCCCCCCACCGCCACTCCGCATCACTGGCAACCTCAGTGCCAACTGGTAAATCTTTAAACAACGATTCCAGCTTTACCTTGAAGCCACAGACCTGGAAGCTGCTTCAGACGCCAGGAAGATCGCTCTCTTCCTCACCACGGCCGGGGACCACCCTATCCACATCTTCAACTCTCTCACTTTTGCTGAAGGTTAAGACGAGTCAAAATTCAAGACGGTCCTCCTCAAATTTGACAATCACTGCGACATCGAGGTAAATGAAAGTTTTGAGCGCTAGGTCTTCCAACAGCGTTTGCAGGGTAAGGATGAACCTTTTCAATCCTTTCTCACCCACCTCCGCATCCTTGCGCAGTCCTGTAATTACGGGTCCACCTCCGACTCCATGATACGCGACCAGATTGTTTTCGATGTTCAGTCAGACCCCCTACGCCGGCAATTCCTCAAGGTTAAACAGCTCACCCTTGCGATAGCCATCGAGACCTGTGTTCTGCATGAACACGCCACTAACCGATACTCGCACATTCAAGCAGCTGAAATGGCGCGGCAAGGTCTCCATGAGGCCGAACGGGTGCAAGCAATCAAGAAACTCCAGGGCCTCAGCCTGTATGAGGGCGGCCATTTCGCGCACTTGTCACAGCCTTCTGCGCAGGGGCGCACTGAACGAGAGGATGGCGACATCGAAGATCGCACTGCGCAGACGCGCACCACGAATGACCGCACAGAGCGTTCTGACGTCACGACGTGCGGCAACTGTGTCTCCGCCCACTTAAAGCGGCAATGTCCTGCAAAATCCTGCGCTGCCTACAATGTGGCAAACTTGGCTACTATGCTGCTTTATGCAGGTCTGCTCAACCTACTACCTATCGTCGCTCTAGCCAGCCTCACAGGGATGTCCGTGCCATCCAGCCCACGATCACTGAATCCGATTATGACCTGATGCCTGACCTTGACACCGATGACTCTAAAGCACCATTTCGAGTCGTTATCATTACCAAACACAGGATGCCCCCGAAGCCAAAAGTCCAGCCTCTCCCGATATTCAGCATTGATCCAGACGACGAGTGGTGTGCCACCCTCACGGTCAACCGATCCCGAATCCGATTCCGCCTGGACACCGGCGCTTCAGCCAATCTCATTGCGCGGTCTGACCTCGAAAGCCTCCGTGTCAAGCCGACCATCCTGCCAGCTGTTAGACTATAATGGTCATGCCATTGCTGCCAGTGGCTCATGCCAACTTGAAGTGGCGCACCAGTCACTAAAAGCTAACCTGCCATTTGAAATAGTGGGATCCTCCAAAACCTCCCTGCTTGGTGCGCATGCCCACTTCCTGGGCATGGTCAAATTTCTGGGGAAATTCATCCCTAACCTTGCCTCTCACACCACGGCTCTCAGGAACCTGATCAAGACGACAACAGAGTTCCAATGGCTCCCTGCCCACGAACACCAATGGCGGGAACTCAGGGCGAAGCTGACCACGGCCCCGGTCTTGGCATTTTTTGATCCGGCCAAAGAAACAAAAATTTCTACGGATGCCAGTCAATCCGGCATTGGAGCAGTGCTCCTTCAACGTGATGAGGCCTCATCATGGGCTCCCGTTGCATAAGCGTCACGTGCGATGACGCCCACCGAACATCGCTATGCACAAATTGAAAAAGAGTGCCTGGGCCTTCTTACCGGAGTCGTTAAATTCCATGACTATGTCTACGGACTCCTAAAGTTAACAGTCGAAACAGACCACAGATTGCTGGTCATTATCATTCAAAAAGACCTTAACGACATGATGCCTCGCCTGCAGCGCATCCTTCTCAAGCTCAGGCGTTACGACTTCCAGCTTGTCTACACCCTTGGCAAGGAGCTCATCGTCGCTGAAGCCCTCTCTCAGTCTGTCACCACACCATGTGACCCAGCAGGATTTGTTTGCCAGGTTGATGCCCATGTGGCATTCGCTGCTTCCAATCTGCCCGCCACGGATGAACGCCTCGTCCAAATTCGTCGAGAGACTGCCGGCGACCCCCTGCTCCAGCGTGTCATTCGCCACCTAATGGACGGGTGGCTCAAGGGCCAATGTCCTCAATTCTATAACGTTAAAGATGACCTGGCAGTAGTAGACGGGATTCTTCTCAAACTGGACTGTATTGTCATCCCGCATAGCATGCGCAAGTCCTTGATCAGCTCCATGAGGGCCACCTGGGAGTGGAGAAGTGCTGCCAACGGGCCCGTGAGGCAGTGTACTGGCCTGGGATTAACGAGGACATAGCTAATGCCGTGCTCAACTGCCCAACGTGTCAGCGATTCCAGCCTGCGCAACCACGGGAAACCTTGCAACCCCATGAGTTGGTCACGTCGTCCTGGACCAAGGTGGGCATCGACCTGTTCCATGCGCTTGGCCGGGGCTATGTCCTCATTGTGGACTATTTCTCAAACTACCCGGAGGTGATACGGTTGCACGACCTCACCTCAGCTGCAGTCATTCGTGCGTGTAAGGAAACCTTCGCTCAACACGGCATCCCACTCACGGTCATGTCCGACTATGGCCCCTGTTTCGCCAGTCAGGAGTGGTCCAACTTTGCCAGACGGTACAACTTTACACATGTCACGTCCAGTCTCCTGTACCCCCAATCCAATGGTCAAGCAGAGAAGGGAGTGCACATCGTAAAACGGCTCCTGTGCCAGGCGGCCGATGCTGGTTCTGATTTTTACCTTGCCTTGCTTGCCTACCGCTCCTCCCCCTTGTCCACCGGCCTGTCACCGGCTCAACTACTCATAATCGCACGCTGCTGACGATGGTGCCGTCCACCCATGTCCCGGACCTGGACCATTTCCGGTCCTTCGCCGGATGCAGCTGACTCGGGCCCAGCAGAAATCAGCCTGCGACTCCCGTGCCACTGATCTCCCTGCTCTGGCTCCCGATGACAACGTCCGTGTCCAACTTCCAGATGGTGGCTGGTCCGCCAACGCTGTGGTGCTCAGAAAAGTGGCCCCCCGTTCATTCTTGATTTGTCTACTGGAAGGCTCTCTTCTGCGCCGCAATAGGTGTGCACTGCGACTCATTCCGCGCTCGCCACGTGATCTTCAGGTCCTGTCTCGCCATCATGACGACCCCATCATGGACTTTGCAGAGCTCCCTGTCGCTCTGCCACCCTCTGACTCTGACACAGTCCAGCCCGTTCCTGAACCGGCGGCTCTTGACCCACCCTTGAGGCGGTCAACCAGAATTCGTCGCCCACCTCAGAGACTAAATTTATGAATTTTCTGAATTCATGGACTCTCTGAATTGTTTCATTGCTTTGTTTAATCAACTCACTGGTTTGTACATAATGTTGCTCTAGTTACTCTTTTGTTGCATACTGTCCATCTGCACTAGACACCTTCCAATGTAAATAGCTTAGTGTTTATGTACATAGTCTTGTAAATATGCTTCCACATACCACACGTAGTTAGGAACATTCACTCCACACATTATTTATTACCATGAACACACATTTTTTTATAAAAGGGGGATGTCATAATATGCACATCAGTATATGATGGTGAATAGACACACACTGACTGACACACTGCTAGACCAATCAACACACACAACACAGCAGCCAATCACCAGTTAGAGCACGCTCACTATAAAGCCAGAGGGCACTAGTTTTCCTGCTCATTCGGGATGCAGCCTCTGAGAAGGACAGAGCTCACAGCTTACAGCACAGACCTTCACCATGTGCTAACAGTCTAGACTGGTCAGGATAGGTATAGGTCTTCAGTTTAATCTAACATAGTGTCGACCCACAGTGCAAGTATGTTCAACAGTTCCTAGCTTAATAAAATAGTGTTGTACTATTACAAGTGTTGGTAGTCTCTGTATGTTACTGCTAAGGTAAACACAGTCTCCACAGATCCAGAGTACCCAACACATCTATGTATGTATCTGTGACTTGCCTGTTAAAAGGGGGATAGACAGCAATCAGAACTGCGAAAGAGATCTTGGGCTGGATTCTCTGATTTTCAGGATGTGTCCTGACGCTGGCGTGGCTGCGAAAGGCGTTTTACGACCGAAAATCCGGCGCAAAACAGCCACCGATCCTCTGTTTGGTGGAAGGCTAACAGGCAGGCAGTGTAGAGCACCCAGTTCTAGCTGCCGATATAACCAGAGAATTGTCGGCTCCATGGCCGCGCCTGCACACTGCGGCGCTTGCAGAGGTCGTGACGTGCAACATGGTGCTGGCCACGCTCGGACCCAGCCTGCCAAATAGTGCCCCCCACTTTGGCCGGCTCACGACCCACACACCACCCCCCAACAGTGCCCCCAGCCCGTGCAAAAGTCCCCCATGTCCGCGGATCGGCTCTCCCCCGACTGTGGCGACTGAGTCTGCAGTCACCACGCCGAATTCCCGACAAATAATACCGAGAGACCCACGCCTTTGGGAACTTGGCCGGTCGGGGGCGGAGCATCAGGGGAGGGCCTCAGACAACTTCCTGAGGCCGTCGATATGGTGTACTTTGGAGTACGCTGCATTGGAGGTGGCGGAGCATCGCAAAAACGGCACCGCCCCGATTTTGGCGCGAAAGTTGTTTCTCCGGCTGATCAGCAAATGCGATTTTGCCGTCGGCGACCAGAAAATCCCACCCCTTGGGTGTGAAAGACGTAGGAGCAGAATTAGGCCACTGGGCCCAACGAGTCAGCTCTGCCATTCAATCATGGCTGATATTTTCTCATCCCCATTCTCCTGCCTTCTCCCCGTAACCCCTGATCCCCTTATTAATCAAGAACCTATCTATCTCTGTCTTAAAGACACTCAGTGATTTGGCCTCCACAGACTTCAGCGGCAAAGAGTTCCACAGATTCACCACCTTCTGGCTGAAGAAATTCCTCCTCATCTCTGTTTTAAAGGATCATCCCTTTAGTCTGAGGTTGTGTCTCCTGCTTCTAGTTTTTTCTACAAGTGGAAACATCTTCTCCACGTCCACTCTGTCCAGGCCTCGCAGTATCCTGTAAGTTTCAATAAGATCTCCATCATTCTTCTAAACTCCAACGAGTACAGACCCAGAGTCCCCAACCGTTCCTCATACAAGCTCTTCATTCCAGGAATCATTCTTGTGAACCTCCTCTGGACCCTTTCCAAGGCCAGCACATCCTTCCTTAGACACGCGACCCAAAACTGCTCACAATACTCCAAATGTGGTCTGACCAGAGCCTTATATAGCCTCAGAAGTACATCCCTGGTCTTATATTCTAGCCCTCTCGACATGAATGCTAACATTGCATTTGCCTTCTTAACTGCCGACTGAACCTGCACATTAACTGAAAGAGATTCGTGAACAAGGACTCCGAAGTCCCTTTGTGCTTCTGATTTCCTCAGCATTTCCCCATTTAGAAAATAGTCCATGTCTCCATTTCTCCTTCCAAAGTGAATAACCTCATACTTTTCCACATTGTAGTCCATCTGCCACTTCTTTGCCCACTCTCTGCCTTCTGCCAGTCAGCCAATCCTTGATAGAGTTTTTCGAAGAGGTCACAAAGAGGATTGACGCAGGTAGGGAAGTGGATGTTGTTGATATGGACTTCAGTAAGGCCTTTGACAAGGTCCCTCATGGTAGACTGGTACAAAAGGTGAAGTCACACGGGATCAGGGGTGAGCTGGCAAGGTGGATACAGAACTGGCTAGGTTATAGAAGGCAGAGAGTAGCAACGGAAGGGTGCTTTTCTTATTTGGAGGGCTGTGATTAGTGGTGTTCCACAGGGATCAATGCTGGGACCTTTGCTGTTCGTAGTATATATAAATGATTTGGAGGAAAATGTAACTGGTCTGATTAGTAAGTTTGCAGACGACACAAAGGTTGGTGGAATTGCAGATAACGACGAGGACTGTCAGAGGATACAGCAGGATTGAGATAATTTGGAGACTTGGGCGGAGAGATGGCAGATGGAGTTTAATTCGGACAAATGTGAGGAAATGCATTTTGGAAGGTCGAATGCAGGTAGGGAATATACAGTGAATGGTAGAACTCTAAAGAGTATTGAAAGTCAAAGAGATCTAGGTGTGCAGGTCCACAAGTCACTGAAACGGGCAACACAGGTGGAGAAGTTAGTCAAGAAGGTATACAGCATGCTTGCCTTCATTGGCCGGGGCATTGAGTATAAGAATTGGCAAGTCATGTTGGAGCTGTATAGAACCTTAGTTAGGCCACACTTGGAGTATAGTGTTCAATTCTGGTCGCCACACTACCAGAAGGATGTGGAGGCTTTAGAGAGGGTGCAGAAGAGATATACCAGGATGTTGCCTGGTATGGAGGGCATTAGCTTTGCGGAGCGGTTGAATGAACTCGGTTTGTTCTCACTGGAACGACGGAGGTTGAGGAGCGACCTGATAGAGGTCTACAAAATTATGAGGGGCATAGACAGAGTGGATCGTCAGAGGCTTTTCCCCAGGGTAGAGGAGTCAATTACTAGGGGGCATAGGTTTAAGATGCGAGGGGCAAGGTTTAGAGTAGATGTACAAGGTAGTTTTTTTTACACAGAGGGTAGTGGGTACCTGGAACTCGCTGCCGGAGGAGGTGGTGGAAGCAAGGACGATAGTGACATTTAAGGGGCTTCTTGACAAATACATGAATAGGATGGGAATAGAGGGATACGGACCCAGGAAGTGTAGAAGATTTTAGTTTAGTCGGGCAGCATGGTCGGCCAGCAGGGCCTGTTCCTGTGCTGTACTTTTCTTTGTTCTTTGTCCATTCCATGATCTTACCCTTAACACCATGGGCTCCTAACGTATTTAACAGTCACCTATGTGGCACCTTGTCAAAGGTCTTCTGGAAATCTAAATAAATCATGTCCACTGGTTCTCCTTTGTCCAACTTTCTTGTTACTTTATCAAAGAACTGTAACAGATTTGTCAGACATGACCTCTCCTTGTCAAAGCCGTGCTGACTCAGTCCTACTTTATCATGCAGTTCCAAATACTTTCATCTTTAATAATGGACTCACAAATCGTACCAATGTCCGAAGTCAGGCTAACTAGCCTATCATTTCCATCTTCTGCCTCCCTGCCTTCTTAAACAGGAGTATTACATTCACCACCTTCCAATCCTCTGAGGCCCTTCCTGCCTCAATGATTCTGAAAAGTCACCACCAATGCCTCCACAATCTGCTCAGCTATCCCTTTAGAAACCTGTGATGTCATACATTTGGTCCAGGTGATTTATCCACCTTCAGACCTTAGTTTCTCCATAACCTTCTGCTTAGTGAAGTTCACTGCATTCACCTCTGCCCCGATTCTCCTGGAGCTCTGGCTTCCCACTGGTGTCTTCCACTGTGAAGACTGATGCAAAGTAACTATTAAATTGTAACACCGTTACATCTGATTGCAGCTTCTCCCTCTCAAACTGCAGGGTAAATTCTATCATATTGTGGTCACTGCTCCTCAGGGTTCCTTCACCTTAAGTTCCCTAATCAAGTCTGCCTCATTACACATCATCAAATCCAGAATTGCCTGTTCCCCAGTAGGCTCTGTCACAAGCTGCTCCAAAAAACCATCTCTTAGACATTCCACAAATTCATTTTCTTGGGATCCACTACCAACCTGATATTCCCAGTCCACCTGCATATTGATGTCCCCATGATTATTGTAATATTGCCTTTTTTCCATGCCTTTTCTATCTCCTGATTTATTTTCTTCCCCACATCCTGACTATTGCTGGGGGCCTGTACTTAATTCCCATCTGGGTCTTCTTACCGTTGCAATTCCTCAACTCTACCCACAGAGATTCTATGCCTTCTGATCCTGTATCGCTCCTTGCTGTTGATTTAACTCCACTCCTTACTAACAATGCAACCCCGCCCCCTTTGCCCATCTGCCTGTCCTTTCGATAGGTCACATGTCCTTGGACATTTAGATCCCAGTCCTTACCCCGTTGCAGCCATGTCTCTGTGATGCCCACAACCTCATTCCGGACAATTTCAATGTGTGCAACAAGCTCATTTACCTTGCTCCGTGTATTTATTCTGTGCATTTAGATAAAACACCCTCAGTCCCGCATTGACCACCTCCCTTCTCACACTTGTTATCTTTTTTGCTCCGTCTGAGGGTGATGTTCTCTTATTTTGGCTCTATTTCCTCTTCAGTTATTACACATTCTAAGCTAATAAGTCATTTTCCGAAAGGTCTGTAACCTTCAAACTGTGTGTGCCAGGGGCTAGGAAGAGCTGGTGTATTGAAGTTTAAGAGGGGAGCATTTGTGATAAAACAGCCAGAGTCTTGTACAGGAATCAGGGTGGGATTCTCCGACCCTCGCCGCCGGTTTGGAGGTTCGCCGGGGGGGCCGTGAATTCCACCCTGTCGCTCCGTTGCCCTTCTAAATTCCAATGAGTACAGTCCCAGTTTACTCAACCTCTCCTCGTAATCCAACTACCCTCAACTCTGGGATTAACCTAGTGAATCTCCTCTGCACACCCTCCGACGCTAGTACGTCCTTTCTCGGGTGAGGGGATCAAAACTGAACACAATACTCCAGGTGTGGCCTCACTAACACCTTATACAGTTGCATCTTAACCTCCCCAGTCTTAAACTCTTATCCCTCTAGCAATGAAGGACAAAACTCCATTTGCCTTCTTAATCACCTGTTGAACCTTTAAGCCAATTTTTTTGTCACTCATGCACTAGCACACCCGGGTCTCTCTGCACAGTGGCATGCTTTAATATTTTATCAGCTATCTGGTGGTCGAAGGACGGAATTGCGCCAAACTGAACCTATCAAGTTAATCTATTTCCCACAGTTGGCAACCACATTCGTGAAGACTCATCTCAGAGCTATCCTTTAATCCCTGTTTTTATATTCCTCACCAATCCTTACCTTGTATCTGTCTCGTGTGTGTCCGTGTGGAGGGTGGGACAGGATCTTGGGATTAGGCGGTCTGGTAGACGATTATGTGGTTATTTCCTTGCATGCCTGTTGTGACATATTCCACTGTGTTCCTCACAGGGAAGACAGTGGAACAGTAATGGCAGGTGTTTTTGGGGGTTATTCGAGAAGCACAACAGAAATTCAACCCAAGGAGTAGGAACCATGCCAAGGGGAGGACAAGGCATCCATGGCTGATTTTGGGAAGTCAATGGCATCATAAAAGCTAAAGAAAAAGCATACAAAGTGGCCAGGATTAGTGGGAAGCCAGAGGATTGGGAAGCCTTGAAAAGTGAGCAGAGGACAACTAAAAAAGCAATCGGGGGGAGAAGATGAAGTATGAGTCCGAGTTAGCTGGTGAGATAAAGGAAGATAGGAAGAGATTTTTTCAATGTATAAGAAGTAAGAGAGAGGCAAAAATAGACATTGGACCACTGTAAAATGTGACAGATCCTTGGACATTTAGATCCCAGATCCGATCCCCTTGCAGCCATGTCTCTGTGATGCCCACAACATTGTTCCAGCCAATTTCAATGTGTAATAATAGGAAACAAAGAAATGATAGGCAAACTGAATAGTTACTTTGCATCAGTCTCCACGGTGGATGACACCAGTGGGAAGCCGGAGCTCCAGGAGAATCAGGGGGCAGAGGTGAGTGCAATGAACTTCACTAAGCAGAAGGTTAGAGAAATTGAAGCTCTGAACATAAGAACTAGGAGCAGCAGTAGGCCATCTGGCCCCTCGAGCCTGCTCCGCCATTCAATGAGATCATGGCTGATCTTTTGTGGACTCAGCTCCACTTTCCGGCCCGAACACCATAACCCTTAATCCCTTTATTCTTCAAAAAACTATCTATCTTTACCTTAAAAACATGTAATGAAGGAGCCTCAACTGCTTCACTGGGCAAGGAATTCCATAGATTCACAACCCTTTGGGTGAAGAGGTTCCTCCTAAACTCAGTCCTAAATCTACTTCCCCTTATTTTGAGGCTATGTCCCCTAGTTCTGCTTTCACCCACCAGTGGAAACAACCTGCCTGCATCTATCCTATCTATTCCCTTCATAATTTTAAATGTTTCTATAAGATCCCCCCTCATCCTTCTAAATTCCAACGAGTACAGTCCCAGTCTACTCAACCTCTCCTCATAATCCAACCCCTTCAGCTCTGGGATTAACCTAGTGAATCTCCTCTGCACACCCTCCAGTGCCAGTATGTCCTTTCTCAAGTAAGGAGACCAAAACTGAACACAATACTCTAGGTGTGGCCTCACTAACACCTTAAACAATTGCAACATAACCTCCCTTGTCTTAAACTCCATCCCTCTAGCAATGAAGGACAAAATTCCATTTGCCTTCTTAATCACCTGTTGCACCTGTAAACCAACCTTCTGTGACTCATGCACTAGCACACCCAAGTCTCTCTGCACAGCGGCATGCTTTAATATTTTATCGTTTAAATAATAATCCCGTTTGCTGTTATTCCTACCAAAATGGATAACCTCACATTTGTCAACATTGTATTCCATCTGCCAGACCCTAGCCCATTCACTTAACCTATCCAAATCCTTCTGCAGACTTCCAGTATCCTCTGCACTTTTCGCTTTACCACTCATCTTAGTGTCATCTGCAAACTTGGACACATTGCCCTTGGTCCCCAACTCCAAATCATCTATGTAAATTGTGAACAATTGTGGGCCCAACACGGATCCCTGAGGGACACCACTAGCTACTGATTGCCAACCAGAGAAACACCCATTAATCTCCACTCTTTGCTTTTTATTAATTAACCAATCCTCTATCCATGCTACTACTTTACCCTTAATGCCATGCATCTTTATCTTATGCAGCAACCTTTTGTGTGGCACCTTGTCAAAGGCTTTCTGGAAATCCAGACATACCACATCCATTGGCTCCCCGTTATCTACTGCACTGGTAATGTCCTCAAAAAATTCCACTAAATTTAGTTAGGCATGACCTGCCCTTCATGAACCTATGCTGCGTCTGCCCAATTTCTATCCAGATGCCTCACTATTTCCTCCTTGATGATCGATTCCAGCATCTTCCCTACTACCTAAGTTAAGCTCAATGGCCTATAATTTCCTGCTCTCTGCCTACCTCCTTTTTTAAACAGTGGTGTCACGTTTGCTAATTTCCAATCCACTGGAACCACCCCAGAGTCTAGAGAATTTTGGTAAATCATCATTCGTGCATCTGTAATTTCCGTAGCCATTTCTTTTAGCACTCTCGGATGCATTCCATCAGGGCCAGGAGACTTGTCTATCTTTAGCCCCATTAGCTTGCCCATCACTACCTCCTTAGTGATAACAATCCTCTCATTGTCCTCACCTGCCATAGCCTCATTTCCATCAGTCTCTGGCATTTTATTTGTGTCTTTCACTGTGAAGACCGACCCAAAAAACCTGTTTAGTTCCTCAGCCATTTCCTCATCTCCCATTATTAAAACTCCCTTCTCATCCTCTAAAGGACCAATATTTACCTTACCCAATCTTTTTTGTTTTATATATTTGTAAAAACTTTTAATGTCTGTTTTTATATTCTGAGCAAGTTTACTCTCATACTCTATCTTACTCTTCTTTATAGCTTTTTTAGTAGCTTTCTGTTGTCCCCTAAAGATTTCCTAGTCCTCTAGTCTCCCACCAATCTTTGCCACTTTATATGCTTTTTCCTTCAACTCTCCCTTATTTCCTTAGATATCCACGGTCGATTTTCCCTCTTTCTACCGTCCTTCCTTTTTGTTGGTATAAACCTTTGCTGAGCACTGAGAAAAATCGCTTGGAAGGTTCTCCACTGTTCCTCAACTGTTTCACCATAAAGTCTTTGCTCCCAGTCTACCTTAGCTAGTTCTTCTCTCATCCCCTTGTAATCTCCTTTGTTTAAACACAAAACACTAGTATTTGATTTTACTTTCTCACCCTCCATCTGTATTTTAAATTCCACCATATTGTGATCGCTCCTTCCGAGAGGATCCCTAACTATGAGATCATGAATCAATCCTGTCTTGTTACACAGGACAAGATCTAGGACTGCTTGTTCCCTCGTAGGTTCCATTACATACTGTTCTAGGAAACTATCGCGGATACATTCTATAAACTGCTCCTCAAGGTTGCCTTGACCGACCTGGTTAAACCAATCGGCATGTAGATTAAAATCCCCCATGATAACTGCTGTACCATTTCTACATTCATCAGTTATTTCTTTGTTTATTGCCTGCCCCACCATAACGTTACTATTTGGTGGCCGATAGACTACTCCTATCAGTGACTTTTTCGCCTTACTATTCCTGATTTCCACCCAAATGGATTCAACCTTATCCTCCATAGCACCGATGTCATCCCTTACTATTGTCCGGATGTCATCCTTAAATAACAGAGCAACACCACCTCCCTTACCATCCACTCTGTCCTTCCGAATAGTTTGATACCCTCTGATATTTAACTCCCAGTCGTGACCATCCTTTAACCATGTTTCAGTAATGGCCACTAAATCATAGTCATTATCGATGATTTGTGCCATCAACTCATTTACTTTATTCCGAATACTACGAGCATTCAGGTAAAGTACACCTATGTTGGTTTTTTTACCTCTGTTTTGAATCTTAACATCTCCAGTTTTATTCCTTTTAGTATTACTGGGCCTATTCACTGAGCTCCCCTCGGTCACTGTACCTTGTACTGTCGCCCTTTTTGATTTTTGACTACGTCTTCTCTGTCCCTGTTTTACTACCTTCCAACTTCCTGTATCGGTTCCCATCCCCCTGCCACATTAGTTTAAACCCTCCCCAACAGCTCTAGAAAACACCCCCCCCCCAGAACATCGGTTCCAGTCCTGCCCAAGTGCAGACCGTCCGGTTTGCACTGGTCCCACCTCCCCCAGAACTGGTTCCAATGCCCCAGGAATTTGAATCCCTCCCTCTTGCACCATCTCTAGAGCCACGCATTCATCCTATCTATCCTGACATTCCTACTCTGACTAGCTCGTGGCACTGGTAGCAATCCTGAGATTACTACCTTTGAGGTCCTACTTTTTAGTTTAACTCCTAACTCCCTGAATTCCGCTTGTAGGACCTCATCCCATTTTTTACCTATATTGTTGGTGCCTATGTGCACCACGACAGCTGGCTGTTCACCCTCCCCCCCTCCCCCCCCCTCCCCCCAGAATGTCCTGCAGCCGTTCCGATACATCCTTGACCCTTGCACCAGGGAGGCAACATACCATCCTGGAGTCTCGATTGCGTCCACAGAACCGCCTGTCTATTCCCCTTACGATCGAGTCCCCTATCACTATAGCCCTGCCATTTTTCTTCCTGCCCTGCTGCACAGCAGAGCCAGCCACGGTGCCATGAACCTAGCTGCTGCCTTCCCCTGGTGAGCCATCTCCCCCAACAGTATCCAAAGCGGTATATCTGTTTTGCAGGGAGATGACCATAGGGGACACCTGCACTGCCTTCCTACTCTTGCTCTGTCTTTTGGTCACCCATTTGCTATCTCCCTCAGAACTTTAACCTGCGGTGTGACCAACTCGCTAAACGTGCTTTCCGCGACCTCCTCAGCATCGCGGATGCTCCAAAGTGAGTCCATCCGCAGCTCCAGAGCCGTCAAGCGGTATAACAGGAGCTGCAACTGAACACACTTCTTGCAGTGAAGGAGCCAGGGACGGTGGCTGTGTCCCTGAGCTCCCACATCGCACACGAGGAGCATGACACGGGTCTGGGATCTCCTGCCATGTCTTAAACCTTAGGTAAACTTACACAACTACAATTTCAAAATAAAAATAAATAAATTAGACAATGAAAAGAAAAACTTCTTACCAGTCACTTACCAGGATTAAAAGCACCTTCCTCTCACTCTGCACCGAATTACCTCACTGCACCAAATTACCAAGTTGCAATTCCCACTCTAGACGTGCCTCCTAGATGTGTCTCCTTGAAAAGCGCAAGCTTACCGAGTACCTGAAGGTGGATAAATCACCTGGACCAGATGGACTACACCCCATGGTGCTAAAAGAGATTGCTGAGGAGATTGTGGAGGCATTGGTGATGATCTTTCAGGAATCACTGGAGGCAGGAAGGGTCCCAGAGGACTGGAAAGTGGCGAATTTAACACCACGGTTTAAGGAGGGAGGGAGGCAGAAGACGGGAAATTAAAGGCCGGTTAGCCTGACTTCGGTGATTGGTAAGATTTTAGAGTCCATTATTAAAGATGATATTGCAGAGTACTTGGAAGTGCATGATAAAATAGGACTGAGTCAGCATGGCTTCGTCAATGGGAGGTCATGTCTGGCAAATCTGTTAGAGTTATTTGAGGAAGTAACAAGGAAGTTAGACAAAGGAGAACCAGTGGACGTGATTTATTTAGATTTCCAGAAGGTTCATGCGTTCCACAATGCCGCTGGATTGTGGGTAATAGGCAATATGAAACTTCTGTTTAATTCTGAAAATTGTGAGGACGGTTTTCATTACTCTCCTGTAAAGTGTGAACCTTGGTCTGACTCAATACTATGGGGGAGTCCCCATCTAGTAAATATCTGCTGGGTTAGAATTTTTTCTGTTGCTTTAGCCGTGTTTGTCATGGAAGGAAATGTTTCCATCCATTTTGTGAAGGTGTCGATCACGATCAACACATATTTAAATCCATTTCTGCAGGAGGGAGGGGACCAATGTAATCTAACTGCAAGTTCGTCCATGGGCCGTTAACAGGGTGGGTGTGTCTTAGCTGACCTTTCTTTGCATGTCTGTTAGGGTTGTTCTGGGCGCAAATCAAACAATTCTCAACGTAGTGGGTTATGTCAGTTTTAAAATCAGGCCACCAGTAGATGGAGGTGGGCAAGGGTCGATTCTATCCCTTGGTGTCCATGTCCATCATGGAATTGTCAAATAATCTGTTTCCTGTCCTGAGTGGGGGCCACATAAATACCATTCTTTAATATGATTCCCTGGTGGATCGTTAAAGTGTCTTTGAACCTATCATAGGGAGCTGGGAAGTCTCCTTTTAAAATTTCCTTTAGCGTGTCGTCTTCCTTTTGTGCCTGTGCCAAATCTTGAATATTGGTCTGTGAGATCTGGACCGCGTGTACTGGGGCACTCTCGGGGGGTTGCCAAAAGAGGCAATGTCGTGAGTCTGCTTTTGCGAGGGTGTCTGCTTTCATGATACCGGGTGGGGAGGAATGATGGTGGCTTCTAACTTTTATGATTCCATATTTGCGACCGTTAGCTTCTTTGAGAATCTGTTTTAGTAATGGCGCTGAGGGTAGGAGTTTTCCGTCGGCGGATATAAATCCTCTAGATTCCCACAGGGGCAGGAATTCTGTCAAGCTGTTGCAAACATACAAAGTGTCTGAATATATGTCTGCTGGGGTCGGGAACAAATCTGGGTGCTGCACAATGTATGCAATGGCTGCTACCTCGGCTGCCTGCGAACCTAAATGTCCAGGCAACTTTAACGAGATTTCCTCTAATGCGCGTCCTCTACATAAATGCCGCATCCTGTAATCCTTTTTCCACTGAGAATGGTGGAGGAGCCAACTACATGAATTTTTTTAGCTTTATCAGTGTGCTGGGTTTTATGTGGTCGGATGCCAGTCTTTTTCGGTAACGATTTGAGAACAAAGGGTCCTGTTTTGTGCTTGGCTGCAATGATTTCACAGTCATGTGGAGTTCCTGCATATTGCAAATTGTCGGCCAGAAGCGTGTGTGTTTTCGTTCTCTTTACCATAATGTTGCGTCCTTGTAGGAGTAGGGTCCAGCGCGCTGCTCAACTTTGGCTTACGGTGCCGCCTTTTAGCTTAGCGTCTAACAGTAGCTGTGTCGGGGTGTGCTCGGTCAAAATGGTTACGGGGTTGAGTCCTGTTATGTATGAGAGCATTGAACAGCCCAAAAAACTGCGAGCAAGTGCCTTTCGCAGGCTGAACATACTTGCTCTACCGGATCTAAAACTTGTGAGGCATAGGCTACGGGTCCTAAACTATGGGGATGGAGTTTAAGACAAGGGAGGTTATGCTGCAATTGTATAAGGTGTTAGTGAGGTCCCACCTGGAGTATTGAGTTCAGCTTGTTTATGCTTCCTGAGTAAAGGGAGTGGCGCCGAAATGTCTGGACTTTTATCGGTTACCTGAGTATCAATCCTTTGTCTTATGGTGATGGGCCATCAAAATGCTAATCAGTTGGGGGTTTCGATGCTGTCTGGATTCTTTGCTCACAAATATACATGCAGGCTCTGAACCTGCCTGAACCTTACATTGTGCACATTTCCCTTTAGGCTTTGCGAACTTCCATGTTTCTTGTTGTAAGTGCCCATCCCAGATGGCTACAGCAGATCGCGGCAACCCGTCGATCGGAAGCCCCCGATCGTGGCCCTGGACCCCGAGGAGGCCCACCCTGCAGAGTCAGATCCCCCTGCACCCCCCCCCCCCCCCCCCCCCCCCACAAACCAGGACCTCCACAGCAGCCGTGGGTCCAAGTTCCTGCCGGGCGGTACCAGGTTGGAACCAAGCTGGCGGACCTCGGTGGAACTCGATGGGAGTTTGGCCCTTCGCCCGCGGAAAATCGCCTTGGGGGCCTATTTCCGTGGCCCTTGACCGGTGCCGCAACGACCGCGTGGGCACGATTAGCGCTGCTTTTCCAGACACCGGAAAATCACGTCCCGGCGGCGGAGCGGCGGGAATTTCCCGCGCCTCCAGCGATTCTCCGACACACGCAAGCTCGGAGAATCCCGTCCAAGATTTGTGATTATTTAGAAAAACATAGTTTGATTAAATATAGTCAGCATGGCTTTGTGAGGGGCAGGTCATGCCTCACAAGCCTCATTGAATTGTTTGAGGATGTGACAAGACACATTGAAGGTCGGGCAGTGGAAGTGGTGCATATACAAAGAAGAAAGAAAATTACAGCACATGAACAGGCCCTTCGGCCCTCCTAGCCTGCGCCGATTCAGATCCTTCATCTAAACCTGTCACCTATTTTCCAACGATCTACTTCCCTCTGTTCCCCGCTCGTTCATCTATCTTTCTAGATGCATCTTAAATGATGCTATCGTGCCCGCCTCTACCACCTCTGCTGGCAAAGCGTTCCAGGCACCCACCACCCTCTGTGTTTCCACACACATCTCCCTTAAACTTTTCCCCTCTCACTTTGAAATCGTGACCCCTTGTAACTGACACCCCCACTCTTGGGAACAGCTTGTTGCTATCCACCCTGTCCGTACCTCTCAATTGTGTAGACCTCAATCAGGTCACCCCTCAACCTCCGTCTTTCCAACAAAAACAATCCTAATCTACTCAACCTTTCTTCATAGCTAGCACCCTCCATACCAGGCAACATCCTGGTGAACCTCCTCTACACCCTCTGTAAAGCATCCACATCCTTCTGGTAATGTGGCGACCAGAACTGCATGCAGAATCAATTAGATGTAAATATGGATCTCTACTTTTAAAGTTGGCTTTGTTATTGGTGTGGTGGGTAGGGAGAATCGAGCGGGGAAATCGCACTGGCATAAAAGCTGTTTTGGGTCTTCCGCTTGATTCTCTGCTGCCTCCACCATTCCCACCTCCCAAAAATAGGGCTGGAAAATTCACCCGTCCCCCGCACTGACTCATATGCACTTGGGTCTTTGAGATCTCCTCACGTTAAACCTGGGAATTTCATAAGCAGCATTGGGCATGGGGCAGCATGGTAGTACAGTGGTTAGCACTGATGCTTCACAGTGCCAGGGACCTAGGTTTGATTATAATTATTAATATTTCCTGATGATCTTTGGATGGTACAACTACCTGATGAATCAACACCACTCTTCATCCACAGGTCAGCGAGGAGATTTTCACTTTGAAATTAAATTAAAATCGCTTAGTCACAAGTAGGCTTCAAATTAAGTTATTGTGAAACGCCCCTAGTTGCCACATTCCAGCGCCTGTTTGGGGAGGCTGATACAGGAATTGAATCGTGCTGCTGGCCTGCCTTGGTCTGCTTTCAAAGCCAGCGGTTGAGCCATGTGCTAAACCAGCCCCTGTAGCTGTCTAAGATGGCCACTTGCAAAGGACCATGGGAATTATGGCCAATCCAGGACTCAGACAGATACACAGCCTATGTGTATCTGAAACACAGGTAACCAGACCTGATCGAAATCTCTGCTTGTTTGCATTTTAATGGCCCATTTTCTCAGGACAATAGAACTCCAAATCAAGCAACCGGTACAGAACACAGACTGATCGGCACCACTCCCCTTACTCAGAGAGCCCAACTGCCAAGGTCAATGACCGCTAAGGGTCCGCCCAGCCTCCAAGGCACCTGTCCCTTTATTGGCCAAAATCGAAGACAGTGATCAGAGCCCCGTCAAACTACTGGGTCCAAGGTTAAGGTCCACCCCAAAGAGGGTGAAATCCCAGAGGGATAAAAGAGGACACAGCCATGTGTTCTGTCTCTTTTGGATCCGGCCTGTGCCAACCTAATTGTAGCAGGAACAGCCAGCCAAGTTCAAGACCACAATCACTACCTGATGGATGAGCCCAGCAGAGACAGAGCCACTTTCTTCGAACCAGCCGAGTGAAATCCAGATAAAGGCTCTTTAAATAGCAGCTGAGGAAATGGCCGATGTAAAACGTGCACATCAATCTTCTCTAGTTCACCTCAGTAGCTTCCAGACCCAGTACGATAAAGTCTTCCAAGATACACAGCGCGCAGTCCTGGTAAGAGAGGAAACAGAACAGGTCACCCAGCTAACGAGCAAATGCGCAGATTTAAAAGCAGCTTTGAGAGCTCAGGAGCTCCACAGCTCCACCAAGGAACAGAGGCAGAATACTATTGACCATGCTAAATGCCGACAGAAGATAGAAAAGTTACAGTCACTACTCTCAGTACAGAATGGCTTCAGGTACACTTTCCGGCAGGATTTAGATGAGGAAGATGCTCCCGATTGGCAAGAGTTAAACGAAAGCGCCCAAAGATACGTAGAGGACACGGGAAATCGAGCCCCCCACGACCCAAAAGGAAAAACGGATCAAGTCCATCGTTAAATTGCCCCTGCCTCAAAATGTCACTGCACTCTGGTCATTCCTAGGTTTGGTAGGCTATTGCAGAAATCATATAGATGGTTTTGCCAACAAAGCAGCCCCACTCTCAGAGCTCCTTAAAAAGAACGGCCCATGGGAATGGCTTCTGCAACACACAGACGCCATTGAGGATTTAAAACGCACCCTAGGCACAGCCCCCGCTTTACAAGTTCCAGACCCAGATTTGCCCAATGCCATAGAAGTAGCAACCACCGACCGAACCCTATCAGCAGTGACACGGTCACTTAGGACCCGTAGCCTATGCCTCAAGAGTATTAGACGCCGTAGAGCGAACGGCACTTCCTTGCAGTCTTTTGGGCAGTACAGTATTTTGCGTACATCAGAGGCCTCAACCCAGTCACGATCTTGACCGAGCACAGCCCCACGCAACTATTACTAGACGGCAGATTAAAGGATGGTTCAGTCAGCCAAATCAGAGCAGCTCGCTGGACACTACTGTTACAAGGCAGGGACATTACGGTAAAACGCACCAAGACCCACATATGTCTGGCCGATGGGTGCCAGATCATAGCAGCCCAACACCACACAGGACCCTTTATCCCAAAGTCACTACACCCACGAGCAGGCAGTAAGACACAGGATTCCCAAACTGTAGGGAATACTTAAAAAATATATGTAGACGGTTCTTCCACAATCGAAAATGGAGTTAGAATTATTGGTTGCGGAATTTAAGTGGAAGACGTGCAGGGATGCCCACTAAAAGAGATCTCTTTAAAATTGAACGCCTGTCTAGTTTCACAAGCAGCAGAACTCGGAGCCATAGCCTATGTAATTCAGCACCCCGACTCTTTTCCAACTCCCACAGACATACACTCGGACAGCCTGTATGTGAAATGAAATGAAATGAAAATCGCTTATTGTCACGAGTAGGCTTCAATGAAGTTACTGTGAAAAGCCCCTAGTCACCACATTCCGGCGCCTGTCCGGGGAGGCTGGTATGGGAATTGAACCGTGCTGCTGGCCTGCTTGGTCTGCTTTAAAAGCCAGCGATTTATGCAACAGCTGAACAGAATTCCTGCCCCTGTGGGAATCTCGAGGTTTTGTTTCAGCCGATGGAAAACCCCTACCCTCTGCCCTGTTGTTAAAGCAAATTCTCAAGACAGCCTCAGACCGCACATACGGTATCGTTAAAGTACGAAGCAGTCATTGCTCCTCCCCACCCGGTAATGTAAACGCAGACGCCCAAGCCAAAGCAGGATCACGCCATGGTCACTTCTGGCAGCCAACCAAAAGCGAACCGATACACTCAGTCCAGGTTTCCTAGACCAATATTGTGGATCTATCTCAAGCCCAAAAAGCAGACGACACCTTCAAACCTTCCTAGCCCCCTATGATAAATCGAAGGACGCGCTGACTGTACAGGACGGCGTAGTTTTAAAAAGCGGAATTTATGTGGTCCCCACCCAGGACAGAAACCAGCTCATTTACCAATTTCATGACAGGCACGGACATCAGGGGATAGACAATACCATTGCCCATTTAAGATCTTTGTGTTGGTGGCCTGATTTAAAAAGCGATGTAACCCATTATGTTGAGAATTGCCTTATCTGTGCACAGAACAATCCTGAACGTTACTCAAAGAAAGGACAATTACGTCACACCTGACCTGCGAATGGCCCTTGGACAAATTTGCAAATCGATTACATTGGCCCCCTTCCCCCTTGCAGAAACAGTTTCAAGTACGTGCTGGTTGTAATCTGCACCTTTACTAAATGGGTAGAAGCATTTCCCTCATGGACAAACACAGCAAAGGCCACCGCTAAGATTTTGATCCAACAGATATTCACAGCTGGGGTCTCCCCCACAGCATTGAGTCAGACCCAAGGTTTTCACTTCACCGGCAGAGTCATGCAAAATGTTTTAACAATTTTTGGGATCAGGCAGAAATTCCATACAGCATATTACTCCCAATCCAGTGGCATTGTCGAGCAAATGAATCGAACTTTAAAAGCGACCACGAGGAAGATGGTGCAACAGGACAATACCACATGAGACACAGCCCTCCCATTTGCTCTCATGTTTATTCGGAACACTGTTTCCAGTTCCACAGGTTTCACCCCCCACACTCTCATGACCGGACAGCCCATGAAGGGTATTGAATATTCATTAGGCCTCGATCTGGCAAGCCCTACAGTAACCACACTCACCCACGAAAAAGCAGTCCAACAGGTTACAGATAACATTAAAGTGGCACAACTCACTGCAGCTGTCCGATTAGGCGCTAGAAGGAAGCAACGTTGACAAAACCATCCACCCCGCAGGGTATACAGTCGGTCAGCAAGTAATGGTTTCACTTTGCAATCCTAGTTCTTTCCTCTCCCCCAAATTTGCAGGACCCTACTCCATTTCAGGCAAAGTAAGCCCCTCCGTGTACAAGATAATGTACCCCAACGGTAAAACTGGTTGGTTCCACATCAAAGTCTACGCTTCCCAATGTAGCCACTCTCACCACATCTCTCTGGCAACAGGAGACGATTCCGCCCCGCCCATCGATAACCTAGTCCGACCCCTACGCCAACCCTCCCCCAGCCATGCCGGCATTTATCCCTTGTCCACGCCCACAGACCCGAACTTGTCTCCGCCCACAGGTAAGGACTTTCACCTTGAACTTGACTCCGCCGACAGCGAGAGCCTCCCGGATTTGATTACTATCCCTGAACACTGGCGCGATGTCTCTGCCCCCAGTCACCCCAGCCCCCGGAGCCATGACTTACATATCTCTGACCTCCTATATGCCCTCCCCAGCCACTGCCCGAACACAGTAACTTGCCCTCCACTCCCACCGCCCATATGCCGCACGACAAACAAGTCCCTCTTTGGCACCGCGATAACTCTTGCAGACTAGTAAGGCACAACGATTCGGATTATCCAACGGCCCACGCGGCCATGGCACAGAAACGGCAGACACAAGTCTGGCAACCGGGAGATGGTGATGATTCAGATACTGACTCGCGTTTTACAACACTGTTTGATACAGAACCCTGAGGTGACCAGATGATGAGAAAGAGACACCGCCTAAGTATTAAGGTGTCCAAGTTCTGATGGCGCCTGCCCGCCTTTTTCCTTCTTTTTTCTACTACATGGTTTTAATTCATGTCGCCCGACACACAATTACTCTTCTGATTCGAGGATACGATGCCCAATGACAGTTAAAGGCACGTTTGTCGAGAAACAGGTCACTGTTCTCCCAGTCGTTATGACAAGTTTCCACACAACTACAAACTCTTACCGTCCACCCAGATAGGGAGTAACGGCACTGATTCCCCACCCTATCTGAGGACCCCAAATGCATCCGGTCAGTTAAGCTTGGGTAGTGAAGTAACGGCACTAATCCCCGCCCTATGCAGGGATTCCACCCATTCTTATCCCGCAGCGGCCCACACGTACCTCATGTTCCCGTCACTTCATACGCTCTGGAATGGTTCTCGACACTCTGCACTGTCTTTGGCAGGCCTTAGTTTCATCTTCTCTACTCTCCCTTTGGTTGTGGTATTAAGAATGCATTTTGTCACGGTCTGTACGCTCACCCTTTCTTTCCTTTACCTACCGCGACCCCCTGACCGCTGCCCACCTGCTGTTTACACATATGACACAATTGGTTGCTACACACTAACTACCTCTGAACCTGGGATGAAACTATAAAACTGGCCGCCCTGAAATTCGGCTGGTTAAGATCAGCCTCAACTACCACTGGTTGCAAGTAAAGAAAAGACTGGTCGGAGAAATTGTCCTCCCACTCCAAGCATCGACCACAAGCTGCGAGAAATGAAAATGAAAATCGCTTATTGTCATGAGTAGGCTTCAATGAAGTTACTGTGAAAAACCCCTAGTCGCCACATTCCGGGGCCTGTCCGGGGAGGCTGGTGTCTCTGTACTTTAAACATCTGCATTTCTTGTCTCTCCAAAATGGTATTTCAAAACAAAAAATGAGGGAATCACACACGGTGACAATCATAACGGGTAATTGGAGTAAGGAGAGAAAGACTAATAAAACAAGATATTAACCGAAGATAATAACAGATACTATGCCTGCACCCCCAGGATTACCCAGAAATCAGAAAACACAGGATGAAGCGAGGACTGCTGGCATGCGTTTGGATCATCGCTGGACTTCTGCAACTCCACACGCAACGGACTGTTTCAACAAACCCCACACCAGTCCAGACACTACACCACACAACAGACCACTACCAGCCCGGACACTACACCACACATAAAGACAGACATCGAAACCCCCACTTGGTGTGAAAACATTGCCAAAAGGAACCCCCTTTCATACACAGCAGAGGCCCTTCTAGTAATTGCAATAATCTGCAGCATCAATCAGACACTCCGACTCTGTAATTGGTGAGCAAAAGCCTCCCGCTCCCCGATATATACAGTCCGATCCCCCTTCTTTGGAATTCAACAAAATTGAACTCATGTCCCAATCGCTGCTGAAAATAAACCATGCACCTCTTTAACTTTATTAGGATTAAGTAGCAATGTGATGCTCCTGTTTTAAATTTTGTACTGTATACAAGTTCTTTGATATTCACCAGCACCATCCGAGTAGTTTAGGTAGCGTTAGCTGGAGATCAACTGTGCGGATAAATTAAGTGTTTTATAGTGATCTGATTATAGTGACCATTGGAGGTGAATTAATTTATGAATGTATTAATGAAATATTAGGTAAATGTCCCAAACCATAAGATAGAGTAGAGTAGCACCTTGCCTTGACCAAGGGTGACCGGTCCACCAAGGATGAATAGGGATCAATAGTGTGATACACCATGCTTCGCGTTCAGGATCGAGAGGGTGGAATGTAGCCATCGAAGAAGGCACCTGCAAAGGACCATGGGAATTATGGCCAACCCAGGACTCAGACAGATATAGAGCCTGTGTGTATCTATAACATAGGTAACCAGACCTGATCGAAACCACCGCTCATTTGCATTTTAATGGCCGATTTTCCCAGGACAATAGGGGCAGCACGGTAGCACAGTGGTTAGCACAATTGCTTGACAGCTCCAGGGTCCCAGGTTCCATTCCTGACTTGGGTCACTGTCTGTGCGGAGTCTGCACATTCTCCCCGTGTGTGCGTGGGTTTCCTCCGGGTGCTCCGGTTTCGTCCCACAGTCCAAAGATGTGCAGGTTAGGTGGATTCGCCGTGATAAATTGCCCTTAGTGTCCAAAAAGGTTAGGTGGGGTTACTGGGATAGGATGGAGGTGTGGGCTTGAGTAGGGTGCTCTTTCAAAGAGCCAGTGCAGACTCTATGGGCTTAATGACCTCCTTCTGCACTGCAAATTCTATGAACTCCATTCGGCGCTATTCCCCTTACTCAGAGAGCCCAACTGCCAAGGTCAATGACCGCTAAGGACCCGCCCAGCCACCAAGGCATCGCCCCTTTATTGGCCAAAATCGAAGACAGTGATCAGAGCCCTGTCGAACTATTGGGTCTAAGGAGCGCGAAATCCCAGAGGGATAAGAGGGCACAGCCATGTGTTCTGTCTCTTTTGGATCCGGCCTGTGCCAACCCAATCGTAGCAGGAACAGCCAGCCAAGTTCAAGGCCAACAATCGCTACCTGACGGATGAGCCCAGCAGAGACACGGCCACTTTCTTCGAACCAGCCGAGTGAAATCCATATAAAGGCCTTATCTATTTGCACAGTGCCGGTCACCCTGAAGTTATTGTAGCTGATAGGTGTAGTTTAACTCGTAGTAGATATTGTATTTGCATAGTAAGATTACTCTTCTGTATGCAAATAAACAATCTTTTGAACTAACTGGTTGTGTGGTCATTTGATCGATATAAGGGAAGGCTTGTGGTTCACCAACATTATTAATAGAGCAACAAAGTCATCAAGGTCCCACCTTTAAGTTGTAGCATCCTGGAACTTCTGCTTCAGGTTTGGTTCAAACCAATTGTACCCTTTTTTTAAATTCTGGATCGGCTTGCTGAGCCTCAATCAAGGAAGACCTATTGAACATTTCTTCCAGATGCTCTGTCTCCTTGAATTTTTTGGGTCATTCTGTAACTACTGGAGAAGTGACTACTTTCACTCCGGCCACATCATTCCCAAGGAGTAAGACAACTCCATCTACTGGCAAACTATGAAAAATTCCACCTGTTACCATTCCAGACATTAGGGCCGGGATTCTCCCCTACCCGGTGGGGTGGGGATCCTGGCGTGCTGGAGTGGCGTGAACCACTCCGGTGTCGGGTCGCACCTTTAGGGGCCAAGCCCTCACATTGAGGGGCTAGGCTCGCGCCGGAGTGGTTCCCGCTCCGCCGACTGCCGTGAATGGCCTTTGGCGCCACGCCAGCCAGGGCCGAAATGACTTCGCCGGCCGGCGTAAGTCCGCGCATGCGCCAGAGGCTGCTGACGTCATCCTGGCGCATGCGCAGGGGAGGGGGTCTCTTCCGCCTCTGCCATGGTGAAGACCATGGTGAAGGTGGAAGAAAGAGAGTGCCCCCAAGGCACAGGCCTGCCCGCCGATCGGTGGGCTCCGATCGCTGGCCAGGCCACCGTGGGGGCACCTCCCGGGGTCAGATCGTCCCGCGCCCCCCCAGGACCCCAGCGCCCACCCGCGCCGCCTGCTCCCGCCGGTAAGGTAGGTGGTTTAATCCACGCTGGCGGGAGAGGGTTGACAGCGGCAGGACTTCGGCCCATCGCGGGCCGGAGAATCGCGGCGGGGCGCCCGCCGACCAGCGCGGCGCAATTCCCGCCCCCGCCAAATCTCTGGTGGTGGAGAATTCGGGACACGCCAGGGGCGGGATTGATGCCGGCCCCGGGCGATTCTCCGACCCGGCGGAGGGTCAGCGAATCCCGCCCTCGGTCACACTCCAGGTGCAACTAATACAATAATAATAATCTTTATTAGTGTCACAAGTAGGCTTACATTAACACTGCAATGAAGTTACTGTGAAAATCCCCTAGTCGCCACATTCCAGCGCCTATTCGGGTACACAGAGGGAGAATTCAGAATGTCCAATTCACTTAACAAGCACGTCTTAAGGGACTTGCGGGAGGAAACTGAAGCACCCGGAGGAAGCCCACACAGACACGAGGAGAACGTTCAGACTCTACACAGATAGTGACCCAAGCCGGGAATCAAACATAGAACAGTACAGCACAGAACAGGCCCTTCGGCCCTCGATGTTGTGCCGAGCAATGATCACCCTACTCAAATCCACGTATCCACCCTATACCCGTAACCCAAGAACCCCCCCTTAACCTTACTTTTTTAGGACACTACGGGCAATTTAGCATGGCCAATCCACCTAACCCACACATCTTTGGACTGTGGGAGGAAACCGGAGCACCCGGAGGAAACCCACGCACACACGGGGAGGACGTGCAGACTCCGCACAGACAGTGACCCAGCCGGGAATCGAACCTGGGACCCTGGAGCTGTGAAGCATTTATGCTAACCACCATGCTACCGTGCTGCCCTAACCTGCCAATGTCATTCACTAAAACAGTTGCATTTCGTGAACTCTCTGCTGGAAAAGTCATGCCGTTCCCCAGCAGAAGAGTCTGGGTAGCCCCTGTAATCCAAAGTATAAATTGAGATTTACCTGCTTCACTTGAGGGATAAGAACTTTTGACAAGATTTTACTGCAGCCTTCCGGTATCTTGTTCACTTCCTTCACACTCACAGTAGTGTTTGTACTTGGCCTTACAGCTGCAGTCAAAGCTACAGCTTAGTCTGAAGTACGCTGTCTCAATATCCATCTTGTGTACCCTGATAAATCTCACAGGTTCACTTCATAACTCCAGCAATTCGCAAGAAGGTACTCTTACCTTGTGGAAATGGGAACACGTAGCCTTCGGACATCACTCACATCACTTAATTACCTTTCTGGTCTGAGGAGGATATTCTGGTACATTCTATAACGATCCCAGACCAGAGCCAAACATTTAAGTTTGTAAAAGTGCAGGGAAAGGATACTTCACTGCAGAAGTGATTCCACGCACAAATAGGGATATGATTATATTAAAACAAACTAGAGAGAAAAAGAGTATGTGAGAGAGAGAGAGAGAGAATCCTGTCAGGAAGCTGACAGCCTTCTGCTGAAACTGCTGTTCAGCTCACAGCTTCCAGCAACATTTACTCAAAAACTGACTGCCACAAACCTGGTCCCTCCCATTTCTATATCATCTTTATCACACTCAAATCCTGTGACTTAATTACCAATGTTGAAATACAATGGGGTGAATTCTCCGCCTCCCCGCAGCGTGTTACACAATGGCACACCGTTGCTGGCAGCGTGATTTCCCATTATAGGCACCCCATGCTGCCAGGAAGCCTACAGGCGGAGGATTGCACTGCCAATGGAATGGAGAATTCTCTCAGTGGAGAATTCACCCCAATGTCTCTAATAATCCACTCCCCACGTATCATAACAAAAACCCATTAGGCCTCTCCTTTTAATCATAAGCAAGGTTTGAAATAATGATTATCTCACTTTTATGACATCTTAATTGCACCTTTTGTAGCCACAAAATCTGTCCCTCTTCTAAAGCAGGATTTTAAAAAATATTACTGCACCAGATACACACATATATATAATAATCTTTATTGTCACAAGTAGGCTTACATTAACGCTGCAATTAGTTACTGTGAAAAGACCCTAGTCGCCACATTCCGGCACCTGTTCGGGTACACATTTTTACACATTATATTCCATCTGCCATTTTCGTGCCCGCCCACTAAATCTGTCCATATCCTCCTGTAACCGCTTTACATCTTCCTCACAACACACATTCCCACCTAGCTTTATATCATCTGTGAACTTGGAAATATTACATTTGATCCCCACATCCAAATCATTGAAATACATTGTAAATGACCTAACAGCACGTCTTTCAGGACTTGTGGGAGGAAACCGGAGCAAACCTACGCAGGCACAGGGAGAATGTGAAGACTCCGCACAGACATTGACCCAAGCCGGGAATTGAACTGGGATCCTGGAGCTGTGAAGCAACAGTGCTACCGTGTCGCACACATATAGAAATACATACATATATATATATATATACCAATTTATTATTCGTCACAATTCCCAGATGTCCCTTTTAGTCCCTGGTTACTTGCCATCCTGCCACTCTCCCACCTTCTGTCATTCATGGATTTGCGAAGATGACAGCAAAAGGGTTTGGGCTTTGGTGAAGCTTGCAACTGTCAATCATCTTAGTTACCTGTCGAGCTGTTGAAACATTTTCTGGTTCTCTATATGAGTTCTCACTAATGAAGGGAGTGTATTTTTAAATTAGAATTATTTCCAGCTGGTCTCATAATTGGCCTCTCCCGTTAGTGTCCATATCCAACCATAAAAGTTCGTACATTTTACCCTCAAATTCCACATGTCGACGCAGCCTGTTTCTGGAGATTCTGAAATTTCTGCCTGTAAGCAACTCATAAGCAGCGGGAAAAGTCTTTGTTTCCGCCTCACATTGTGTAGAAGCCTCTTCAGAAAGGAAGGCATAAACTTTATGAGCTCTTACTTTGCATAAGCAGTGCCCAGTTTTTTTCTGCCACTTCAACTGCTTAGCCATCTAAGAGCACAGGAACAGGAGTATGCCATTCAGCTCCTCGACCCTGCTCTGCCATTTAATACAATCATGACTGACAGGAAACTTTGATGCCTTTTACACCCATTATCCTCTTAACCCTGTATGTCATTGTTAACAAGAAATCTATCACTCTCTGCTTTAAACATACACAATGACTGAGCTTCCATTACCTCTCAGATGAGAATTCCACAGATTCACAACCCCCTGTGTAAAGAGATTTCTCCTCATCTTGGTCCTAAGTGGCAATACCCTTATTTTGAAATTGTGCTCCTGGTTCTAGACTCTGAAACCAAGGGAAACATCTTGCCTGAATGAACCATCTCCTCCTGTGAGCATTTTGTAAATTTGAATTAGATCACCTCTCATTTTTCGAAACTCTAGAGAATACAGGCCCCATTTGCCCAATCTCTCTTCATAATACAGTCCCGCCAGCCCCAGAACAAATCTGGTGAACCTTAGTTGCACTGTCTCTATGGTAACAATATGTTTTTGAGGTAAGGGGATCAAAGCTGCTCCAAAACTACTCCAGGTGTGTTCTAATCAGGCTCCCATACAGTTACATAGAATTTACAGTGCAGAAGGAGACCATTCAGCCCATGGGGTCTGCACCGGTTCTTGGAAAGAGCACCCCACTTAAGCCCCACACCTCCACCCTAACCTTGTAACCCAGGTACCCCACTTAACCTTCTTGGCCACTAAGTGCAATTTAGCATGGCCAATCCACCTAACCAGTACATCTTTGGACTGTGGGAGGAAACTGGAGCACCCGGAGGAAATCCACGCAGACACGGGAGAACGTGCAGACTACGTACAGACAGTGACCCAAGCCGGGAATCATACCTGGGACCCTGGCGCTGTGAAGCAACCGTGCTAACCACTGTGCTACCGTGCTGCCCTAGCAAGACCTCGCTAGTTTTGTACTCAAACCCTCTTGCAATAAAAATTAGCCTTCCTAATAGCTTGCTGCACCTGCATTCAATGATTTGTGGACAAGAACCCAGGTCCCTTTGTAGATCTACACTTCACAATTTCTTACCATTAGGACTCTGCACAACTGTTCCTTCTACCAAAATGGATTAATTCACACTTTTCCACATTATAATCCATCTGCCATTTTCTTGCTCATCCACTAAATCTGTCCAAATCCTCCTCACAACACACATTCCCGCCTAGTTTTATATCATCTGTGAACTTGGAAATATTACATTTAGTCCCCACATCCAAATCATTGAAATACATTGTAAACAGCTGATCTCTGGGATACCCCACTAGGCGCAGCCTCCCAACATGAGAATGACTTGTCTGTTTTTACTGTTTTCTGTTAGCCAATTCTCAATCCATGACAGCATGTTGCCTCCTATCCTGTGCTTTTTTCAAATAAATTTGAGCACCCAATTAATTTTTTCCAATTAAGGGGCAATAAGTGTGGGCAATCCACCTGCATATCTTTGGGTTATGCGGGCAAAACCCATGCAAACACGGGAAGAATGTGCAACCTCCACACGGACAGTGACCCAGAGCCGGGATCAAACATGGGACCTCGGTGTCGTGAGGCAGCAGTGCTAACCACTGCATCACTGTCCTGCCCTTATCCTGTGCTTTTATCCAAATATTATACGTCAAACGACTTTCCTATGTCAAATTTATTAGTGACAGCCACAAAAACTCCGAACAACGTCATCAAACATGATTTCCCATTCGAAAGCAATGAAAAGTGCCTATACCTCCCGTTCTTCAAATTTTAGGAGAGCTTCCACAAAATTACCCACTGTGTTTTAGGTTTGAGTCAGGATCTTCCATTTCAACATTTCCGCTAGAGTGAAGATCAGCCTTTTGTTTTAGTTCCAGTAGTCTAAGCTGGTATCTTCTTTCTTCATCTCATGCCCTTTCTGTCCCCTGCCTATCTCTTTGCTCTCTTTTTCTTTGTCCTTGCTTTCTTTCACTTAACTGAAAATCTAGTTCCAATCTGTATTGTTCTAACTGACACTTGCCTCTGTCCAATTCTCCAGCTTCTTCTGCTTCCATTCAGCCACTAGTTTTTCAAGCTTTGCTTTCTTAGCTCTCATTCTAACTTCTATCTGGAACTCCCCCACTAACCTCAACAATTTGTTTTAATGGGATACGGGCGACACTGGCTTTGCCAGAAATCATTGCCCATCCCTAGTTACACATAGAACATAGAACAGTACAGCACAGAACAGGCCCTTCGGCCCTCGATGTTGTGCCGAGCCATGATCACCCTACTCAAACCCACATATCCACCCTATACCCGTAACCCAACAACCCCCCCCATAACCTTACTTTTCAGGACATTACGGGCAAATTAGCATGGCCAATCCACCTAACCCGCACATCTTTGGACTGTGGGAGGAAACCGGAGCACCCGGAGGAAACCCTTGAGAAGGTAGTGGGGAGCTGCCTTCTTTAACCACAATTTTCCAGCTATGCTTTTTTTCAGTCATAAACCACCATGTTGCCTCTTTTGTAAACCGCCCACTAGGGTCAACACTTTCTAGCTTTTTTAACCTGCTTAATTACCTTTTCTTGTAAAATGCTGTATTTTACAGGAACAGCAACAGAGTCCTTGCATTAATTCATTGTGGGTCACTGTCTTTTAAAAATCATAAATTCTTCCAGTATGTTCTTAATCCTTGAAGAGGAACTATTTTCTGTGATTGAAGTATTTACATCAGTTATGAAATATCTGCTTAAATGACTGCCACTGCTTCTCTACCATTGCCCCTTTTATCTCATTTAGAACATAGAACAAAGAACATTACAACGCAGTACAGGCCCTTCAGCCCTCGATGTTCCGCCAACCTGTGAAACCCCTCTAAAGCCCATCTACACTATTCCCTTGTCGTCCATATGCCTATCCAATGACCATTTGAATGCGTTTAGCATTGGCGAGTCCACTACTGTTGCAGGCAGGGCATTCCACGCCCTTACTACTCTCTGGAGTAAAGAACCTACCTCTGACATCTGTCCTATATCTATCTCCCCTCAATTTAAAGCTATGTCCCCTCATGCTAGACATCACCATCCGAGGAAAAAGGCTCTCACTATCCACCCTATCTAATCCTCTGATCATCTTGTATGCCTCAATGAAGTCACCTCTTAACCTTCTTCTCTCTAACAAAAACAGCCTCAAGTCCCTCAGTCTTTCCTCATAAGATCTTCCCTCCATACCAGGCAACATCCTGGTAAATCCCCTATGTACCCTTTCCAATGCTTCCACATCCTTCCTATAATGCGGCGACCAGAACTGCACGCAATACTCCAAATGCGGCCGCACCAGAGTTTTGTACAACTGCAACATGACCTCATGGCTCCGGAACTCAATCCCTCTACCAATAAAAGCTAACACACCGTGCGCCTTCTTAACAACCCTCTCAACCTGGGTGGCAACTTTCAGGGATCTATGTACATGGACACCGAGATCTCTCTGCTCATCCACACTACCAAGAATCTTACCATTAGCCCAGTACTCTGTCTTCCTATTATTCCTTCCAAAATGAATCACGTCACACCTTTCTGCATTAAACTCCATTTGCCACCTGTCAGCCCAGCGCTGCAGCTTATCTATGTCCCTCTGTAACTTGTAACATCCTTCTGCACTGTCCACAACTCCACTGACTTTCGTGTCATCTGCAAATGTACTCACCCATCCTTCTACGCCCTCCTCCAGGTCATTTATAAAAATGACAAACAGCAGTGGCCCTAAAACAGATCCTTGTGGTACACCACTAGTAACTAGACTCCAGTCTGAACATTTCCCATCAACCACCAACCTTTGTCTTCTTCCAGCTAGCCAATTTCTGATCCAAACTGCTAAATCACCCTGAATCCCATGACTCCGTATTTTCTGCAATAGCCTACCGTGGGGAACCTTATCAAACGCTTTACTGAAATCCATATACACCACATCAACTGCTTTACCCTCATCCACCTGTTTGGTCACCTTCTCAAAGAACTCAATAAGGTTTGTGAGGAATGGCCTACCCTTCTCTAATCAAAGTATTCCTTTCCAGATGATTATACATCCTATCTCTTATAAACCTTTCCAATACTATACTGGTCTATAGTTACCGGGGTTGTCTCTACTCCCTTTCTTGAACAAGGGGACAACATTTGCAATCCTCCAGTCTTCTGGCACTATTCCTGTAGACAATGATGACTTAAAGATCAAAGCCAATGGCTCAGCAATCTCCTCCCTAGCTTCCCAGAGAATCCTAGGATAAATCCCATCCGGCCCAGGGGACTTATCTATTTTAACACTTTCCAGAATCGCTAACACCTCCTCCTTATGAACCTCAAGCCCTTCTAGTCTAGTAGCCTGTATCTCAGTATTCTCCTCGACAACATTGTCTTTTTCCTGTGTTAATTCTGACAAGAAATATTCATTTAGCACCTCTCCTATTTCCTCGGACTCCATGCACAACTTCCCACTACTGTCCTTGACTGGCCCTACTCTTACCCGAGTCATTCTTTTATTCCTGACATATCTATAGAAAGCATTAGGGTTATCCTTGATCCTACCTGCCAAATACATCTCATGTCCCCTCCTGGCTCTTCCTAGCTCTCTCTTTAGATCCTTCCTAGCTAACTTGTAACTCTCAAGCGCCCTAACTGAACCTTCACGTCTCATCTTTACATAAGCCTCCTTTTTCCTCTTGACAAGTGTTTCAACTGCTTGAGTAAACCACGGTTCCCACGCTCGACCCAGATCACCTCTGAAAATGATGTATTTGCACCCTTGTAATTGTCTTTATTTAAGTTTAAGACACTGGTAATGGACCCAATCTCAAAGCAAATGTGAACTTCTAATATGTTATGATTACTCTTGCCAACAGACTATTTTACTGTGAGATTTTTTGTAGAAAATATTTTATTGAAGCATTTGTAATTTTCACAATTTAACATGTTGACATTTCTAAAAGACCCGAGCGGATCGATGCACCAAATACCCCCTAAAAGACAATAAACCACGTCCTCCACTTCTCCTGCCCTGTCCCCAATTACCCGTATACTGAGTTCTCTGTCCTTATTTAATATTACCCTGCCTCCTGTTTTCCTCCCCCACCCTTTTCCCTTTCCCCTCTTGCTGCTGACGTTCAATTTTTGTCAAAGAAATTAATGAACAGCTGCCAACTCCGGGTGAGTCCCTGTATTGATCCTCAGAGCGAAATTGATTTTCTCCAGACTGAGAAACTCTACCATATCGCTGACCCACACTCCTGACTTTGAGTCCCTCCATCTCAGCAAGATCCGTCTACAGGCCACCAGAGAAGAGAAGGCCAGGATATCGGCCTCCCTGAACCCCCCTTTGCCCCCAGATCCTCCGACACCCCAAATATTGCCAATTTTGGACTCGGAGTTACCCTACCTTCCAGGACTTCTAACACGGTAGCACGGGCAGCACGGTAGCATTGTGGATAGCACAATCGCTTCACAACTCCAGGGTCCCAGGTTCGATTCCCGGCTGGGTCACTGTCTGTGCGGAGTCTGCACATCCTCCCCGTGTCTGCGTGGGTTTCTTCCGGGTGCTCCGGTTTCCTCCCACAGTCCAAAGATGTGCAGGTTAGGTGGATTGGCCATGATAAATTGCCCTTAGAGTCCAAAATTGCCCTTAGTGTTGGGTGGGGTTACTGGGTTATGGGGATAGGGTGGAGTTGTTGACCTTGGGTAGGGTGCTCTTTCAAAGAGCCGGTGCAGACTCGATGGGCTGAATGGCCTCCTTCTGCACTGTAAATTCTATGATAACATCCACAAATCCCTGCCAGAATTCCCTCAGTTTCGGGCACGCCCAAAACATGTGAACATAGTTAGCCAGGTTACCCCACACCGCCCACATCTGTCCTCCACCTCCTCATCCGGGCTACCGTCATGTGGGTCCTGTGGACTACCTTGAACTGAATCAAGCTGAGTCTAGCACAGGACGAGGATGCATTTACCCTTTCCAAGGCTTTTTCCCCTAGTTCAGTTTCCAGCTTCCCTCCTAGCTCCTCTTCCCACTTCCTCTTCACCTCTCTGATAGGGGCCCCTTCCCACTCTAACAATTCCCTGTTCATCTCCAAACCTTTCCCACCTCCAACCTCTGTTTTTGACAGCGCGTTATCCTGTAGTCCCCTCAGCAGGCGAGGAAAGCTTGGGACCTGCCTCCGTACAAAGTCCCGCACTTGAAGGTACCGAAACTCGTTCCCACACAGCAAATCAAACTCCTTCACTAATGTCTCCAAAGTCGGGAAGCCCTCCTGGATGAAAAGATCCCCAAACCTCTCAATCCCTAGCCGCTGCCATACCTTAAAGCCCCCATCCTGCCGCCCCCCCCCCCCCCCCAACCCTGGGACAAACCAGTGATTGTCACAGATCGGTGACCACACTGACACCCCGTTCAGTCTCATACACTGCCGCCACACCCTTTGGACTGCCACCACCACCGGACTTATAGAGTACTGAGCCGGCGAGAGCAGCAGAGGAACCATCAGTAAAGCCTCCAAACGGTTACCTTTTTGCAGGATGCTGCCTCCATCCGCTCCCAAACTGCCCATTTAAAACCTTCATATCGCCGCATTCATACTTCTGAAAAAAGCCTTTGGGACAAAAATCGGGAGACATTGAAAAAAGAAAAGCAGTCTTGGAACGGCCATCATCTTCACCGTCTGAACCCTCCCTTCCAGCATCAGTGGGAGCATGTCCTGTCGACGGAAATCCCTTCTCATTTTATCCACTGCTTTGCCTAAATTTATTTTGTGAAGCTGCCCCCAATCCTTGGCCACTTGAATCCCCAGATACCTAAAACTCTTCCCAACCAGTTTAAAAGGTAGCTCCTTCAGTCTTCTTTCCTTCCCCCGTGCCTGAAGCACGAGCATCTCGCTCTTTCCCATATTTAACTTATAGCCTGAAAATCGCCCAAATTCTCCATGACTTGGGTCATTCCCCTCCCCCCCACCGGCTCCGTGATATAAAGCAGCGAATCGTCCGCATAGAGAGAGACTCTATGTTCCACCCCCACCCTCCACACTATACCCCGCCAGGCATTCGCTGCTCTCAGGGCCATTGCTAAGGATTCCATGGCCATGGCCAACAGTAATGGGGAGAGCAGGCATCCCTGCCTTGTTCCCCGACATAGACTAAAGCACTCCGACCGAACTTGGTTAGTTCTTACATTTGCCACCGGGGCCTAGAACAATAAACTGACCCACTCCACAAATCCCTGCCCAAACCCAAACCTACCTAAAATATCCCATAGATACTTCCACTCCACCCAGTCGAAAGCCTTCTCTGCGTCCATGGCGACTACCACCTCAGCCTCGCGCCCCTCCGCTGGTATCATAATTACATTAAGAGGCCGTCTAATATTGGATGTCAGGTACCTGCCCTTTACAAATTCTGTCCGATCCTCCCCAATTATCTTCGGGACACAATCCTCTGTTCGAGTGGCCAGGATCTTTGCCAATAATTTGGCATCTACATTCAAAGGGGAGATTGGCCTGTACGATCCACAGCTCTCCGGATCCTTGCCTCGCTTCAGGATGAGAGAAATTGATGCCTGTGATAACGTTGGGGGGAGTACTCCCAGCTCCTTGGACTCGTTAAAAGCCTTAACCAGGAACAGCCCCAGTAACCCAGAGAACTGCTTATAAAATTCCACTTGGAATCCATCAGGTCCCGGGGCTTTATCTGATTGCATCTCCCCCAGTCCATCTATCACCTCCCCAAGCCCAATCGGGCCTCCACCAGCTCCTCATTTGCCTTTGGGAACTCTAGCCTCCTCAGATATTGATTCATGCCCTCCTCACCATCCTGGGGTTCTGACTAGCTGGCTATAAAATTCCTGGAACACTTCATTCACTGCCCCCGGGTCTGTCACCGTCTTCCCACTCAAATCCTTTATATTCCCCATTTCTCTTGCCACCTCCTGTTTCTTCAGCTGATGCGCCAGCATCCTGCAAGCTTTCTCCCCATGTTCATATATTGCCCCTTTTACCCTCCTCAGCTGACCCTCCGCCTTTCCTGTGGAAAGGAGCCAAAACTCCATTTGAAGTCTCTGACGCTCCTTCAGGAGCTCCTCATTTGGAGACTTTGAATATCTCCTGTCTCATCTGTATGATTTTTCCTACCAACTGCTCAGTTTTATCCTTGTGGGCTCGAATCGAAATACAGTCCCCTCTAATAACCGCTTTCAGTGTCTCCCAGACCACCCCAGCCGCAGTCTCTCCCGTGTCATTGATCTTTATGTACCCCCGAATAGCCTCTCTCACAGGTCTCCTCATCCGCTAACAGCCTGTATCTAGTCTCCACTGTGGGCGTTGGGACATTCCCGTATCTGCCCGTATGTCTATCCAGTGTGGTGCGCGATCTGAAACCACAATTACTGAGTACTCAGTGTCCTCAACCCCTGCTAACAGCGTTTTATCTAGCATGAAGAAATCTATCCTGGAGTACGCCTTATGTATATGGGAGCAGAATGAATATTCCCTGCTCCTTGGCCTCTCAAATCCCCACGGGTCCACCCCTTCCATGCGCTCCATGAACCCCCGCAGTTCCTTTGCCATTGCTGATAGCTTACCCGACCTAGTACTCGACTGGTCCAACCTCAGGTCCAGGACCGTGTTAAGTTCACCCCCCATGATCAGCCGGCGCGAGTCAAGGTCTGGGATCTTCCCCAGCACCTTCCTAATAAACGTGACATCATCCCAGTTTGGGGCATATATATTCACCAGCACCACTGCCATTCCCTCTAGCTTCCCGCTAACCATAATAAATCTGCCTCCCGGGTCTACCTCTATCCTCCCCACCTCGAATGTCACCCTTTTGTTAATCAGGATAGCCACCCCCCTTGTTTTAAAGTCCAGTCCTGAATGAAACCCTTGCCCAACCCATCCCTCTTTAATCTAATTTGGTTTCTCAGCTTCAGGTGTGTCTCCTGTAACATAGCCACGTCCGCTTTTAACTGTCTCAGGTGTGCAAACACATGGGCTCGCTTAACCGGCCTGTTCAGTCCACGAACATTCCACGTAACCAGTCTGGTTTGGGGGGGGGGGGGGCCTTGCGCCCCTCTCCTGTTGATCAGCCATGACCTTTTCGAGGCCAGCTCCAAGTCTGTGTTCCGCACCTCACATGATCCGCCCCTTGAGAGGGAGATCAGATGACCGCCATCTGATCTCCCTCTCAAGTCTCCTAGCTGTCCCTTACCCGTCAGCAGTGCCCCCCTCCCGTCCCCCCATTTAATCTTTCCTCCGCTCATCCCCCACTTTGCTCCCGTGAATTAGCTGTCCAGCTAGCTCCACAGCTCCCACCCTCTGGCGTCAAAAAACCTGTAATCTGCCAGATTCTATCTCCTCTAAACATAGCACAAGCATCTTTGTTACAGAAAAGAAAAACCCCCTGTCGCAACTTCAAAGGTTTTTCCTCTGTAATCCAGCGCATAAAGCAATAAATCAAAATCAAATTACACGAGAAAAAAAACACTTTTCTTCCCAAACATTGTTACTTAACTCACAGAATTAGAAAGACTGCAATTTTAAACAAGATATAACAAAACACAGAACTATTTTTCTCTCCTCCCCCCCCCCCCCCCCCCCCCCCTTCCACTTTATCCCTACCCCCCAAGCTCAGGCCACCACAGTTTGAATTTAAAAGTTCTTGAGCCAGATTATATTCCTCCAGAAAAGTAGCCGCCTCTTCCGGAGAGTTAAAGTATAGCTCCCGGTTCTCATAGGTCACCCAAAGACGAGCCGGGTACAGCAGTCCAAATTTAATGTCTTTCACAAACAGGGACGCCTTAACTATGTTGAAACTTGCTCTCCTCTTTGCGAGTTCTGGTCCCCAGTCTTGGTACACCAGAATCTCTGATTCTTCCCACATGCACCGTTTAGTCTGCCTGGCCCAGCTCATGATACACTCCTTGTCGAAGAATCGATGTAGCCTCACCACCATGGCCCTCGGGGGGCTCACGATCCTGGGGCTTACATAAGAGCACCCTATGTGCCCGGTCCATCTCCAGGGGCTTGTCAAACACATCAGCCCCAACCATCTCCTGCAACATCTTCCCCACATGCGTACCCGCATCTGATCCCCCCTTTCCCCCTGGCAGCCCGCGATTCGGATATTCTGCCTGCAAGACTGGTTCTCCAAGTCTTCTACCTTATCCAGCAGTTGTTTCTGGTAGTCCTGTAATTTGCTCATTTCCAAAGCCATTGCAGTGGACTCCTCCTCTCGTTCAGTCACCTGCTCCTGCAACTTTTGAATCTCCTGTCCCTGGGTCGTCATTCGCTCCTCCACCCAGTCAACCACCTCCTTAATCGAAGCTATCGCCTGGATTACGTCTTCTTCACACTTCTTACGATGCCGGGCGAACTTCTCATTCAGGTACTCAACCCATTACTCCATTGACCAGTGAGCTGGCGTGGACACGCTTTGTCTCGTTACCATTGTGCTCGATGACCTCAGAGCCTTGTGTGGTAGTATGACTAGAGGTACTACGGTACCTCGGAGTGTGAGCTGCTATTGGTGGAGAAGTCTCGCTGCCCATTGGCCCAAGTGTTGCTTTCTCATTGGTCGAGATGAAGGCAGCTCCGCCCACGAGGCGGAGTATAAGAACCCGTGTTTCCCAGCAGCCATCGTTCTTTCTGTACTCAAGCTGCTGGGCACACTTCTTGTAGATTAAAGCCTTTGTTTCTGTGGTTATTGATCGCGCATCAATTTAATCTACAAGATTTTAAAGGATGGAGCTCCGCATCCAGCCGGAGTGTCTACGACTCAGCACCCATGCAGCGAATGCAACAGCCGCATTCAAGCACTGGCTGGCTTGTTTCAACAGCTACCTTAATACAGCGGAAAACGTACCCACGACGGAGCAGAAGCTACACATTCTCCACTCGTACGTCGGCACCGCCATCTACACGCTCATCGAGGACACGGCCGACTACGACGCGGCCATGGAACTGCTCAAAATACACTTCATCCGACCGGTAAACCAAGTTTACGCTCAGCACTTGGCCAGAAGGCAGTAGATCCCTGGTGAGTCGTTGGACGATTTTTACCGTGCCCTCCTCGTACTGGGGAGAAACTGCGGCTGCCCACAAGTGTCGGCTAGTGAGCACACTGAACTCTTCATCCGAGACGCCTTTGTTGCAGGCATGCAGTCCCCACAGATCCGCCAGAGAGTATTAGAAAGGGAAACCTTGAGCCTCACGGAGGCACGGTCCCTCACTACCTCCCTAGATGTCGCAAACAGCAAGCCCGCTCATACGCCCCCGACCACGTGGCGGCCCCCTGGGCAGCGTGGAATTCAGCCTCTCTCTCCCCCACGATCTCGGACTCCCCCCAGGCCTGCGCCGCAGGATGCCCTGAAAAACCCGCGGGGCCCCGCTGCTATTTTTGCGGCCAGGTGAAACACCCTTGACAACGTTGCCCAGGCCAATCTGCAACTTGCAAGGGCTGCGGGAAGAAAGGCTATTTGTCCATCTGCCAGGCCAAGGTGGTCGCTGCAGTTCCAGGCAGGGACCGCGGGACTTCCCCTTCACTCTCTCCAGGGGACCTGTGCAGCCCACGAACCTCGCTGCCCCCATCCCCCAATGCCACGTGCGACCTCCGGGCGCCGCCATTTTGTGCTCCCGACGCCACGTGCGACTCCGGGTGCCACCATTTTGTGCTCCCAACGCCACGTGCGACCTCCGGACGCCACCATTTTTTCCACCCCCACCATGTGCGACCGATGGGCGCCGCCATCTTGGATTGGCTCCAAGGACCCCCGCGGGTGACTACGCACCGCCCGATGAAGACTCCAACTATCTGCCACGACTCACTTCAGTCACTCTGGACCAGTCTCGACCGCGCACCCTCTCTACGGCAGCAACGAAGGTCCTGCTCAACGGGCACTAAACGACCTGCCTACTGGACTCCGGGAGCATGGAGAGTTTTGTATACCCTACCATGGTAAGACGCTGCACTCTCCCTGTCTACCCGGTCAAGCAAAAAATCTCCCGTACCCGCCATGCTTCCAAAATCCGCCACTCCTCGGTCGAGAAGGAAGCACAGGCCATAGTAGAAGCTGTGCGATACTGGAGGCATTATCTGGCCGGCAGGAGGTTCACCCTCCTCACAGACCAGTGGTCGGTGGCTTTCATGTTTGACAATGCACAGAGGGCAAGATAAAAAACGACAAGATCTTGCGGTGGAAGATCGAGTTATCCACCTACAACTACGACATCTTGTATCGTCCTGGGAAACTGAACGAGCCTCCCGATGCCCTGTCCCGTGGCTCCTGTGCCAAAGCACAAGTGGACCGCCTCCGAGCCCTACACGTGGACCTCTGCCACCCGCTTCTTTCATTTTGTAAAGACCCGCAACCTGCCCTACTCCATCGTGGAGGTCAGGACAGTCACTAGGAACTGCCACATCTGCGCGGAGTGCAAGCCGCACTTCTACCGCCTCGAAAAAGCGCATCTGATAAAGGCTTCCCGCCCTTTTGAACGCCTCAGCATGGACTTCAAAGGTCCCCTCCCCTCTACCAACTGCAACACGTACTTCCTCAATGTGATTGATGAGTGCTCCCGCTTCCCATTCGCCATCCCCTGCCCCGACATGACCACACCCACCATCATAAAAGCCCTCCACAGCATTTTCTCCGTTCGGATTCCACGCTTACATACACAGCGATATGAGCGGCGAACTGCGTCAATTCCTGCTCAGCAAGGGCTCACTGGGCTAAATCACTGGCTTTTAAAGCAGAGCAAGTAGGCCAGCAGCATGGTTTGATTCCCGTACCAGCCTCCCCGGACAGGCGCCGGAATGTGGAGACTAGGGGCTTTTCACAGTAACTTCATTGAAGCCTACTCGTGACAATAAGCGATTTACATTTCATTGCCTCAAGCAGGACGACCAGTTACAACCCCTGGGGTAACGGACAGGTCGAGAGGGAGAACGGTACGGTCTGGAAGACCGTCCTGCTGGCCCGATGGTCCAGAAATCTCCCAGTCTCCCGCTGGCAGGAGGTCCTCCCAGACGCCCTCCACTCCATCCGGTCGCTACTTTGCACGTCTACCAATCAAACGCCTCATGAACGCCTTCTTGTCTTCCCCAGGAAGTCTTCCTAAGGGACCCCGCTCCCCATCTGGCTGGCTGCCCTCGGACCCATCCTGCTCCGGAAACATGCGCGGGCGCACAAATCGGACCCGTTGGTTGAGAGGCTCCAGCTGCTCCACGCTAACCCGCAATACGCGTATGTGGAGTACCCCGACGGCCGACAGGACACGGTCTCCCTACGGGACCTGGCGCCCACCGGATCCCCACCATCGCCCCCAGCACCAGCCCCACCCACCACCATCCAACCGCAACTGCTCCCCGCAGGCGCTCTCCTCCCTGGCCCGCCAACCCCTCGCCTGCGCCACCTAGAGGACTAGCCCCCACCCCCCCCGCCCCCCAACCAGCTCCGTTTAGGGGTGTGGAAACCTCCACGAGGATCGGATCATCGCTCCTGGAGTCATGGGCGCCGGCATCTCCAACATCTCTGACGAAGCTCCGCAGGTCGTAGAGGACGTCCAATGCCCCTGATCGGCTGATCGAGTCGATATGAACTTTTAATGGACCTTTGTTTCCGATTAGTTACGGTGTTCTAACACATCCATGTATATAGTTACGGGCCAGTGGGCAGCCGCTGTTGGAGAGGTATAATCCCATATCATTAGTCATACTACCAGTATCTTGTCCCACCCACAGTGGACGCCCCCCCCCCCCCCCCCCCGCTTCTCAACATGCACACGCCACCTCCCCCCCCCCCCCCCCGGTTCCTTTCTCAACAAGGAGTGAATGTGGTAGTATGACTGTAGGTACTATGGTACCTGGAGGTGTGAGCTGCTATTGGTGGAGAAGGCCCGCTGCCCATTGGCCCAAGTGTTGCTTTCCCATTGGTCGAGATGAAGGTAGCTCCCCCACGAGGCAGAGTATAAGAACCCGTGTTTCCAAGCAGCCCCGTTCTTTCTGTACTCAAGCTGCTGGGCACACTTCTTGTAGATTAAAGCCTTCGTTTCGGACTACTTCATTTCAGTGCTTATTGATGAAATGAAATGAAAATGAAAATCGCTTATTGTCACGAGTAGGCTTCAAATGAAGTTACTGTGAAAAGCCCCTAGTCGCCACATTCCGGCGCCTGTTCGGGGAGGCTGGTACGGGAATCGAACCGTGCTGCTGGCCTGCTTGGTCTGCTTTCAAAGCCAGCGATTTAGCAATCGCGCATCACCTTGCTTTCACTCATCTTTCGTTTTTTTCTTTTTTCACTCTTATTTGGACACGATTCCATAAACTGAGGGTCACCTCGTTTTCCTCTCCCTTCGATCGACTTATGTTGAGAAATTTCCTGAAAAATCCGGCTTAAAAACCATTAAAAATACCACGAAGGGTGAGAGCCGCTGAATGTGAGACCATTTACTCCATGGCCGCCACTGGATTTTAATCCTGTATTACTACACAATACCAGGTCCAAAAAGGCCTGTTCCCTGAATGGAATTTGATGATAGTGCATAATGGGTGAGCAGTTATTCAGGATTTATGGTGGTTAATAGAGGGCATGAGTGATCTGAGGGGAAATGGAGAAGAAATGGGGGCAGGGAAGTGGCATGGATGAATTGAAAGGGCATGGAAAATACATGAAAAATATAGAGGTGGTATGGCTGATTGGAAGGGGTAATGCGTATACATGGGAGGCATAGAGGTAGCATGAGAATGAGAAGCCATGGGCTGGCATGGAGTAGGGCATGGGGGGGAAGAGTGGGAGTAGGATTGAATCTGTAATGTAATGTAAAGGAGGTTACAGAAATTTTTTTTTAAATGATTTAAATAGTTTAACATTATTCTTAAAGAAGTTATTATACTTGGGGGAGGTGTAATATAACTGGTTAACAGTTATGGTAATGAGATAGTGAAGTGTATCATGATGTAACAGTGATATCATTAGACATGTACGAGAGACTTGGTAGATCAGATGGAACAGTTTGTATTCAACATCTAGCCAATCATGTCACAATGTTAATGAATAGTTTTGAAGTAACCTCGTAACCTACCTGAGTCAGGATAATGTACTCATGAGAGGGAAACGTTCCCAGTGTAGATTCAGCCAAAAGGTAACTCACAAAACATATAGCACCTTATGGATAACCATTCTTGATCTGTTAAATCTGTTCTAAATCTATCCCATTGGACATTGTGGTAGTGCCAAATAACATAATGGGCTGTGGGAGGTCAGTGTGAAAATTGCACTCCATCTCCACAGGGACTATGCTGTGTTCACTATTGCCAATATTGTCAGATTCAGCCACATCTTCCCAGATAGATTGGAAAGGACAAGGTCAAGTAAACATTTCCACATGTTGGTTCTCTCATCACCTGCCACAGGGCCAGTCTGGAAGAAATGCCCTTCACAATTAGGCCAATACGGTCAGTGGTAGTGTTACTGAGCCACTATTGGCAATGGACATTGGTGTTCCCCAACCAGGGTACACTCTGTTCCCTTGCTACCTTTGGTGGTGCTTCTACACTGAGTATTGATTCATCAGCTGAGAAAGTTGTCGGTGTTCATCAATATGAGGTTTCCTTTTTTAAAACTTTAGAGTACCCAATTCATTTTTGTTAATTAAGGGGCAATTTAGTGTGGCCAATCCACCTACCCTACACATCTTTGAGTTGTGGGGGCGAAGCCCACGCAAACACGGGAGAATGTGCAAACTCCACAAAGTGACCCGGAAACGGGATCGAACCTGGGACCTCGGCGCCGTGAAGCAGCAATGCTAATCACCGTGCCACCCTTAACATGCGATTTCCTTGCCCATTTTGACTTGATACCATGATACTCCATGGGTACCGGAGTCAATGTTGAGGATTCCGAAGGTCACTCCACACTGTACTATCTCTTTTGTTGGGTCTGCCATACCAATGAGGGATGGTGATGGACTGAAGCTGTGATTCTGTAAGTATCACTGTCAGATTATTGCTTGTCTATTGTGTGATACATTTCTAATTTTGCACAAGTTGTCAGTTGTTAGCAAGGAGGCCTTATAGGGCTGACTGGGATGGGTGTGAGTTTGTTTTTTCCGATGCCTTGGTTGATGCCAGGTGATCTTTCAGACTTAGTTCACACTGACTTATTCATGGTGGTTTGATCAAGCTGATAAGCTTGCTAGGCCATTTCAGATGGGTCGCAATTCACATGGAGCCCAGAATGTTTAAGAACAGCAAATTTATTTTCCTAAAAGACACGAGTGAACAAAATGTGTGTTTAAAGCAACCTGTTAGTTTTACATCCACCATTATTCAGCACAGTTTTTTATTCAAATTTATTCAACTAACTCCATTAGAATTTCATCAGCTGCCGTGGTAACATTTGAACTCACGTCTCTGGATTATGAGTCAAGTCTTGGTATCATTTCCATCATGGGCACATTTGTCACTGAAAGGGGCAACACAGGTGGAGAAGGTAGTCAAGAAGGCATACGGCATGTTTGCCTTCATTGGCCGGGGCATTGAGTATAAGAACTGGCAAGTCATGTTGCAGCTGTATAGAACCTTAGTTAGGCCACACTTGGAGTATAGTGTTCCATTCTGGTCGCCACACTACCAGAAGGATGTGGAGGCTTTAGAGAGGGTGCAGAAGAGATTTACCAGGATGCTGCCTGGTATGGAGGGCATTAGCTATGAGGAGCGCTTGAATAAACTCGGTTTGTTCTCACTGGAACGACGGAGGTTGAGGGGCGACCTGATAGAGGTCTACAAAATTATGAGGGGCATAGACAGAGTGGATAGTCAGAGGCTTTTCCCCAGGGTAGAGGGGTCAATTACTAGGGGGCATAGGTTTAAGGTGCGAGGGGCAAGGTTTAGAGGAGATGTACGAAGCAAATTTTTTTTACACAGAGGGTAGTGGGTGCCTGGAACTCGCTGCCGGAGGAGGTGGTGGAAGCAGGGACGATAGTGACATTTAAGGGGCATCTTGATAAATACAAGAATAGGATGGGAATAGAGGGATACGGACCCCAGAAGTGTAGAAGATTGTAGTTTAGTCTGGCAGCATGGTCGGCACAGGCTTGGAGGGCCGAAGGGCCTGTTCCTGTGCTGTACGTTCCTTTGTTCTATTTGGCTGGTTAAAAAGACAGAAACATAAATTAACTACTGCGGTACTTACCTTAGGTTGCTCGTCCCCAATCAATTAACTTGAAGTATTGTATTGGTGTTTTGAGCAAATGGTTCAGCCAAGTGCTGTCTTGGATAAAGTGGTTGGGACGAACAGAAATGTGTAGCCGGGTCCCTAGCAACCAAAGCGCATCCCACAGCCTCACCACCCAATGTGAAGGCAATCTGCCTCCAATTCCTCTGGGCGGCTTCTTGTCCTGATCTAGCCTGCACCCCATCCCCCAGCACCCCCACACCACACCCCGCACACACAACCCCCCCCCCCCACCCCACCCCACCAGCACCCCCACACCACACCCCGCACACACCCCCCCCACCCACCACCACCACACACCCCCACCCTTCCCCACCCCACCCCACCCACACCCTTCCCCACCCCACCCACACCCTTCCCCATCCCACCCCCCCCACACCCTTCCCCACCCCCCCCCACACCCTTCCCCACCCCCCCCCCACACCCTTCCCACACCACCCTTCCCCACCCCACCCACCCTTCCCCATCCCACCCCCCCCCCCACACCCTTCCCCACCCCCCCCCACACCCTTCCCCACCCCCCCCCCACACCCTTCCCCACCCACCCTTCCCCATCCCACCCCCCCCCCACACCCTTCCCCACCCCCCCCCCACACCCTTCCCCCCCCCCCCACACCCTTCCCCACCCCCCACACACCCTTCCCCACCCCCCACACACCCACTCCCTCGCTCTGCCTGGGACACCCACAGCCTGTGACCGAGCCACCACCCCCCCCCCCCCCCCCCCCGGCCCGCCGCCATCTCCTCAGCTTTTTCACCAAACCAAGTGCGGGCCCGGAAAACAGTAGGGAATCATGCTGGGGGCAGACAGAGAATGCCGGCTGTGTGTGAGGCGGGTGGGGGACGACGACACTCGGCGCGAATGTTCCAGACTCGCTCCCTCGATGCCCAGTAAACGCCGCCAACTGCCCGCCTCTCCCCTCCTCCAATCACAGCTCGCCCGCCTCTCCCCTCCTCCAATCACAGCTCGCCCGCCTCTCCCCTCCTCCAATCACAGCTCCGCCGCCTCTCCCTTCCTCCAATCACAGCTCGCCCGCCTCTCCCCTCCTCCAATCACAGCTCGCCCGCCTCTCCCCTCCTCCAATCACAGCTCGCCCGCCTCTCCCCTCCTCCAATTACAGCTCGCCCGCCTCTCCCCTCCTCCAATCACAGCTCGCCCGCCTCTCCCCTCCTCCAATCACTGCTCGCCCGCCTCTCCCCTCCTCCAGTCAGAGCTCGCCCGCTGCTCCCCTCCTCCAATCACAGCTCGCCCGCCTCCCCTCCTCCAATCACAGCTCGCCCGCCTCTCCCCTCCTCCAATCACAGCTCGCCCGCCTCTCCCCTCCTCCAATCACAGCTCGCCCGCCTCTCCCTTCCTCCAATCACAGCTCGCCCGCCTCTCCCCTCCTCCAATCACAGCTCGCCCGCCGCTCCCCTCCTCCAATCACAGCTCGCCCGCATCTCCCCTCCTCCAATCACAGCTCGCCCGCCTCTCCCTTCCTCCAATCACAGCTCGCCCGCCTCTCCCCTCCTCCAGTCAGAGCTCGCCCGCTGCTCCCCTCCTCCAATCACAGCTCGCCCGCCTCCCCCTCCTCCAATCACAGCTCGCCCGCCTCTCCCCTCCTCCAATCACAGCTCGCCCGCCTCTCCCCTCCTCCAATCACAGCTCGCCCGCCTCTCCCTTCCTCCAATCACAGCTCGCCCTCCTCTCCCCTCTTCCAATCAGAGCTCGCCCACTGCTCCACTCCTCCAATCACAGCTCGCCCGCCTCCCCCTCCTCCAATCACAGCTCGCCCGCCTCTCCCCTCCTCCAATCACAGCTCGCCCGCCTCCCCTCCTCCAATCAGAGCTCGCCCGCTGCTCCCCTCCTCCAATCACAGCTCGCCCGCCTCCCCTCCTCCAATCACAGCTCGCCCGCCTCTCCCCTCTTCCAATCACAGCTCGCCCGCCTCTCCCCTCCTCCAATCACAGCTCGCCCGCCTCTCCCCTCCTCCAATCACAGCTCGCCCGCCTCTCCCCTCCTCCAATCACAGCTCGCCCGCCTCTCCCCTCCTCCAATCACAGCTCGCCCGCTGCTCCCCTCCTCCAATCACAGCTCGCCCGCCTCCCCCTCCTCCAATCACAGCTCGCCCACCTCTCCCCTCCTCCAATCACAGCTCGCCCGCCTCTCCCCTCCTCCAATCACAGCTCGCCCTCCTCTCCCCTCCTCCAATCACAGGTGGAAGAGAGACACCGGGTGGGAAAAGGAGGAGAGAGGGAGAATGGAGGCATTGGGTAAGGTGAATGAGGGGGGAGGGAATGGGGGTGAGGGGAATGGGGGGAGGGAATGGGGGTGAGGGGGAAGGGGAATGGGGGTGAGGGGGAAGGGGAATGAGGGTGGGGGGGGGAAGGGGAATGAGGGTGGGGGGGGGAAGGGGAATGGGAATGAGGGTGGGGGGGCGAGGGGAATGAGGGTGGGGGGGCGAGGGGAATGAGGGTGGGGGGGCGAGGGGAATGAGGGTGGGGGGGCGAGGGGAATGAGGGTGGGGGGCGAGGGGAATGAGGGTGGGGGGCGAGGGGAATGAGGGTGGGGGGGCGAGGGGAATGAGGGTGGGGGGCGAGGGGAATGAGGGTGGGGGGGAATGAGGGGAGGGATTGGAATGAGAGGGGGATGGGTGGCAAGGAGGGGAGATGGGAGGAGTGGGGAATGATGGGGGAGGGGGAAGGTGGGTGGGGAGGGAGGGATGGTAATCAGGAACGGGGTGGGGGAGGGGGGAATGGGTGGATGGGACGATAGGCTGATTTGTTCATTGCAGCATTGTCAGAGACCCAATCCAGCAACAATAATGTGCACTGAGACACCCATCAAGTACATAAGAAATACCAGCAGGAGTGAGACCACGGGCAGGATTCTCCGCCCCACCCCGCCACGCCACATTTCCGCCCCGACCGGCTGGCGGGATCCTCCGTTATGCCGGCCGGTCAATGGGGTTTCCCATTATGGGGCAGCCCCACGCCGTCGGGAAACCCCCGGGCGCCGGCGAAACGGAGAATCCCCCCGGCGGAGAATCCCGCCCCATATTTCCACTTTAGTCTGCTCCACCATTCACTTTGACCAGGGCTGACCTTGCGCTTCAACTCCACTTTTCCTCACCCACACCACGTAACAATAGAATGATGTACAATTGTCTATATAAATGTTTCTGGAACATACCTCGCCATTCACCTGAGGAAGGAGCAGTGCTCCGAAAGCTCGTGTTTGAATCAAACCTGTTGGACTTTAACCTGGTGTTGTAAGACTTCTTACTGTGCTCACCCCAGTCCAACGCCGGCATCTCCACATCATGGCAATAGAATGATGACAGCAAAGAAACCATTCATATACACCCACGTCCCTATGCTCCTGTATTCCCTTCAGAGTTGTGCTCTATTTCAATAGTCCTCTTGTCCTTACCATCAAAATAAATCATTTCCCATTTCTCCGCACTGAACTTCATCTGCCACCCATCTGCCCATCCAACCAAAACAATACTCCAGATCTTATCTTGCCAACACCCTGCATAGCTAAAGCATAACCTGCCTACTTTGTATTCAATTCCCCACGCAATAATTAATTTCCTAATTACATGCCCTACCTACATACAAACCATCTGTGATTCATGCACTTGGACACCTGGACCCTTCTACACCACACAGGTCTGCAATCTCACCATTTGTAACACTTTTTCTGCTTCACTTTAATCCTTTTTGTCATCCAGCTGAGCTCATGTACCTTGACCATAATTGAAATATCTCCTCTTTAAAGGCATCCCCATTGTTCAGTCATTAATTGACCAACTAATCATTGATTCCAATTGATCTGGGCCAGATCCCATTTTGTCCCATTGCTTACTCCCAGATAATTATTCTTACTCTTGGACACCTCCATGGCCTTTTCCATAGACCTGCTTCACTCTTCCCCCCCAGTCCCTTCAACGTGATTCTGACCTGCTTCACTCTTCTCCTGCTCTGTTCACAGTGATCCTGACCTGCTGCACACTCCTCCCGGCCTCTTATAATAATAATCTTTATTGTCACAAGTAGGCTTCCATTAACATTGCAACGAAGTTACTGTGAAAAGCCCCTAGTCGCCACATTCCGACACCTGTTCGGGTACACAGAGGGAGAATTCAGAATGTCCAATTCATCTAACAGCACGTCTTTCAGGACTTGTGGGAGGAAGCAGGGTAGCATGGTGGTTAGCATAAATGCTTCACAGCTCCAGGGTCCCAGGTTCGATTCCCGGCTGGGTCACTGTCTGTGCGGAGTCTGCACGTCCTCCCCCTGTGTGCGTGGGTTTCCACCGGGTGCTCCGGTTTCCTCCCACAGTCCAAAGATATGCGGGTTAGGTGGATTGGCCATGCTAAATTGCCCGTAGTGTCCTAATAAAAGTAAGGTTAAGGGGGGGGTTGTTGGGTTACGGGTATAGGATGGATACGTGGGTTTGAGTAGGGTGATCATGGCTCGCCACAACATTGAGGGCCGAAGGGCCTGTTCTGTGCTGTACTGTTCTATGTTCTTTGAAACCGGAGCGCCCGGAGGAAACCCACGCAGACACAGAGAGAACGAGCAGACTCCGCACAGACAGGGACAAGCAGGGAATCAAACCCAGGGCCCTGGCGCTGTGAAGCAACAGTGCTAACTACTGTGCTACCGTACGTCCAGTTCCACAGTGATCCTAACCTGCTTCACATTGCCCCTGCTCTGGATGTTTCTTTCTGGAACTCTCTTCCAGCATTAAGTGGTCTGTGGACACTTTAATCAATGTGTTTGATCATTGTTTTCTAACAATATGAATTTTGGTTTTCACTTCCCTGACTTTTTATGTTACTTCATGACAAAACTTTAGTTGATCTTCTGATTTTTCTGGTCTGCATTCCTGTATGTTTTCTACAGGGTTCGAATTTTGTCGAACCCTCTGGTTCTTGATTAATAAGGGGATCAAGGATTATGGGGAGAAGGCAGGAGAATGGGAATGAAAAAAAATCAGCCATGATTGAATGGCAGAGCAGGCTCGATGGGCCGAGTGGCCTAATTCTGCTCCTATGTCTTATGGTCTCAAGTGGTAATTCTCATTGATATAAACTCTACTGCCTTTTCTTCTCTGTTGTACAGATTGCTGTTTCTGCCGTAACCAGAATGCTGTTCCTCCACCTGAAACATTCAGGTCACATATCTTGCCTGTGATCAAGTTACAAATATTTGAAGATGGTGTTTGGAAAACGGTAGTAGGATCTGTGGATATCCAGCAGTTGGACATTTCTGAATCAGAATCTGCTTCCGATTCGTCGTTGGAAGAATTCAGTGATCCCATTGTATCACTTCAAGCAAAGAAAACTATGACTATATTGCCCAGATATGCACCACCTATACTTTTCTCGAAATTAGCAAGAGCTTCTATCATTCTCATACAGACAAGCAAAGAGGCTAGAGCTTTAAGAGAGGCTGCTATGGACAATCGCGAATCACCAGTCACAGCATCTCCTCAGACATCAACAGTTACAAACTCTACCTATATACAGCCACTATCTCCCACATCGCAGGACTCGGCTATGGACCCTTCAGCTGCATTACAATCAACCACAGAATCTGTATTTTCAACAATGTCAAACATATAGTCTGCAGCCCAACTAACATGAATTACAAATTCTTCATCTCTATAATATCAGCTTTGGATTCACTATCTGAAAAAACCCATTGTTTGTGAATTCTATGTCTGCGATGGCAGGATACACTTAACAGAAACAACAATGAACCAAGAAATAAGCACATCACCAGCAAATCAGCACAAGAGAAGTAAACAGGCAATACATACAGGGTAATGAGAATAATCACTTGGAGAAAGACTGGGACACAGGAATATCAAGACTAATCTAGGACAGACACAGAGAGAGTAACAGGGTGTAGGGAGTTAGAGAGTAACAAGGATATAGATACGTAGGGAGTAACCAGGGTGTTGAGACTTAGAGAGTAACCAAGGTATAGATAAATAGAGTAAGAAGTCTTACAACACCAGGTTAAAGTCCAACAGGTTTGTTTCAAACACGAGCTTTCGGAGCACGGCTCCTTCTTCAGGTGAATGGAAAGGCTTGTTCCAGAAATGTTTATATAGACACAGTCAGAGATGCCCCGGAATGCGAGCACCTGCAGGCAATCAAATCATCAAAGATGCAGAGAGAGAGGTAACTCCAGGTTAAAGAGGTGTGAATTGTCCCAAGCCAGTTCAGTCGGTAGGCCTCTGCAAGTCCAGGCTTGTTGGTGGGGGCCGAATGTAATGCGACATGAATCCCAGATCCCGGTTGAGTCCGCATTCATGCGTGCGGAACTTAGCTATAAGTTTTTGCTCAGCAATTTTGCGTTGTCGCGTCTCCTGAAGGCCTCCTTCTGCAGGATATAGATACACAGAGAGTAGCCAGGGTATAAATACACAGAGAGTAGTGTTATGGGAGAGGTGTATTCAAAACCCCAAAATGTATCATGGTGTTCAACCAACCCCCACCTTTAATGGACTGTTGCTTTTGAAGCGCATGGCGTGTTCCCCAGGTGTAGTATTACAATTCATAGAATTTACAGTGCAGAAGGAGGCCATTCGGCCCATTGAGTCTGCACCGGCTCTTGGAAAGAGCACCCTACCCAACTGCACACCTCCACCCTATCCCCATATCCCAGTAACCCCACCCAACACTAAGGGCAATTTTGAACACTAAGGATTGGACTGTGGGAGGAAACCGGAGCATCCGGAGGAAACCCACGCACACACGGGGAGAACGTGCAGACTCCGCACAGACAGTGAACCAAGCCGGGAATCGAACCTGGGACCCTGGAGCTGTGAAGCAATTGTGCTAACCACCATGCTACCGGGCTGCCCACTAATTATGGACATGTGGTTTTTAAAACAAAACGATGTTTATTCCATGAACTCAAATTAAGTTTCCAAATTAACATTGGATCTCTTAACACCCCTTATTCAAAGATAAGCCCGAAAATAATACAACACGAACCACTCCTGCTAACTGTTCCTTCACACATCCAAAATACTTCACCTTCACAAAAACAGTAATACACCAGGTTACAATTAATGTATATTTTTTGTTGGATGGCAGAGATATATCCACTTGGTTGACTTCAGCTCCAGCACCTTGCTTTTTCTTCTATGACCAGAGGTCAGATACACAGAGAGTAAGCAGGGGAGCGATACATAGACAGAAACCACGGTGTAGGTACAGAGTGAGTAATCAGGGTATAGATACATAGAGAGTAACCAGGGAATAGATACATCGAGATAACCAGGGTATACATACATAATGATAACCAGAGTATAGATACTCAGAGAGTAGCCAGGGTGTTGGGTCTTGGAGAGCAACCAAGATATAGATACACAGAGAGTAAACAGGGTACAGATACATAGAGAGCAGCCAGCGTGTTGGGATTGGCAGAGTAACAAGGGTATAGATACATAGAACTAACAAGGGTATAGATACAGGGACAGTAACCAGGGTATAGATACCGATAGATTAGCCAGAGTATTCGGACTGGTAGAGTAAACAAGGAATAGATACATAAAGAGTATCCAGGATATAGATACACAGAGAGTAACCAGGGTATAGATACATAGAGAGTAACCAGGGTATAGATACAGAGAGTAACCAGGGTATAGATACATAGAGAGTAACCAGGGTATAGATACAGAGAGTAACCAGGGTATAGATACATAGAGAGTAACCAGGGTAAATATACAGAGAGTAACCAGGGTATAGATGCATAGAGAGAAACCAGGGTAGAGATACATAGAGAGTAAACAGGGTATAGATACACAGAGTAACCAGGGTGTAGATACATAGAGAGTAACCAGGTTATAGATACATAGTGAGTAACCAGGGTTAACATAAAGAGAGTAACCAGGGTATAGATACATAGAGAGTAACCAGGGTATAGATTCATAGAGAGTAACCAAGATATAGATACATAGGGAGTAACGAGGGTAGAGATACAGAGAGAGTAACCAGGGTATAGATACATAGAGAGTAACCAGGGTATAGGTACATAGAGAGTAAACTGGGTATGGATACACGGAGAGTAACCTGGGTATAGACACATGGAGAGTAACCAGGGTATAGATACATACAGAGTAACCAGGGTATAGATACATAGAGAGGAACCAGGGTAAATTTACAGAGAGTAACCAGGGTATAGATACAAAGAGAGTATCCAGGTTACAGATACATAGAGAGTATCCAGGTTACAGATACATAGAGAGTAACAAGGGTATTGATACATAGAGAGTAACCAGGGTATAGATACATAGAGAGTAAACGGTATAGATACAGAGAGTAAGCAGGGTATAGATACATAGAGAGTATCCAGGGTATAGATACAGAGAGTAACCAGGGTATAGATACACAGAGAGTAACCAGGGTATTGATACATAGAGAGTAACCAAGGCATAGATACATAGAGCGTAACCAGGGTATAGATACATAGAGAGTAACCAGGGTATTGATACATAGAGAGTAACTATGTATAGATACATAGAGAGTAACTAGGGTATAGATACATAGAGAGTAACCAGGGTATAAATACATAGAGAGTATCCAGGGTATAGATACAGAGAGTAACCAGGGTATAGATACATAGAGAGTAACCAGGGTATTGATACATAGAGAGCAACTATGGTATAGATACATAGAGAGTAACCAGGATATAGATACATAGAGAGTAACCAGGATATAGATACATAGAGAGTAACCAGGATATAGATACAGAGAGTAACCAGTGTATAGATACATAGAGAGTAACCAGGGTCTAGATACAGAGAGTAACCAGGGTATAGATACAGAGAGTAACCAAGGTATAGATACACAGAAATTAACCATGGTATAGATACATAGAGAGTAACCAGGGTATAGATACATAGAGAGTATCCAGGGTATAGATACAGAGAGTAACCAGGGTATATATACATAGAGAGTAACCAGGGTATTGATACGTAGAGAGTAACTATGGTATAGATACATAGAGAGTAACCAGGATATATATACATAGAGAGTATCCAGGATATAGATACATAGAGAGTAACCAGGCTATAGATACATAGAGAGTAAACAGGGTGTAGATACATAGAGAGTAACCAGGGTGTAGATACATAGAGCGTAACCAGGGTATAGATACAGAGAGTAACCAGGGTATAGATACATAGAGAGTAACCAGGGTATTGATACATAGACAGTAACCAGGGTATAGATACATAGAGAGTAACCAGGATATAGATACATAGACAGTAACCAGGGTATAGATACATAGAGAGTAACCAGGGTGTAGATACATAGAGCGTAACCAGGGTATAGATACATAGAGAGTAACCAGGGTGTAGATACATAGAGCGTAACCAGGGTATAGATACAGAGAGTAACCAGGGTATAGATACATAGAGAGTAACCAGGGTGTAGATACATAGAGCGTAACCAGGGTATAGATACATAGAGAGTAACCAGGGTACAGACAGAGAGTAACCAGGGTGTAGATACATAGAGCGTAACCTGGGTATAGATACGTAGAGAGTAACCAGGGGACAGATACATAGAGAGTCACCAGGGTATAGATACACAGAGACTAACCAGGGGACAGATACATAGAGAGTAACCAGGTTACAGATACATAGAGACTAACCAGGGGACAGATACATAGAGAGTAACCAGGTTACAGATACATAGAGACTAACCAGGGGACAGATACATAGGGAGTAACCAGGGTATAGATAATTAGAGAGAGTCAGTGCATTGGGACTTACAGAGCAACAGGGTATAGTTAGATAGAGAGTAACCAGGGAATAGATACATCGAGATAACCAGGGTATACATACATAATGATAACCAGAGTATAGATACTCAGAGAGTAGCCAGGGTGTTGGGACTGGCAGAGTAACAAGGGTATAGATACATAGAACTAACAAGGGTATAGATACAGGGACAGTAACCAGGGTATAAATACCGAGAGATTAGCCAGAGTACTCGGACTGGCAGAGTAAACAAGGAATAGATACATAAAGAGTATCCAGGATATAGATACACAGAGAGTAACCAGGGTATAGATACATAGAGAGTAACCAGGGTATAGATACACAGAGAGTAACCAGGGTATAGATACATAGAGAGTAACCAGGGTATAGATACATAGAGAGTAACCAGGGTGTAGATACATAGAGAGTATCGAGGGTATAGATACATAGAGAGTAACCAGGGTGTAGATACATAGAGCGTAACCAGGGTATAGATACATAGAGAGTAACCAGGGTATAGATACATAGAGAGTAACCAGGGTGTAGATACATAGAGAGTATCGAGGGTATAGATACATAGAGAGTAACCAGGGTGTAGATACATAGAGCGTAACCAGGGTATAGATACATAGAGAGTAACCAGGGTACAGATAGAGAGAGTAACCAGGGTATAGATACATAGAGAGTAACCAGGGTATAGATACACAGAGAGTAACCAGGGTATAGATACATAGAGAGTAACCAGGGTGTAGATACATAGAGAGTAACCTGGGTATAGATACAGAGAGTAACCAGGCTATAGATACATAGAGAGTAACCGGGGTGTAGATACATAGAGAGTAACCAGGGTGTAGATACATAGAGAGTAACCAGGGTGTAGATACATAGAGAGTAACCAGGGTGTAGATCCATGTAGAGAATCCAGGTTATAGATACATAGAGAGTAACCAGGGAATAGATACATCGAGATAACCAGGGTATAGATACATAGAGAGTAACCAGGGAATAGATACATCGAGATAACCAGGGTATACATACATAATGGTAACCAGAGTATAGATACTCAGAGAGTAGCCAGGGTGTTGGGTCTTGGAGAGCAACCAAGATATAGATACACAGAGAGTAAACAGGGTACAGATACATAGAGAGCAGCCAGCGTGTTGGGACTGGCAGAGTAACAAGGGTATAGATACATAGAACTAACAAGGGTATAGATACAGGGACAGTAACCAGGGTATAGATACACAGAAATTAACCATGGTATAGATACATAGAGAGTAACCAGGGTATAGATACATAGAGAGTAACCAGGGTATAGATACACAGAAATTAACCATGGTATAGATACATAGAGAGTAACCAGGGTATAGATACATAGAGAGTAACCAGGGTATAGGTACATAGAGAGTAAACAGGGTATGGATACACGGAGAGCAACCTGGGTATAGATACATGGAGAGTAACCTGTGTATAGATACATGGAGAGTAACCAGGGCATAGATACATAGAGAGGAACCAGGGTAAATTTACAGAGAGTAACTAGGGTATAGATACATAGAGAGAATCCAGGTTACAGATACATAGAGAGTAACAATGGCATTGATACATAGAGAGTAGCCAGGGTATAGATACACAGAGAGTAACTATGGTATAGATACATAGGGAGTAACCAGGGTATAGATACAGAGAGTAACCAGGGTATAGATAAATAGAGAGTATCCAGGGTGTAGATACATAGAGAGTAACCAGGGTATAGATACATAGAGAGTAACCAGGGTATAGATACAGAGAATAACCAGTGTATAGATACATAGAGAGTATTCAGGGTATAGATACAGAGAGTAACCAGGGTATATATACATAGAGTAACCAGGGTATAGATACAGAGCGTAACCAGGGAATAGATACACAGAGTAACAGGGTATAGATACAGAGAATAATCAGGGTATAGATACATAGAGAGAATCCAGGGTGTAGATACGTAGAGAGAAATCATGGTATAGATACATAGAGTGTAAGCAGGGAATAGTTACAGAGAGAGAATCCAGGGTATAGATACATCAAGAGAATCCAGGGTATAGATACAGAGAGTAACCAGGGTTTAAATACATAGAGAGTAACCAGGGTTTAGATACACAGAGAGTAACAAGGGGATAGATACATAGAGAGTAATCAGGGTATAGATACATAGAGAGTAACCAGGTACAGATACATAGAGAGTAACCATGGTATAGATACAGAGAGTAACCAGGGTATAGATAGATAGAGAGTAACCAGGGTATTGATACAGAGAGTAACCAGGGGATAGATACATAGAGAGTAACCAGGGTATAGATACAGAGAGTAGCCAGGGTGTAGATACATAGAGAGTAACCAGGTTATAGATACATAGTGAGTAACCAGGGTTAACATAAAGAGAGTAACCAGGGTATAGATACATAGAGAGTAACCAGGGTATAGATTCATAGAGAGTAACCAAGATATAGATACATAGGGAGTAACGAGGGTAGAGATACAGAGAGAGTAACCAGTGTATAGATACATAGAGAGTAACCAGGGTATAGGTACATAGAGAGTAAACTGGGTATGGATACACGGAGAGTAACCTGGGTATAGATACATGGAGAGTAACCAGGGTATAGATACATACAGAGTAACCAGGGTATAGATACATAGAGAGGAACCAGGGTAAATTTACAGAGAGTAACCAGGGTATAGATACATAGAGAGTATCCAGGTTACAGATACATAGAGAGTAACAAGGGTATTGATACATAGAGAGTAACCAGGGTATAGATACATAGAGAGTAAACAGGGTATAGATACAGAGAGTAAGCAGGCTATAGATATATAGAGAGTATCCAGGGTATAGATACAGAGAGTAACCAGGGTATAGATACGCAGAGAGTAACCAGGGTATTGATACATAGAGAGTAACCAAGGTATAGATACATAGAGAGTAACCAGAGTATAGATACATAGAGAGTAACCAGGGTATTGATACATAGAGAGTAACAATGGTATAGATACATAGAGAGTAACCAGGGTATAGATACATAGAGAGTAACCAGGGTATAGATACATAGAGAGTATCCAGGGTATAGATACAGAGAGTAACCAGGGTATAGATACATAGAGAGTAACCAGGGTATTGATACATAGAGAGTAACTATGGTATAGATACATAGAGAGTAACCAGGATATATATACATAGAGAGTTACCAGGTTATAGATACATAGAGAGTAACCAGGGTATAGATACATAGCGAGTAACCAGGATGTAGATACAGAGAGTAACCAGTGTATAGATACATAGAGAGTAACCAGGGTATAGATACAGAGAGTAACCAGGATATAGATACAGAGAGTAACCAAGGTATAGATACACAGAAATTAACCATGGTATAGATACATAGAGAGTAACCAGGGTATAGATACATAGAGAGTAACCAGGGTATTGATACAGAGAGTAACCAAGGTATAGATACACAGAAATTAACCATGGTATAGATACATAGAGAGTAACCAGGGTATAGATACATAGAGAGTAACCAGGGTATAGATACATAGAGAGTAACCAGGGTATAGGTACATAGAGAGTAAACAGGGTATGGATACACGGAGAGCAACCTGGGTATAGATACATGGAGAGTAACCTGTGTATAGATACATGGAGAGTATCCAGGGCATAGATACATAGAGAGGAACCAGGGTAAATTTACAGAGAGTAACCAGGGTATAGATACATAGAGAGAATCCAGGTTACAGATACATAGAGAGTAACCAGGGTACAGATACATAGAGAGTAACCAGGGTATAGATACACAGAGAGTAACTATGGTATAGATACATAGAGAGTAACCAGGGTATAGATACACAGAGAGTAACTATGGTATAGATACATAGAGAGTAACCAGGGTATAGATACACAGAGAGTAACCAGCGTATAGATACATAGGGAGTAACCAGGGTATAGATACAGAGAGTAACCAGGGTATAGATAAATAGAGAGTATCCAGGGTGTAGATACATAGAGAGTAACCAGGGTATAGATACATAGAGAGTAACCAGGGTATAGATACAGAGAATAACCAGTGTATAGATACATAGAGAGTATTCAGGGTATAGATACAGAGAGTAACCAGGGTATAGATACATAGAGAGTAACCAGGGTGTAGATACATAGAGAGTATCGAGGTATAGATACATAGAGAGTAACCAGGGTATAGATACATAGAGAGTAACCAGGGTATAGATAGAGAGAGTAACCAGGGTATAGATACATAGAGAGTAACCAGTTTATAGATACAGAGAATAACCAGGGTATAGATACATAGAGAGTAGCCAGGGTATAGATACACAGAGAGTAACTATGGTATAGATACATAGAGAGTAACCAGGGTATAGATACACAGAGAGTAACTATGGTATAGATACATAGAGAGTAACCAGGGTATAGATACACAGAGAGTAACCAGGGTATAGATACATAGAGAGTATCCATGGTATAGATACAGAGAGTATCCAGGGTATAGATTCATAGAGAGCAACCAGGATATAGATACATAGAGAGTAGCCAGGGTATAGATACACAGAGAGTAACTATGGTATAGATACATAGAGAGTAACCAGGGTATAGATACACAGAGAGTAACTATGGTATAGATACATAGAGAGTAACCAGGGTATAGATACACAGAGAGTAACCAGGGTATAGATACATAGAGAGTATCCATGGTATAGATACAGAGAGTATCCAGGGTATAGATTCATAGAGAGCAACCAGGATATAGATACATAGAGAGTAACCAGGATATAGATACATAGAGAGTAACCAGGGTATAGATACATAGAGAGTAACCAGGGTATAGATACACAGAGAGTAACCAGGGTATAGATACATAGAGAGTAACCAGGGTATAGATACATAGAGAGTAACCAGGGTATAGATACATAGAGAGTAACCAGGGTATAGATACATAGAGAGTAACCATGATATAGATACAGAGAGTAACCAGTGTATAGATACATAGAGAGTAACCAGGGTATAGATACAGAGAGTAACCAGGGTATAGATACAGAGAGTAACCAAGGTATAGATACAGAGAAATTAACCATGGTATAGATACAGAGAGAGTAAACAGGGTATGGATACACGGAGAGTAACCTGGGTATAGGTACATGGAGAGTAACCAGGGTATATATACATAGAGAGTAACCAGGATATAGATACATACAGAGTAACCAGGGTACAGATACATAGAGAGGAACCAGGGTAAATATACAGAGAGTAACCAGGGTATAGATACATCGAGAGTATCCAGGTTACAGATACATAGAGAGTATCCAGGTTACAGATACATAGAGAGTAACAAGGGTATTGATACATAGAGAGTAACCAGGGTATAGATACATAGAGAGTAACCAGGGTATAGATACACAGAGAGTAACTATGGTATTGATACATAGAGAGTAACCAGGGTATAGATACATAGAGAGTAACCAGGGTATAGATACATAGAGAGTAACCAGGGTATAGATACATAGAGAGTATCCAGGGTATAGATCAATAGAGAGTATCCAGGGTGTAGATACATAGAGAGTAACCAGGGTATAGATACATAGAGAGTAACCAGGGTATAGATACAGAGAGTAACCAGTGTATAGATACATAGAGAGAAACCAGGATACAGATACATAGAGAGTAACCAGGGTATAGATACATAGAGAGTATCGAGGTATTGATACATAGAGAGTAACCAGTGTATAGATAGATAGAGAGTAACCAGGGTATAGATAGAGAGAGTAACCAGTGTATAGATAGATAGAGAGTAACCAGTTTATAGATACAGAGAATAACCAGGGTATAGATACATAGAGAGTAACCAGGGTATGGATACATAGAGAGTAACCAGGATACAGATACTTAGAGAGTAACCAGGGTATAGATACATAGAGCGTATCCAGGGTATAGATACATAGAGAGTAACCAGGGTATAGATACATAGAGAGTAACCAGGGTATAGATACAGAGAGTAACCAGTGTATAGATACATAGAGAGAAACCAGGATACAGATACATAGAGAGTAACCAGGGTATAGATACATAGAGAGTATCGAGGTATTGATACATAGAGAGTAACCAGTGTATAGATAGATAGAGAGTAACCAGGGTATAGATAGAGAGAGTAACCAGTGTATAGATAGATAGAGAGTAACCAGTTTATAGATACAGAGAATAACCAGGGTATAGATACATAGAGAGTAACCAGGGTATGGATACATAGAGAGTAACCAGGATACAGATACTTAGAGAGTAACCAGGGTATAGATACATAGAGCGTATCCAGGGTATAGATACATAGAGAGTAACCAGGGTATAGATAGATAGAGAGTACAAGGGTATAGATACAGAGAGTAACCAGGGTGTAGATACATAGACAGTAACCAGGGTATAGTTACAGAGAGTAACCAGGGTATAGATACATAGAGAGTAACCAGGGTAAATATACAGGGAGTAACCAGGGTATAGATACATCGAGAGTATCCAGGGTATAGATGCATAGAGAGAAACAAGGATAGAGATACATAGAGAGCAAACAGGGTATAGATACAGAGAGTAACCAGGGTGTAGATACACAGAGAGTAACTAAGGTATTGATACAGAGATTAACCAGGATATAGATACAAGGATATAGATACATAGCGGGTAACCAGTGTGTACATACATAGAGAGTAACCAGGGAATAGATACAGAGGGTAACGAGGGTATAGATACATAGAGAGTAACCAGGGTACAGATACATAGAGAGTAACCAGAGTATAGATACATAGCGAGTAACCAGGGTATAGATACATAGAGAGTAACCAGAGTATAGATACATAGCGAGTAACCAGGGAAAATATACAGAGAGTAACCAGGTTGCAGATGCATAGAGAGTATCCAGTCTATAGATACATAGAGAGTAACCAGGGTATATATACATAGATAATATCCAGGGTTTGGATGCATAGAGAGTAACCAGGGAATTGATACATAGAGAGTAACCAGGTTATAGATACAGAGTGTAACTAGGGTATAGATACATAGAGAGTATCCATGGTATAGATACAGAGAGTATCCAGGGTATAGATTCATAGAGAGCAACCAGGATATAGATACATGGAGAGTAACCAGGATATAGATACATCGAGAGAATCCAGGGTATTGATACTGAGAGTAACCAGGGTATAGATACATAGAGAGTATCCAGGGTTTGGATGCATAGAGAGTAACCAGGGTATTGATACATAGAGAGTAACCAGGTTATAGATACAGAGTGTAACTAGGGTATAGATACATAGAGAGTATCCATGGTATAGATACATATAGAGTAACCAGGGTATAGATACATAGAGTAACCAGGGTAAATATACAGAGAGTAACCAGGTTGCAGATGCATAGAGAGTATCCAGGCTATAGATACATAGAGAGTAACCAGGGTATATATACATAGAGAGTAACCAGGGTACAGCACAGAAAGTAACCAGGGTATAGATACAGAGAGAATATCCAGTGTTTGGATGCATAGAGAGTAACCAGGGTATAGATACATAGAGAGTATCCAGGGTTTGGATGCATAGAGAGTAACCAGGGTATTGATACATAGAGAGTAACCAGGTTATAGGTACAGAGTGTAACTAGAGTATAGATACATAGAGAGTATCCATGGTATAGATACAGAGAGTATCCAGGGTATAGATTCATAGAGAGTAACCACGATATAGATACATAGAGAGTATCCAGGGTATAGATACATTGAGAGTAACCAGGGTATAGATTAGATTAGATTAGAGAAATACAGCACAGAACAGGCCCTTCGGCCCACGATGTTGCGCCAAACTTTTGTCCTAGGTTAATCATAGAATTTTGGACAATTTTTCATGGCCAATCCACCCAACCTGCACATCTTTGGACTGTGGGAGGAAACCGGAGTACCCGGAGGAAACCCACGCAGTCACGGGGAGGATGTGCAGACTCCACACAGACAGTGATCCAAGTCGAAATCGAACTTGGGACTCTGGAGCTGTGAAGCAATTGTGCTATCCACAATGCTACCGTGCTGCCCTTAAGAAGTTAACCTACACTCCCTTATTCTACCCTAATCGAAGTACCTATCCAATAGCCGCTTGAAGGTCCATAAATTTTCCGACTCAACTACTACCACAGGCAGTGCATTCCATGCCCCCACTACTCTCTGGGTAAAGAACCTACCTCTGACATCCCCTCTATATCTTCCACCATTTATCTTAAATTTATGTCCCCTTGTAATGGTGTGTTCCACCCGGGGAAAAAGTCTCTGACTGTCTACTCTATCTATTCCCCTGATCATCTTATAAACCTCTATCAAGTCACCCCTCATCCTTCTCCGTTCTAATGAGAAAAGGCCTAGCACCCTCAACCTTTCCTCGTATGACCTACTCTCCATTCCAGGCAACATCCTGGTAAATCTCCTTTGCACCTTTTCCAAAGCTTCCACATCCTTCCTAAAATGAGGTGACCAGAACTGCACACAGTACTCCAAATGTGGCCTGACCAAGGTCTTGTACAGCTGCATCATCACCTCACGGCTCTTAAATTCAATCCCTCTGCTAATGATAGATACAGAGAGTAACCAGTTTATAGATACATAGAGAGTAACCAGGGTATAGATACAGAGAGTAACCAGGGTATAGATACATAGACAGTAACCAGGGTCTCGATACATAGAGAGTAACCAGGGTATAGATACAGAGAGTAACCAGGGTATAGATACATAGAGAGTAAGCAGGGTATAGATACCGAGAGTAACCAGTGTATAGATACATAGAGAGTAACCAGGGTATAGATACAGAGAGTAACCAGGGTATAGATACATAGACAGTAACCAGGGTCCAGATCCATAGAGAGTAACCAGGGTATAGATACAGAGAGTAACCAGGGTATAGATACATAGAGTAACCAGGGTATAGATACATAGAGAGTAACCAGGGTATAGATACATAGAGAGTAACCAGGGTATAGATACAGAGAGTAACCAGGGTATAGATACATAGACAGTAACCAGGGTATAGATACATAGAGTAACAAGGGTACAGATACATAGAGAGTAACCAGGGTATAGATAAATAGAGAGTAACCAGGGTAAATATACAGAGAGTAACCAGGGTATAGATACATAGAGAGTAACCAGGGTGTAGATACAGAGAGTAACCAGGGTATAGATACAGAGAGTAACCAGGGTATAGATACATAGAGAGTAACCAGGGTATAGATACATAGAGAGTATCCAGGTTACAGATACATAGTGAGTAGCCAGGGTATTGATACATAGAGAGTAACCAGGGTAGAGATACATAGAGAGTAACCAGGGTATAAATACATAGAGAGTAACCAGGGAATAGATACATAGAGAGTAACCAGAGTATAGATACATAGCGAGTAACCAGGGTATAGATACATAGAGAGTAACCAGAGTATAGATACATAGCGAGTAACAAGGGAAAATATACAGAGAGTAACCAGGTTGCAGATGCATAGAGAGTATCCAGGCTATAGATACATATAGATTAACCAGGGTATATATACATAGAGAGTAACCAGGATATAGCACAGAGAGTAACAAGGGTATATATACATAGAGAGTAACCAGGGTATAGATACAGAGAGAATATCCAGGGTTTGGATGCATAGAGAGTAACCAGGGTATTGATACATAGAGAGTAACCAGGTTATAGATAGAGAGTGTAATTGGGTATAGATACATAGAGAGTATCCATGGTATAGATACAGAGAGTATCCAGGGTATAGATTCATAGAGAGCAACCAGGATATAGATACATAGAGAGTAACCAGGGTATAGATACATTGAGAGAATCCAGGGTATTGATACTGAGAGTAACCAGGGTATAGATACAAAGAGAGTAACCAGAGTATAGATACATAGAGAGTAACCAGGGTATAGATACATAGAGTAACCAGGGTAAATATACAGAGAGTAACCAGGTTGCAGATGCATAGAGAGTAACCAGGGTATAGATACATAGAGAGTAACCAGGGTATATATACATAGAGAGTAACCAGGGTATAGCACAGAGAGTAACCAGGGTATAGATACATAGAGAGTATCCAGGGTTTGGATGCATAGAGAGTAACCAGGGTATAGATACATAGAGAGTATCCAGGTTTGGATGCATAGAGAGTAATCAGGGTATTGATACATACAGAGTAACCAGGTTATAGATACAGAGTGTAACTAGGGTATAGATACATAGAGAGTATCCATGGTATAGATACAGAGAGTATCCAGGGTATAGATTCATAGAGAGCAACCAGGATATAGATACATAGAGAGTATCCAGGGTATAGATACAGAGAGTAACCAGGATATAGATACATAGAGAGTATCCAGGGTATAGATACATAGAGAGTAACCAGGGTATAGATACAGAGAGTAACCAGTGTATAGATACATAGAGAGTAACCAGGGTATAGATACAGTGAGTAACCAGGGTATAGATACATAGACAGTAACCAGGGTCTAGATACATAGAGAGTAACCAGGGTATAGATACAGAGAGTAACCAGGGTATAGATACATAGAGAGTATCCAGGGTATAGATACATAGAGTAACCAGGGTAAAGATACAGAGAGTAACCAGGTTGCAGATGCATAGAGAGTATCCATGCTATAGATACATAGAGAGTAACCAGGGTATAGCACAGAGAGTAACCAGGGTATAGATACATAGAGAATATCCAGGGTTTGGATGCATAGAGAGTAACCAGGGTATAGATACATAGAGAGTATCCATGGTATAGATACATAGAGAGTAACCAGGGTATTGATACATAGAGAGTAACCAGGTTATAGATACAGAGTGTAACTAGGGTATAGATACATAGAGAGTATCCGTGGTATAGATACAGAGAGTATCCAGGGTATAGATTCATAGAGAGCAACCAGGATATAGATACATAGAGAGTATCCAGGGTATAGATACATAGAGAGTAACCAGGGTACAGATACAGAGAGTAACCAGTGTATAGATACATAGAGAGTAACCAGGGTATAGATACAGAGAGTAACCAGGGTATAGATACATAGAGAGTAACCAGGGTATAGATACATAGAGAGTAACCAGGGTATAGATACAGAGAGTAACCAGGGTATAGATACATAGAGAGTAACCAGGGTATAGATACAGAGAGTAACCAGTGTATAGATACATAGAGAGTAACCAGGGTATAGATACAGAGAGTAACCAGGGTATAGATACATAGAGAGTAACCAGGGTATAGATACATAGACAGTAACCAGGGTCTAGATCCATAGAGAGTAACCAGGGTATAGATACACAGAGAGTAACCAGGGTATAGATACATAGAGAGTTACAAGGGTATAGATACATAGAGAGTAACCAGGGTATAGATACATAGAGAGTTACAAGGGTATAGATACATAGAGAGTAACCAGGGTATAGATAGATAGAGAGTAACCAGGGTAAATATACAGAGAGTAACCAGGGTATAGATACATAGAGAGTAACCAGGGTGTAGATACAGAGAGTAACCATGGTATAGATACATAGAGTAACCAGGGTGTAGATACAGAGAGTAACCAGGGTATAGATACATAGAGAGTAACCAGGGTATAGATACATAGAGAGTAACCAGGGTATAGATACATAGTGAGTAACCAGGGTATAGATACATAGAGAGTAACCAGGGTATAGATATAGAGAGTAACCAGGGTATAGATACATAGAGAGTATCCAGGTTACAGATACATAGAGAGTAGCCAGGGTATTGATACATAGAGAGTAACCAGGGTAGAGATACATAGAGAGTAACCAGGGTATATATACAGAGAGTAATCAGGGTATAGATACATAGAGAGTATCCAGGGTATAGATACATAGAGAGTAACCAGGGCATTGATACATAGAGAGTAACCAGGGTATAGATACATAGAGAGTAACCAGGGTATAGATACATAGAGAGTAACCAGGGTATAGATACATAGAGAGTAACCAGGGTATATATACATAGAGAGTAACCAGGGTATAGATACATAGAGAGTATCCAGGGTTTGGATGCATAAAGAGTTACCAGGGTATTGATACATAGAGAGTAACCAGGTTATAGATACAGAGTGTAACTAGGGTATAGATACATAGAGAGTACCCAGGGTATAGATACACAGAGAGTAACCAGGGTATAGATACATAGAGAGTAACAAGGGTATTGATACAGAGAGTAACCAGGTATAGATACATAGAGAGTAACCAGGGTATAGATACACAGAGAGTATCCAGGGTATAGATACATAGAGAGTAACCTGCGTATAGATACATAGAGAGTAACCAGGGTATTGATACAGAGAGTAACCAGGGTATAGATACATAGAGAGTAACCAGGGTATAGATACAGAGAGTAACCAGTGTATAGATACATAGAGAGTAACCAGGGTAAAGATACATAGAGAGCATCTAGGATATAGATACAAGAGAGTAACCAGGGTATAGATACATAGAGAGTAACCAGGGTATAGATACAGAGAGTAACCAGGGGACAGATACATAGAGAGTAACCAGGGTATAGATACAGAGAGTAACCAGGGTTTAGATACAGAGAGTAACCATGGTATAGATACATAGAGAGTAACCTGGGTATAGATACACAGAGAGTAACCAGGGTATAGATACAGAGAGTAACCAGGGTATAGATACATATAGAGTAACCAGGGTATAGATACAGAGAGTAACCAGGGTATAGATACATATAGAGTAACCAGGGTATAGATACAGAGAGTAACCAGTGTATAGATACATAGAGAGTAACCAGGGTAAAGATACATAGAGAGCATCCAGGATATAGATACATAGAGAGTAACCAGGGTATAGATACACAGAGAGTAACCAGGGTATAGATACATAGTGAGTAACAAGGGTATTGATACAGAGAGTAACCAGGTATAGATACATAGAGAGTAACCAGGGTATAGATACATAGACAGTAACCAGGGTCTAGATACATAGAGAGTAACCTGGGTACAGACACATAGAGGGTAACCAGGGTATAGATACATAGAGAGTAACCAGGGTAAAGATACATAGAGAGCATCCAGGATATAGATACATAGAGAGTAACCAGGGTATAGATACACAGAGAGTAACCAGGGTATAGATACATAGTGAGTAACAAGGGTATTGATACAGAGAGTAACCAGGTATAGATACATAGAGAGTAACCAGGGTATAGATACATAGACAGTAACCAGGGTCTAGATACATAGAGTGTAACCAGGGTATAGATACAGAGAGTAACCAGGGTATAGATACATAGACAGTAACCAGGGTATAGATACACAGAGAGTAACCAGGGTATAGATACATAGAGAGTAACAATGGTATTGATACAGAGAGTAACCAGGTATAGATACATAGAGAGTAACCAGGGTATAGATACACAGAGAGTATCCAGGGTATAGATACATAGAGAGTAACCTGGGTATAGATACATAGAGAGTAACCAGGGTATTGATACAGAGAGTAACCAGGGTATAGATACATAGAGAGTAACCAGGGTATAGATACAGAGAGTAACCAGTGTATAGATACATAGAGAGTAACCAGGGAAAGATACATAGAGAGCATCCAGGATATAGATACAAGAGAGTAACCAGGGTATAGATACATAGAGAGTAACCAGGGGACAGATACATAGAGAGTAACCAGGGTATAGATACAGAGAGTAACCAGGGTATAGATACATAGAGAGTAACCAGGGTATAGATACAGAGAGTAACCAGGGTATCGATACATAGACAGTAACCAGGGTCTAGATACATAGAGAGTAACCAGGGTATAGATACAGAGAGTAACCAGTGTATAGATACATAGAGAGTAACCAGGGTATAGATACAGAGAATAACCAGTGTATAGATACATAGAGAGTAACCAGGGTATAGATACATAGAGAGTAACCAGGGTATAGATACATATGGAGTAACAAGGGTATTGATACAGAGAGTAACCAGGTATAGATACATAGAGAGTAACCAGGGTATAGATACACAGAGAGTATCCAGGGTATAGATACATAGAGAGTAACCTGGGTATAGATACATAGAGAGTAACCAGGGTATTGATACAGAGAGTAACCAGGGTATAGATACATAGAGAGTAACCAGGGTATAGATACAGAGAGTAACCAGTGTATAGATACATAGAGAGTAACCAGGGTAAAGATACATAGAGAGCATCCAGGATATAGATACAAGAGAGTAACCAGGGTATAGATACATAGAGAGTAACCAGGGTATAGATACAGAGAGTAACCAGGGGACAGATACATAGAGAGTAACCAGGGTATAGATACAGAGGGTAACCAGGGTTTAGATACAGAGAGTAACCATGGTATAGATACATAGAGAGTAACCTGGGTATAGATACACAGAGAGTAACCAGGGTATAGATACATAGACAGTAACCAGGGTCTAGATACATAGAGAGTAACCAGGGTATAGATACAGAGAGTAACCAGGGTATAGATACATAGACAGTAACCAGGGTATAGATACACAGAGAGTAACCAGGGTATAGATACATAGAGAGTAACAAGGGTATAGATACACAGAGAGTATCCAGGGTATAGATACATAGAGAGTAACCTGGGTATAGATACATAGACAGTAACCAGGGTCTAGATACATAGAGAGTAACCAGGGTATAGATACAGAGAGTAACCAGTGTATAGATACATAGAGAGTAACCAGGGTATAGATACAGAGGGTAACCAGTGTATAGATACATAGAGAGTAATCAGGGTATAGATACAGAGAGTAACCAGGGTATAGATGCATAGAGAGTAACCAGGGTATAGATACAGAGAGTAACCAGGGTATAGATACATAGACAGTAACCAGGGTCTAGATCCATAGAGAGTAACCAGGGTATAGATACAGAGAGTAACCAGGGTATAGATACATAGAGAGTAACCAGGGTATAGATACAGAGAGTAACCAGGGTATAGATACATGGAGAGTTACAAGGGTATAGATAGATAGAGAGTAACCAGGGTAAATATACAGAGAGTAACCAGGGTATAGATACATAGAGAGTAACCAGGGTGTAAATACAGAGAGTAACCATGGTATAGATACATAGAGTAACCAGGGTATATATACATAGAGAGTAACCAGGGTATAGATACATAGAGAGTAACCAGGGTATAGATACATAGAGAGTAACCAGGGTATAGATACATAGAGAGTATCCAGGTTACAGATACATAGAGAGTAGCCAGGGTATTGATACATAGAGAGTAACCAGGGTAGAGATACATAGAGAGTAACCAGGGTATAGATACATAGAGAGTAACCAGGGTATAGATACATAGAGAGTAACCTGGGTATATATACATAGAGTGTAACCAGGGTATAGATACATAGAGAGTAACCAGGGTTTGGATGCATAGAGAGTTACCAGGGTATTGATACATAGAGAGTAACCAGGGTATAGATACATAGAGAGTATCCAGGGTTTGGATGCATAGAGAGTTACCAGGGTATTGATACATAGAGAGTAACCAGGGTATAGATACAGAGTGTAACTAGGGTATAGATACATAGAGAGTAACCAGGGTCTAGATACACAGAGAGTAACCAGGGTATAGATACATAGAGAGTAACAAGGGTATTGATACAGAGACTAACCAGGGTATAGATACATAGAGAGTAACCAGGGTATAGATATAGAGAGTAACCAGGGTAAAGATACATAGAGAGTAACCAGGGTATAGATACATAGAGAGTAACCAGGGTATAGATACACAGAGAGTATCCAGGGTATAGATACATAGAGAGTAACCTGGGTATAGATACATAGAGAGTAACCAGGGTATTGATACAGAGAGTAACCAGGGTATAGATACATAGAGAGTAACCAGGGTATAGATATAGAGAGTAACCAGGGTAAAGATACATAGAGAGTAACCAGGGTAAAGATACATAGAGAGCATCTAGGATATAGATACAAGAGAGTAACCAGGGTATAGATACATAGAGAGTAACCAGGGTATAGATACAGAGAGTAACCAGGGGACAGATACATAGAGAGTAACCAGGGTATAGATACAGAGAGTAACCAGGGTTTAGATACAGAGTGTAACCATGGTATAGATACATAGAGAGTAACCAGGGTATAGATACACAGAGAGTAACCAGGGTATAGATACAGAGAGTAACCAGGGTATAGATACATATAGAGTAACCAGGGTATAGATACACAGAGAGTAACCAGGGTATAGATACAGAGAGTAACCAGGGTATAGATACATATAGAGTAACCTGGGTATAGATACACAGAGAGTAACCAGGGTATAGATACAGAGAGTAACCAGGGTATAGATACATATAGAGTAACCAGGGTATAGATACAGAGAGTAACCAGTGTATAGATACATAGAGAGTAACCAGGGTAAAGATACATAGAGAGCATCCAGGATATAGATACATAGAGAGTATCCAGGATATAGATACATAGAGAGTAATCAGGGTATAGATACAGAGAGTAACCAGGGGACAGATACATAGAGAGTAACCAGGGTATAGATACAGAGAGTAACCAGGGTTCAGATACAGTGAGTAACCATGGTATAGATACATAGAGAGTAACCAGGGTATAGATAAAGAGAGTAACCAGTGTATAGATACATAGAGAATAACCAGGGTACAGATACAGAGAGTAACCAGGATATAGATACATAGAGAGTAACCAGGGTATAGATACATAGAGAGTAACCAGGGTATAGATACAGAGAGTAACCAGGGTTTAGATACAGAGAGTAACCATGGTATAGATACATAGAGAGTAACCAGGGTATAGATACATAGAGAGTAACCACGGTATAGATACAGAGTGTAACCAGGGTATTGATACATAAAATGTAACGAAGGTACAGATACACAGAGAGTAACCAGGGTATAGATACATAGAGAGTAACCAGGGTATAGATACATAGAGAGTAACCAGGGTATAGATACATAGAGAGTAACCAGGGTATAGATACCTAGAGTGTCACCAGGGTATAGATATATAGAGAGTAACCCGGGAATAGATACATAGAGTGTAACCTGGGTATAGATACATAGAGAGTAACCAGGGTATAGATACATAGAGAGTAACCAGTGTGTAGATACATAGAAAGTAACCAGGGTATAGATACATAGAGAGTAACCAGCATATAGATACATAGAGAGTAACCAGGGTATAGATACATAGAGAGTAACCAGCATATAGATACATAGAGAGTAACCAGGGTATAGATACATAGAGAGTAACCAGGGTATAGATACATAGAGAGTAACCAGGGTACAGATACATACAGAGTAACCAGGGCATAGAAACATATCGAGTAAATAGGGTATATATACATATAGAGTAACCAGGGTATAGATACATAGAGAGTAAGCAGGGTATAGATACATAGAGATTAACCAGGGTATAGATACATAGATAGTAACCGGGGTATTGATACTTAGAGAGTAACCAGGGTATTGATACTTAGAGAGTATCCAGGGTATAGATACATTTTGATTAACCAGGGGTTAGATACATGGAGAGTAACCAGGGTATTGATACATATTGAGAATCCAGGGTATAGATACATAGAGAGTAACCAGGGTATAGATACATAGAGAGTAACCAGGGTATAGATACATTGAGTAACGAGGGTATAGATACAGAGAGTATCCAGGGTATAGATACATAGAGATTAACCAGGGTATATATATATATTTAGAGAGTAACCAGGGTATGGGTAAATGGAGAGTAACCAGGGTATAGATACATAGAGAGTAACCAGGGTATAGATACATATAGAGTAACCAGGGTATAGATACATAGAGAGTAACCAGGGTATAGATACATGGAGAGTAACCACGGTATAGATACATAGAGAATAACCAGGGTATAGATACATAGAGAGTAACCAGGGTATAGATACATAGCGAGTAACCAGGGTATAGATACATAGAGAGTAACCAGGGTATAGATACATAGAGAGTAACCAGGGTATAGATACAGAGAGTAACCATGGTATAGATACATAGAGAGTAACCAGGGTATAGATACATAGAGAGTAACCAGGGTATAGATACATAGAGAGTAACCAGGGTATAGATACATAGAGAGTAACCAGGGTATAGATACAGAGAGTAACCATGGTATAGATACATAGAGAGTAACCAGGGTATAGATACATAGAGAGTAACCAGGGTATAGATACATAGAGAGTAACCAGGGTATAGATACATAGAGAGTAACCAGGGTATAGATACAGAGTGTAACCAGGGTATAGATACATAGAGAGTAACCAGGGTATAGATACATAGAGAGTAACCAGGGTATAGATACAGAGTGTAACCAGGGTATAGATACATAGAGAGTAACCAGGGTATAGATACATCGAGAGTAACCATGGTATAGATACATAGAGAGTAACCAGGGTATAGATACATAGTGAATAACCAGGGTATAGATACATAGAGAGTAACCAGGGTATAGATACATAGAGAGTAACCAGGGTATAGATACATAGAGAGTAACCAGGGTATAGATACATAGAGAGTAACCAGGGTATAGATACATAGAGAGTAACCAGGGTATAGATACATAGAGAGTAACCAGGGTATAGATACATAGAGAGTAACCAGGGTATAGATACATAGAGAGTAACCAGTGTATAGATACATAGAGAGTAACCAGGGTATAGATACATAGAGAGTAACCAGGGTATAGATACATGGAGAGTATCCAGGGTATAGATACATAGTGAATAACCAGGGTATAGATACATAGAGAGTAACCAGGGTATAGATACATAGAGAGTAACCAGGGTATAGATACATAGAGAGTAACCAGGGTATAGATACATGGAGAGTATCCAGGGTATAGATACATAGTGAATAACCAGGGTATAGATACATAGAGAGTAACCAGGGTATAGATACATAGAGAGTAACCAGTGTATAGATACATAGAGAGTAACCAGGGTATCGATATATAGAGAGTAACCAGGGTATAGATACACAGAGAGTAACCGGGTCATAGATACATAGAGAGTAACCAGGGTATGGATACATAGAGAGTAACCTGGGTATAGATACAGAGAGTAACCAGGGTATAGGTACATAGAGATAAACCAGTGTATAGATACATAGAGAGTAACCAGGGTATAGATACAGAGAGTAACCAGGGTATAGATACACAGAGAGTAACCGGGTCATAGATACATAAAGAGTAACCAGGGTATGGATACAGGGAGTAACCAGGGTATAGGTACATAGAGATAACAAGGGTATAGATACATGGAGAGTAACCAGTGTATAGATACAGAGAGTAACCAGGGTATAGATACATAGAGAGTAACCAGGGTATAGACACAGAGAGTAACCAGGGTATAGATACATAGAGAGTAACCAGGGTATAGATACATAGAGAGTAACCAGGGTATAGATACATAGAGAGTAACCAGGGTATAGATACATAGAGAGTAACCAGCGTATAGACACAGAGAGTAACCAGGGTATAGATACATAGAGAGTAACCAGGGTATAGATACAGAGAGTAACCAAGGTATAGATACAGAGAGTAACCAGGGTATAGATACAGTGAGTAACCAGGGTATAGATACATAGAGAGTAACCAGGTTATAGATACAGAGAGTAACCAGGGTATAGATACATAGAGAGTAACCAGGGTATAGATACCTAGAGAGTCACCAGGGTATAGATATATAGAGAGTAACCCGGGAATAGATACATAGTGTGTAACCTGGGTATAGATACATAGAGAGTAACCAGTGTGTAGATACATAGAGAGTAACCAGGGTATAGATACATAGAGAGTAACCAGCATATAGATACATAGAGAGTAACCAGGGTACAGATACATACAGAGTAACCAGGGCATAGAAACATATCGAGTAAATAGGGTATATATACATATAGAGTAACCCGGGTATAGATACATAGAGAGTAACCCGGGTTTAGATACATAGATAGTAACCGGGGTATTGATACTTAGAGAGTATCCAGGGTATAGATACATTTTGATTAACCAGGGGTTAGATACATAGAGTATCCAGGGAATAGATACATTGAGATTAACGAGGGTATAGATATATAGAGAGTAACCAGGGTATGGATACATGGAGAGTAACCAGGGTATTGATACATATTGAGAATCCAGGGTATAGATACATAGAGAGTAACCAGGGTATAGATACATAGAGAGTAACCAGGGTATAGATACATAGAGAGTAACCAGGGTATAGATACATTGAGTAACGAGGGTATAGATACATAGAGATTAACCAGGGTATATATATATATTTAGAGAGTAACCAGGGTATGGGTAAATGGAGAGTAACCAGGGTATAGATACATAGAGAGCATCCAGGGTATAGATACATGGAGAGTAACCACGGTATAGATACATAGAGAGTAACCAGGGTATAGATACATAGAGAGTAACCAGGGTATAGATACATAGAGAGTAACCAGGGTATAGATACATAGAGAGTAACCAGGGTATAGATACATAGAGAGTAACCAGGGTATAGATACATAGAGAGTAACCAGGGTATAGATACATAGAGAGTAACCAGGGTATAGATACATAGAGAGTAACCAGGGTATAGATACATAGAGAGTAACCAGGGTATAGATACATGGAGAGTATCCAGGGTATAGATACATGGAGAGTATCCAGGGTATAGATACATAGTGAATAACCAGGGTATAGATACATAGAGAGTAACCAGGGTATAGATACATGGAGAGTATCCAGGGTATAGATACATAGTGAATAACCAGGGTATAGATACATAGAGAGTAACCAGTGTATAGATACACAGAGAGTAACCGGGTCATAGATACATAGAGAGTAACCAGGGTATCGATATATAGAGAGTAACCAGGGTATAGATACATAGAGAGTAACCGGGTCATAGATACATAGAGAGTAACCAGGGTATGGATACATAGAGAGTAACCTGGGTATAGATACAGAGAGTAACCAGGGTATAGGTACATAGAGATAAACCAGTGTATAGATACATAGAGAGTAACCAGGTTATAGATACAGAGAGTAACCAGGGTATAGATACACAGAGAGTAACCGGGTCATAGATACATAAAGAGTAACCAGGGTATGGATACAGGGAGTAACCAGGGTATAGGTACATAGAGATAACAAGGGTATAGATACATGGAGAGTAACCAGTGTATAGATACAGAGAGTAACCAGGGTATAGATACATAGAGAGTAACCAGGGTATAGGTACATAGAGATAACAAGGGTATAGATACATGGAGAGTAACCAGTGTATAGATACAGAGAGTAACCAGGGTATAGATACATAGAGAGTAACCAGGGTATAGATACATAGAGAGTAACCAGGGTATAGACACAGAGAGTAACCAGGGTATAGATACATAGAGAGTAACCAGGGTATAGATTCATGGAGAGTAACCAGGGTATAGATACAGAGAGTAACCAAGGTATAGATACAGAGAGTAACCAGGGTATAGATACATAGAGAGTAACCAGGTTATAGATACATAGAGAGTAACCAGGGTATGGATACATAGAGAGTAACCAGGTTATAGATACATAGAGAGTAACCAGGGTATAGATACATAGAGAGTAACCAGGGTATAGATACATAGAGTAACCAGGGTATATATACATAGAGAGTAACCGGGGTATAGATACATAGAGAGTAACCGGGGTATAGATACAGAGAGTAACCAGGGTATAGATACATAGAGAGTAACCGGGGTATAGATACATAGAGAGTAACCGGGGTATAGATACAGAGAGTAACCAGGGTATAGATACATAGACAGTAACCAGGGTATAGATACATAGAGAGTAACCAGGGTATTGATACAGAGAGTAACCAGGGTATAGATACATAGAGAGTAACCGGGGTATAGATACATAGAGAGTAACCGGGGTATAGATACAGAGAGTAACCAGGGTATATATACATAGTGAGTAACCAGGGTATAGATACAGAGAGTAACCAGGGTATAGATACAGAGAGTAACCAGGGTATAGATACATAGAGAGTAACCAGGGTATAGATACATAGAGAGTAACCAGGGTATAGATACAGAGAGTAACTAGGGTATAGATACATAGAGAGTAACCAGGGTATAGATTCATGGAGAGTAACCAGGGTATAGATACATGGAGAGTAACCAGGGTATAGATACATAGACAGTAACCAGGGTATAGATACATAGAGAGTAACCAGGATATAGATACAGAGAGTAACCAGGGTATAGATACATAGAGAGAAACCAGGATATAGATACAGAGAGTAACCAGGGTATAGATACAGAGAGTAACCAGGGTATAGATACATAGACAGTAACCAGGGTATAGATACATAGAGAGTAACCAGGGTATTGATACAGAGAGTAACCAAGGTATAGATACAGAGAGTAACCAGGGTATAGATACATAGACAGTAACCAGGGTATAGATACATAGAGAGTAACCAGGGTATTGATACAGAGAGTAACCAAGGTATAGATACAGAGAGTAACCAGGGTATAGATACATAGACAGTAACCAGGGTATTGATACAGAGAGTAACCAGGGTATAGATACATAGAGAGTAACCGGGGTATAGATACATAGAGAGTAACCGGGGTATAGATACAGAGAGTAACCAGGGTATATATACATAGTGAGTAACCAGGGTATAGATACAGAGAGTAACCAGGGTATAGATACATAGAGAGTAACCAGGGTATATATACATAGTGAGTAACCAGGGTATAGATACAGAGAGTAACCAGGGTATATATACATAGAGAGTAACCAGGGTATAGATACAGAGAGTAACCAGGGTATAGATACATAGACAGTAACCAGGGTATAGATACAGAGAGTAACCAGGGTATAGATACAGAGAGTAACCAGGGTATAGATACAGAGAGTAACCAGGGTATATATACATAGAGGGTAACCGGGGCATAAATACATAGAGAGTATCCAGGGTATGGGTACATGCAGCCTAACCAGGATTTACATTGATAATAACTGTACTATCGGCACATCGAGTGTCATGAGGATATTGGCACATTGATTGCAACTAGGGTTTTGGATGGATGTTTGCTACAAATAGTTTACATGAATGTAACCACGAGTCACGAGCTGTAATGGCTGATGGAAGCATCCAAAAGAAATGGCTGTTCATGCCCTTTTGATACACAAAAAAAGCAACTTCCAGTTCCTTCATTGTTGTCTGTCTCCATTCCTGGTAACCTGGTGGAGTGCATTGGAAGCTGCAGTTAAGACTTCTGTTCCCAACCCCACCAGCACATTAGAGCAGGATAACATATACAACACTCGTGTGCTCAAACCCGGTCTGTCAAGATATCTCAGTCAATTTCCCCTCCATTAGCTACTGGATTTGTTTGTTTTCATTGGTGTTTTCTGTACTTTCACTTGATCACTGCAGTTCAGCAGGATTTTCTGCTATTAGGATGTTTCCATATCTGACAATAAAGTGAAGTTCTCAATGTTGTAAGCGGAGGCAAAGACGCCACGTGAAGCCAGGCTAACAGGGTACAACTTACTTTAATCTACCCGATTCACAATAATCACTCCTCTCCACTCCCCACAGGAGCTCCTTGCCGAAGCAGCTTCCAGATCGGGGTTTATATTCTGAGGGGAATGTCACGTTAGGTACACTGGTATAACACTGGCTGCAACTGGATGCAGCTTAGATCAAAAAGATACTCCAGACTTTGAAGTTAGTTCAATTAGGTTTATTGAACTAGCACAGTTAGCACAGTTCTCTGTGAGTTCAACTCTCTATTAACTTAAGTTTAGTTACTCTGTGTGACTGCACCAGGCAGCTCGTAGCCATGTGGTGGAGGTGTGATACTGTAACAACACCCTTGACTGACTCTCTTGATGTTTATCAGGAAAGAGGCAGAGGTCTCCCACCCCTGAGTGTCCTGCCTGCTTATTGGTCATATCCTGTTCTCTGTGTCCATTAGTTGCTTGTCTGTGCCTATCTGCATATCATTGTGTGTGTGCCTGCACATCATGACATCTCCTCTTTTTTATGTTTGGATGACATACGTGAACGTATTTACAAGAATAGGCTAATATTAACATATATACATGCAGTGGATGTGAACATATGTACATATGAAGACAGCTATCTAATGCAAGAACACAGAACATAGCAAACAGAACAAATGTTCAAAAGTCCAGCGTCTGTGGCTTGCGTCTGATCCTGGTCGACCGGCGGAGAGGTGGTGGTGGGGATGACCTTGATGGGCAGGATTGAAGCCTGACTGGTGGCCTCGTGAGTCGAGGTATCAGGAGGTGGCATAACAACAGACGAAAACGGAGAAGAATGTGGTTGCGGGCAGGCAACTTTGCGCAGTGCCCGTCTGTTTCTTCGCACAACAGAACCATCAGCCAGACGTACAACATACAAGCGGGGCGCAGCCTGTCAAACAACGACAGCTGGAACTGACCAGCCTCCATCAGGGATCTTGACCCCAACAGTGTCTGCCAGGGATAACACGGGTAAATCAGTGGCATGAGCATCATAGCCCTGCTTTTGCTGGTTTCGGAGCTGCTGCACCTTCTGCAGCACCGGGAGGTGATCCAGGTTGGGCAAGTGTATGGCTGGAAGTGTCGTTCGCAGGTCCTGTTCATCAGGAGTTGAGCCAGCGACATGCCCTGTACGCAAACAGTGCGAGGTAGATGTCAGACGCAGAATCCGCGGCCTTGCAGATGAGCTGCTTCATTATGTGCACCCCTTTCGCAACTTTTCCATTTGACTGCGGATAGTGTGGGCTGGAAGTGACGTGTTTCAACTGATACCACTGGGCAAACAGAGACCATTCATGGCTGCTGAAGCACGGGCCATTGTCACTCATGACAGTGAGTGGGATACCATGCCTGGAGAACGTCTCCTTACAGGCCTTGATGACGGTCCGAGATGTTAAGTCTGAGAGCTTCACCACTTCAGGGTAATAGGAAAAATAATCAATGATTAACACGTAGTCACGACCATTTGCATGAAAGAGGTCGATGCCAACCTTGGACACCATGGAGAAGTTTTGATTTCATGCTGCTGAAGTATCTCCTTACTCCTGGCTGGAAGCGCTGACAGTTCGCACAGTTAAGGACCATGTTCGCGATGTCCTGGCTAATCCCGGGCCAGTAGACAGCCAGATGGCCCTCATGGTTTTGACGGAGCACCAAACTCTGGAGACTGAGTGGAATGACAATCCGGTCCAGTTTGAGGAGGATACCATCAACCACCGTCAGGTTTTCCTTTACATTGAAAAATTGAGGGCACTGCCCTTTTTGCCAGCCATTGGCGAGGTGTTGCACAACGCGCTGCAAGAGGGGATCTTTGGCTGTCTCCTCACGGATACAAATCACCTTCTCATCAGATGCCGGGAGGGTGCTAGCGCACAGCTGACCCTGTGACTCAACCTGTGACTCAATTTGCTGGATGACGTTCAGTGGTTCACTAGGCACGGTGATGGAGCGGGACAGTGTATCGGCAATGATGGTGATGGAGCGGGACAGTGTATCAGCAATGATGGTGATGGAGTGGGACAGTGTATCAGCAATGATGGTGATGGAGCGGGACAGTGTATCGGCAATGATGGTGATGGAATGGGACAGTGTATCAGCAATGATGGTGATGGAGCGGGACAGTGTATCAGCAATGATGGTGATGGAGCGGGACAGTGTATCAGCAATGATGGTGATGGAGCGGGACAGTGTATCAGCAATGATGGTGATGGAGCGGGACAGTGTATCGGCAATGATGGTAATGGAGCGGGACAGTGTATCAGCAATGATGGTGATGGAGGGGACAGTGTATCGGCAATGATGGTGATGGAGCGGGACAGTGTATCAGCAATGATGGTGATGGAGTGGGACAGTGTATCGGCAATGATGGTGATGGAGCGGGACAGTGTATCAGCAATGATGGTGATGGAGCGGGACAGTGTATCGGCAATGATGGTGATGGAGCGGGACAGTGTATCAGCAATGATGGTGATGGAGCGGGACAGTGTATCGGCAATGATGGTGATGGAGTGGGACAGTGTATCAGCAATGATGGTGATGGAGCGGGACAGTGTATCGGCAATGATGGTGATGGAGCGGGACAGTGTATCGGCAATGATGGTGATGGAGCGGGACAGTGTATCAGCAATGATGGTGATGGAGCGGGACAGTGTATCGGCAATGATGGTGATGGAGGGGACAGTGTATCAGCAATGATGGTGATGGAGCGGGACAGTGTATCAGCAATGATGGTGATGGAGCGGGACAGTGTATCGGCAATGATGGTGATGGAGCGGGACAGTGTATCAGCAATGATGGTGATGGAGCGGGACAGTGTATCAGCAATGATGGTGGTGGAGCGGGACAGTGTATCGGCAATGATGGTGATGGAGCGGGACAGTGTATCAGCAATGATGGTGATGGAGTGGGTCAGTGTATCGGCAATGATGGTGATGGAGCGGGACAGTGTATCAGCAATGATGGTGGTGGAGCGGGACAGTGTATCAGCAATGATGGTGATGGAGCGGGACAGTGTATCAGCAATGATGGTGATGGAGCGGGACAGTGTATCGGCAATGATGGTGATGGAGCGGGACAGTGTATCGGCAATGATGGTGATCGAGCGGGACAGTGTATCGGCAATGATGGTGATGGAGCGGGACAGTGTATCGGCAATGATGGTGATGGAGTGGGACAGTGTATCAGCAATGATGTGATGGAGCGGGACAGTGTATCAGCAATGATGGTGATGGAGCGGGACAGTGTATCAGCAATGATGGTGATGGAGCGGGACAGTGTATCAGCAATGATGGTGATGGAGCGGGACAGTGTATCAGCAATGATGGTGATGGAGCGGGACAGTGTATCGGCAATGATGGTGATGGAGGGGACAGTGTATCGGCAATGATGGTGATGGAGCGGGACAGTGTATCAGCAATGATGGTGATGGAGCGGGACAGTGTATCAGCAATGATGGTGATGGAGCGGGACAGTGTATCAGGCAATGATGGTGATGGAGCGGGACAGTGTATCGGCAATGATGGTGATGGAGCGGGACAGTGTATCGGCAATGATGGTGGTGGAGCGGGACATTGTATCGGCAATGATGGTGATGGAGCGGGACAGTGTATCGGCAATGATGGTGATGGAGCGGGACAGTGTATCAGCAATGATGGTGATGGAGCGGGACAGTGTATCAGCAATGATGGTGATGGAGCGGGACAGTGTATCAGCAATGATGGTGATGGAGCGGGACAGTGTATCGGCAATGATGGTGATGGAGCGGGACAGTGTATCGGCAATGATGGTGATGGAGCGGGACAGTGTATCGGTAATGATGGTGATGGAGGGGGACAGTGTATCAGCAATGATGGTGATGGAGCGGGACAGTGTATCGGCAATGATGGTGATGGAGCGGGACAGTGTATCAGCAATGATGGTGATGGAGCGGGACAGTGTATCAGCAATGATGGTGATGGAGCGGGACAGTGTATCAGCAATGATGGTGATGGAGAGGGACAGTGTATCGGCAATGATGGTGATGGAGCGGGACAGTGTATCGGCAATGATGGTGATGGAGCGGGACAGTGTATCAGCAATGATGGTGATGGAGCGGGACAGTGTATCGGCAATGATGGTGATGGAGCGGGACAGTGTATCGGCAATGATGGTGATGGAGCGGGACAGTGTATCGGCAATGATGGTGATGGAGCGGGACAGTGTATCGGCAATGATGGTGATGGAGCAGGGACAGTGTATCAGCAATGATGGTGATGGAGGGAAGACAGTGTATCGGCAATGATGGTGATGGAGGGGGACAGTGTATCGGCAATGATGGTGATGGAGCGGGACAGTGTATCGGCAATGATGGTGATGGAGCGGGACAGTGTATCGGCAATGATGGTGATGGAGCGGGACAGTGTATCGGCAATGATGGTGATGGAGCGGGACAGTGTATCAGCAATGATGGTGGATGGAGCGGGACAGTGTATCAGCAATGATGGTGATGGAGCGGGACAGTGTATCGGCAATGATGGCGATGGAGCGGGACAGTGTATCGGCAATGATGGTGATGGAGCGGGACAGTGTATCGGCAATGATGGCGATGGAGCGGGACAGTGTATCAGCAATGATGGTGATGGAGGGGGACAGTGTATCGGCAATGATGGTGATGGAGCGGGACAGTATATCAGCAATGATGGTGATGGAGCGGGACAGTGTATCGGCAATGATGGTGATGGAGCGGGACAGTGTATCAGCAATGATGGTGATGGAGCGGGACAGTGTATCAGCAATGATGGTGATGGAGCGGGACAGTGTATCGGCAATGATGGTGATGGAGCGGGTACAGTGTATCGGCAATGATGGTGATGGAGCGGGACAGTGTATCGGCAATGATGGTGATGGAGCGGGACAGTGTATCAGCAATGATGGTGATGGAGCGGGACAGTGTATCGGCAATGATGGTGATGGAGCGGGACAGTGTATCAGCAATGATGGCGATGGAGCGGGACAGTGTATCGGCAATGATGGTGATGGAGTGGGACAGTGTATCGGCAATGATGGTGATGGAGCGGGACAGTGTATCAGCAATGATGGTGATGGAGCGGGACAGTGTATCAGCAATGATGGTGATGGAGCGGGACAGTGTATCGGCAATGATGGTGATGGAGCGGGACAGTGTATCGGCAATGATGGTGATGGAGCGGGACAGTGTATCGCAATGATGGTGATGGAGCGGGACAGTGTATCGGCAATGATGGTGATGGAGCGGGACAGTGTATCAGCAATGATGGTGATGGAGCGGGACAGTGCATCGGCAATGATGGTGATGGAGCGGGACAGTGTATCGGCAATGATGGTGATGGAGCGGGACAGTGTATCAGCAATGATGGTGATGGAGCGGGACAGTGTATCGGCAATGATGGTGATGGAGCTGGACAGTGTATCAGCAATGATGGTGATGGAGCGGGACAGTGTATCGGCAATGATGGTGATGGAGCGGGACAGTGTATCGGCAATGATGGTGATGGAGCGGGACAGTATATCGGCAATGATGGTGATGGAGCGGGACAGTGTATCAGCAATGATGGTGATGGAGCGGGACAGTGTATCGGCAATGATGGTGATGGAGCTGGACAGTGTATCGGCAATGATGGTGATGGAGCGGGACAGTATATCGGCAATGATGGTGATGGAGCGGGACAGTGTATCGGCAATGATGGTGATGGAGCGGGACAGTGTATCGGCAATGATGGTGATGGAGCGGGACAGTGTATCGGCAATGATGGTGATGGAGGGGACAGTGTATCGGCAATGATGGTGATGGAGCGGGACAGCGTATCAGCAATGATGGTGATGGTGCGGGACAGTATATCGGCAATTATGGTGATGGGGGACAGTGTATCAGCAATGATGGTGATGGAGGGGACAGTGTATCAGCAATGATGGTGATGGAGCGGGACAGTGTATCGGCAATGATGGTGATGGAGCGGGACAGTGTATCGGCAATGATGGTGATGGAGCGGGACAGTGTATCGGCAATGATGGTGATGGAGCGGGACAGTGTATCGGCAATGATGGTGATGGAGCGGGACAGTGTATCGGCAATGATGGTGATGGAGCGGGACAGTGTATCAGCAATGATGGTGATGGAGCGGGACAGTGTATCAGCAATGATGGTGATGGAGCGGGACAGTGTATCGGCAATGATGGTGATGGAGCGGGACAGTGTATCAGCAATGATGGTGATGGAGCGGGACAGTGTATCGGCAATGATGGTGATGGAGTGGGACAGTGTATCAGCAATGATGGTGATGGAGCGGGGGGCGGGGGTGATGGAGCGGGACAGTGTATCAGCAATGATGGTGATGGAGCGGGTCAGTGTATCAGCAATGATGGTGATGGAGCGGGACAGTGTATCAGCAATGATGGTGATGGAGCAGGACAGTGTATCGGCAATGATGGTGATGGAGCGGGACAGTGTATCAGCAATGATGGTGGTGGAGCGGGACAGTGTATCGGCAATGATGGTGATGGAGCGGGACAGTGTATCAGCAATGATGGTGATGGAGAGGGACAGTGTATCGGCAATGATGGTGATGGAGCGGGACAGTGTATCAGCAATGATGGTGATGGAGCGGGACAGTGTATCGGCAATGATGGTGATGGAGCGGGACAGTGTATCAGCAATGATGGTGATGGAGTGGGACAGTGTATCGGCAATGATGGTGATGGAGCGGGACAGTGTATCAGCAATGATGGTGATGGAGTGGGACAATGTATCGGCAATGATGGTGATGGAGCGGGACAGTGTATCGGCAATGATGGTGATGGAGCAGGACAGTGTATCAGCAATGATGGTGATGGAGGGGGACAGTGTATCGGCAATGATGGTGATGGAAGGGACAGTGTATCGGCAATGATGGTGATGGAGTGGGACAGTGTATCGGCAATGATGGTGATGGAGGGGACAGTGTATCAGCAATGATGGCGATGGAGCGGGACAGTGTATCGGCAATGATGGTGATGGAGTGGGACAGTGTATCGGCAATGATGGTGATGGAGCGGGACAGTGTATCAGCAATGATGGTGATGGAGGGGGACAGTGTATCGGCAATGATGGTGATGGAGCGGGACAGTGTATCGGCAATGATGGTGATGGAGCGGGACAGTGTATCGGCAATGATGGTGATGGAGCGGGACAGTGTATCAGCAATGATGGTGATGGAGCGGGACAGTGTATCAGCAATGATAGTGATGGAGCGGGACAGTGTATCGGCAATGATGGTGATGGAGCGGGACAGTGTATCGGCAATGATGGTGATGGAGCGGGACAGTGTATCGGCAATGATGGCGATGGAGCGGGACAGTGTATCGGCAATGATGGTGATGGAGCGGGACAGTGTATCGGCAATGATGGTGATGGAGCGGGACAGTGTATCAGCAATGATGGTGATGGAGGGGACAGTGTATCGGCAATGATGGTGATGGAGCGGGACAGTGTATCAGCAATGATGGTGATGGAGCGGGACAGTGTATCAGCAATGATGGCGATGGAGCGGGACAGTGTATCGGCAATGATGGCGATGGAGTGGGACAGTGTATCAGCAATGATGGCGATGGAGCGGGACAGTGTATCAGCAATGATGGTGATGGAGTGGGACAGTGTATCAGCAATGATGGTGATGGAGCAGGACAGTGTATCGGCAATGATGGTGATGGATTGGGACAGTGTATCGGCAATGATGGTGATGGAGCGGGACAGTGTATCGGCAATGATGGTGATGGAGCGGGACAGTGTATCAGCAATGATGGTGATGGAGCGGGACAGTGTATCGGCAATGATGGTGATGGAGCGGGACAGTGTATCGGCAATGATGGTGATGGAGCGGGACAGTGTATCAGCAATGATGATGATGGAGCGGGACAGTGTATCGGCAATGATGGTGATGGAGCGGGTCAGTGTATCGGCAATGATGGTGATGGAGCGGGACAGTCAATCGGCAATGATGGCGATGGAGCGGGACAGTGTATCGGCAATGATGGTGATGGAGCGGGACAGTGTATCGGCAATGATGGTAATGGAGCGGGACAGTGTATCGGCAATGATGGTGATGGAGCGGGACAGTGTATCAGCAATGATGGTGATGGAGCTGGACAGTGTATCGGCAATGATGGTGATGGAGGGGACAGTGTATCGGCAATGATGGTGATGGAGCGGGACAGTGTATCGGCAATGATGGTGATGGAGCGGGACAGTGTATCGGCAATGATGGTGATGGAGCGGGACAGTGTATCAGCAATGATGGTGATGGAGCGGGACAGTGTATCAGCAATGATGGTGATGGAGCGGGACAGTGTATCGGCAATGATGGTGATGGAGCGGGACAGTGTATCGGCAATGATGGTGATGGAGCGGGACAGTGTATCGGCAATGATGGTGATGGAGCGGGACAGTGTATCAGCAATGATGGTGATGGAGCGGGACAGTGTATCAGCAATGATGGTGATGGAGCGGGACAGTGTATCAGCAATGATGGTGATGGAGCGGGACAGTGTATCAGCAATGATGGTGATGGAGCGGGACAGTGTATCAGCAATGATGGTGATGGAGCGGGACAGTGTACAGGCAATGATGGTGATGGAGCGGGACAGTGTATCAGCAATGATGGTGATGGAGCGGGACAGTGTATCAGCAATGATGGTGATGGAGCGGGACAGTGTATCGGCAATGATGGTGATGGAGCGGGACAGTGTATCGGCAATGATGGTGATGGAGCGGGACAGTGTATCAGGCAATGATGGTGATGGAGCGGGACAGTGTATCGGCAATGATGGTGATGGAGCGGGACAGTGTATCGGCAATGATGGTGATGGAGTGGGACAGTGTATCAGCAATGATGGTGATGGAGCGGGACAGTGTATCAGCAATGATGGTGATGGAGCGGGACAGTGTATCAGCAATGATGGTGATGGAGCGGGACAGTGTATCAGCAATGATGGTGATGGAGCGGGACAGTGTATCGGCAATGATGGTGATGGAGCGGGACAGTGTATCAGCAATGATGGTGATGGAGCGGGACAGTGTATCAGCAATGATGGTGATGGAGCGGGACAGTGTATCAGCAATGATGGTGATGGAGCGGGACAGTGTATCGGCAATGATGGTGATGGAGCGGGACAGTGTATCGGCAATGATGGTGATGGAGCGGGACAGTGTATCAGCAATGATGGTGATGGAGCGGGACAGTGTATCGGCAATGATGGTGATGGAGCGGGACAGTGTATCAGCAATGATGGTGATGGAGCGGGACAGTGTATCGGCAATGATGGTGATGGAGCGGGACAGTGTATCGGCAATGATGGTGATGGAGCGGGACAGTGTATCGGCAATGATGGTGATGGAGCGGGACAGTGTATCGGCAATGATGGTGATGGAGCGGGACAGTGTATCAGCAATGATGGTGATGGAGCGGGACAGTGTATCGGCAATGATGGTGATGGAGCGGGACAGTGTATCGGCAATGATGGTGATGGAGCGGGACAGTGTATCGGCAATGATGGTGATGGAGCGGGACAGTGTATCGGCAATGATGGTGATGGAGCGGGACAGTGTATCAGCAATGATGGTGATGGAGCGGGACAGTGTATCAGCAATGATGGTGATGGAGCGGGACAGTGTATCGGCAATGATGGTGATGGAGCGGGACAGTGTATCGGCAATGATGGTGATGGAGCGGGACAGTGTATCGGCAATGATGGTGATGGAGCGGGACAGTGTATCAGCAATGATGGTGATGGAGCGGGACAGTGTATGAGGCAATGATGGTGATGGAGCGGGACAGTG